>NC_041385.1:83349112-83499405 GCF_002162155.2 Triticum dicoccoides
TTATCTCCTTGCACGACACGCAATTGATCTCTCAACATCAATCGATCTCGTCAACATGTGTCGGGGCATGAACCAAATGGGATGTCAAGACTAAGACGCGAAGCGATACTAGTCGACGCAAAGTGAAACTTTAAATGAACCGTTTGTTTGTATGCATGTCGGCCAAATTACAACATTGGAAATACAAGCATGGTCTAGGCCCTCATGCGAATGATACTTGGTGGAATGTTCAAATGAGGAATGCGGGAGGATGGACTCGACCGGAGGGCGGCATGATCGATGGAGAAGAGGGTTGGGGAGGAATGAGAAATAAGCAAACGCCACATGATTATACTTGAACGGCTCAAATAAACAATAAGTTGTCTCGCTTGGCCTACATAGTGAAAGGCCTAATGCGCAACGCGGAGCACTGACGCTCGAATATGGCTGGGAAAACAGGGAAAACAACATGTGGGGCACACCTGTCGGGACGATGTAGCGTAGACTAGTCCAATGGAGGAGCTGGCCCACGACCTCCTCGCCACCGGCAACCGTTCATGTGGGTCGTGGGGGCCAGCAACGTGGCGCAGCTCCAGCACCGCCTCTGGACACGGCGACCGCGGTGAGCGACACGCTCATCATCGTTGGACATGGTCGGTTTCAATGAGCCGAGGGTGGCGTTAGCGCTGTGGAACGACCAGCAGATCAAGGGTACGTTTGGTTTGTGCCCAAGGTTGCCCCATCAAAGCATTGGCTAGCCAAAATTTTGGTTGAGGTTTTGGTTGCTCATGATTTTGCCGACATTGGCAAGAAAAATGAACTAGAGTTGGCTAGAGTTCATTGGCATGCCAGAAAAATGGCAACCATCCAAACAAAGACCAATCTTTGGGTCATGACCAAAATTTTGGTAAGGTACACTTTGGCCACAATCCAAACACACCCCAACACCCGACTTGTCGAGGATGCATGGGGCACCATGACGCGTCCGCGGAGTGGTATAGTGCGGCCAACTGCATCCCCAGGACCTGAGACCATGTCGGGTCGTCTTGCTTTTTCAATGACATGCGAGGATTGCATGTGAACAAAGGGCATATCCAACGTTGCCACGACCGCAGCTGACTACCCTGGCACACCAAAAAGCCTCGTCCCTCGCGCCGTCGCGCTGTGCGTTCCCACCCAGCACTAGCTGCCCGCGTTTATGTCGTCTGTCCGTATGCCATCGTTAAGAGGCTCGGTGCCTGAGGAACCAACTCCGGCGACTTAATGACGCACCCAGACGCTTGGCCTCACCGGAATGCGCTACTTAAAGCGGCAACACCCAGCTAACCTCCACACCATAGGGCATCGTCCTCCAACCTGGCACCACATCTGCCATGACCGCAAGCGTGAATGCTCTGCGGGAGAGCTTGTCTTCGGGGATGAAGCTCGAGGTCGCCGCCCTCGGTCAAGTCGCCTCTCGCGACGCAATAGCGGCGTAGCCGGACACGGACACGACCGCACAAGCAGTGGCCACGCTGGCGGCCAACAACGGGAGCACCGTCAGCCATGCGTCCTACTTGCCGCAGTCCAATGTCCGGAACTGCCGAGGTCGGGGACTCCTCCGAGGATGAGTAGGGCATGGGAGGCGGCAGTGCATGGTGTGCCAACTGGCCAGTCTTTATCTCGTGTTCTACTCTTCCTTGCCGGAGACCACACATTCACTTCACGGGTCTTGAACCCCGCCACCGTACATAGAGATCGCAGATGGAGGACGTTGATCACCACCGTAGAATAGGTTTAGGGTCGGGTTTATTTTATTTTTCTGTCCTATAAAAGTTCGATATGTAATGAAAATCTGCCGTGTTTGCGTTAATCTTGGCCGGTGTATATGAACTTTCACAATAATATAGTATATTGTAGGAGTACTAGCAAGATTCCCGTGCGTTGCACGGAACATCAAGATCTTGTGGGAGAAAAAGGATGAATGAGGGAAGGCCTTATCTACAAATGTGGAGAGGAGTGCGTGTAATTTTTCATAGTTTCCTTCCTACCCGTTAGATATAGATCAGACGGCCTATATTGCAGGATGACAGGCACACCATCATCAGCAACTCTGCTTTTTATTGAACCGAGACAAAGCTAACATGCGAAGTAAATAAACACATACGGTCTATACATACACAATTTATCTTAGACACTCCAATAGTATGTCCACTACACATTCAAGCATTTCACATCTTTCTACATCTACGGGAACCTATGAAAGGGTTAACGTAAATTGCCTCTCTCTCTCATCCCCTGATTTTCATGGTGGTGGGCCCCTCCCTCCCCCCAATCTACAATCAATAGCTCAGACGTGTCACATTATGTTAATTACGTAACTGGGATTACGTAGGTGTAGCATTACTCGTCCTAAAAAAACCCAACTAAGCCAACCTCCCAACATATCGCGCGGGAAAAGACCCGGCCGCGCTGTTTTAGTCGGGATTACCGGATTACTAGTAGTAGTATTGATGGATCGCACGAAGCACCAAGTTTTTTTTGAGGGGACGAAGCACCTAGTTTAAAAGGAAAAAAGGTGGTACACTCACATCACCGCTGTCGCGGTCGCATTGCACCCCACACACATTCGGTCCTGCACACGGCTCACGCAAATAGAGCGCGCTTCGGCTTACCTCTTCACTGGCATGTGGGACTGCACTTGGAGAAACCGACCATGCGCCAAACTCCCCCCGCCCACCGCGCGAAAATCCTTCCCCCCCCCCCAAATTTTTTCCCCCAAATCCTAAATTCAATCGCCCTTCACCCAACTAGCCAATAATATTCCCAAAACCCCCTCCCCCACATCCCCCTCCACTCCATTCGCTCCGCCAAAGTCGCCCTACCCACCACGCCGATATGTCGGCGCTGCGGTTTGTCGAGGAGACGCACAGTGATCCTCTTGCTCCCAAAGTATGCTCTCATAGACTATCGTCCTCTAGCCGCGCCGCCACCGCTAGCGACGTTCTTGTGGAGGCGCACGGCGGTCAGCGCCGCCACCGCTGGTGACGTTCATGTGGAGATGCACGGTGGTTAGCTTCTCCCACGATACGCGCATTCTAGACTAAGGCCCCGTGCATGTCGGTGTAGCATTGAATGCTAGCTGATAGACGTTGTTAATCTCACTGTTTGCCGAAGTAGTTTACAACCAATATACTCTGCTTAAGAAGCTTCCTTGCCCTGTTCTACACTCAATCTGCTTAGCTAAGATGGCATGCCAAGGCCGATTAGTTGCTAAAATATCCTGCCATATATTTATTGTGACGTAGATTGCCATGGTCTAGTAGCCAATCTGTTAGGTGAAATAGCTCTACACTGTTTTATACTCGATCTTTGTTGTTGCAATGGCCTTCGATAGTTTGATGGCTGTGTGCTTGGCCTCATTGACTGCTGAAATAGCCTGCCATAATTTAGCACTCAAATTTGTTTGCTGAATTAGCTTTACATATATTTTGTTACTTAGATCTCCTCATCAAAATATCTTGCCATAGCTTTAGACATCGACCTAGGTATTTTTTCTGTACTTCATAAAAAAGCATATATGTTTTTCCTGTAATATCTAGTAGAAGAACTAATTTGTATGTCTAATAGATGGACATGACTTGGATAACTTCTGCTCGAAGATTCTCCACTGCATATGTCGAGGGGGTTGAAAACTTCATGAACTTTATCAGAGCTGAGTACGGTGGTCCAAAATTAGATGTGCTCTGCCCGTCTAGCAGTTGTATGAATTCAGTTACAAGACCCCAGTCAACTGTGCAAAATCATCTACACTTGTATGGGATGTCGGTCACATATACTAGGTGGGTTCATCATGGTGAAGCTATGAACGTCAATGTTATTGACTACGTGGAAGCAGCAGATCACCATCTTGATCTGCCTGATGCTCAGGTGGAGGAGGAGGTGCTGGTTGTGGGGCTGGAGCCAGTGAGTTTGACCAACATTGAAACAATGCTACGAAATGAGCATTTCGTGAACTTTCACCTGCAGAAGAAAAATGGTGGGCCTGCATGTTGGAACAATGCAACGTGGCTGTCACCCCAGGAAATAAGTTGTCAGTATTCTCAGCTATGGTCACCTTTCTTCAGGTGAAGACATTTGAGCGGATGACCAACAAATCATTCGATGCGATGTTGGCTGCTTTCCGCAAATCTTTCCCATATGTGTCTGAGCTGCCACACACCTACAGTAAAATGAAGAATTTCCTTCGTGCAGTTGGAATTGGATATGATATGATCCATGTTTGTAAGAATAATTGTGTTCTACTCTGGAAGGATTATGCCAACTTAAGTGAATGCCCGAAATGCAAATCATCAAGATGGAAAGATGGTGATGCTGTGAAGAGGATTCCTCATAATGTTCTGAGACATTTTCCAATTATACCAAGATTGCAGAGGTTGTTTCATGATGCTGAAACAAGAGAGGATGTACTGTGGCATTCTAGGAACCAGGAGTACAGAGATCAGAATGTAATGAGCCATCCATCTCATGGTAGTGAGTGGAAAAGCTTCAATCATAAACACAAAAAGTTTGTTGCTGACCCGAGAAACATTAGACTTGGCTTAGCTTCAGATGGATTTAACCCATTTGGCCACCAGAGCACCACATATAGCATGTGGCCAGTGCTTGTTATCCCTTACAGCATGCCTCCAAATGTCTGCACCAAAGAATCAACCTACATGATGGCCTTGCTCATCCCAGGTCCAAACAGTCCTGGAAAGGATTTTGATTTATTCATGGAGCCTCTTGTGGAGGAACTTCAACAGCTATGGAGGGGTGTTCTCACTCGAGACCTATATAGCAGCCCACCAACTGATTTGTTTCTGCGTGCTGTTATAATTTGGTGCATCCATGATTATCTAGCTTTAGGCACTATGTTAGGGCGAACGACACATGGTTACAATGCATGTGTTCACCGTGACAGGAATCCATTGTCATATGCAATACTTAGCCAGATATGTTACATTGACACCATTTCCTTGCCAAGGACAAGCCGCATCCTAGAAAATACCGAAGACATGTGTTCAATGCAAAGCATGAAAACCGTGATGCGCCAAAGAGGCTCACCGCCGATGAGTTGCAAGTGGAATTAGAGAAGATCAGGCATATTACACCAGGAAACCATCCTGGTAATGGTAGCGGGAAAAGGAAGCATGGCAGGGCAGAAGAGAGATTATTGTTTACCCGCAGGTCCACTTTGTGGGACTTGGAGTATTGGAAAGATTTGGATCGGCGGCATAATCTTGATGTGATGCACATCGAGAAAAATATATGTGACAGCATTATCGGCACACTTCTTAATATTGAAGGCAAGACGAAAGATACCTTAAAATCTAGGATTGATTTGACACACCTGGGTATCAAACAGGATTTGCAGGTGCAAGATGAAGGTAAACCACGGGATATGGCACCAGCTGTGTACGTCTTGGACAAGGTAAAAAGAAAAGAATTCTGCGAGGTCTTGTCACGTGTGAGATTCCCACATGGATTTGCTTCCAACCCTGAAAGGAGAGTCAGTGCAGAAGGAAACAAGGTACAAGGGTTGAAAACTCATGATTGACACGTCCTATTTCAAAGGCTTTTACCTGTTATCCTTAGAGGATTGGGCCGCCCTGACTTCTACAGAGCAGTTGCAGAGTTGGGCCAATTCTTCAGGGAACTTTGCAGTAGAAATATCAGGATAGATGCTTTGGAGCGTCTTAGAGACAAGATACCAACTATCCTATGCGACCTTGAGAAGATATATCCTCCAGCCTTCTTTGATGTGATGGTGCATTTGGCTGTTAATCTACCTGATGAGGCACTACTTAGAGGTCCAGCACAGTATGGCTGGATGTACCCTATTGAAAGGCAGCTAGTGCTACCTCTTGAGCATGCGTTGGTTTTTCCCTTGAAGAGGAAAGGGTGATGCAGCAATGTAGCGTAAGTATTTCCCTTAGTTTTTGAGAACCAAGGTATCAATCCAGTAGGAGGCTCCACGCAAGTCCCTCGTACCTACACAAACAAACAAGAACCTTGCAACCAACGCGATAAAGGGGTTGTCAATCCCTTCACGGCCACTTGCGAAAGTGAGATCTGATAGAGATAATATGATAAGACAAATATTTTTGGTATTTTTATGATATATATTGAAAAGTAAAGATTACAAAATAAAGTAGATCGGAAACTTATATGATAGAGAATAGACCCGGGGGCCATAGGTTTCACTAGTGGCTTCTCTCAAGATAGCATAAGTATTATGGTGGGTGAACAAATTACTGTCGAGCAATTGATAGAAAAGTGCATAGTTATGAGAATATCTAGGCATGATCATGTATATAGGCATCACATCCGCGACAAGTAGACCGACTCCTGCCTGCATCTACTACTATTACTCCACACATCGACCGTTATCCAGCATGCATCTAGAGTATTAAGTTCATAAGAACAGAGTGACGCATTAAGCAAGATGACATGAAGTAGAGGGATAAACTCAAGCAATATGATATAAACCCCATCTTTTTATCCTCGATGGCAACAATACAATATGTGCCTTGCTGCCCCTGCTGTCACTGGGAAAGGACACCGCAAGATTGAACCCAAAGCTAGGCGCTTTTCCCATTGCAAGAAAGATCAATCTAGTAAGACAAACCAAACTGATAATTCGAAGAGACTTGCAAAGATAACCAATCATACATAAAAGAATTCAGAGGAGATTCAAATATTTATCATAGATAAACTTTATCATAAACCCACAATTCATCGGATCTCGACAAACACACCGCAAAAGAGTTACATCGAATAGATGTCCAAGAATATCGAGGAGAACTTTGTATTGAGATTCAAAGAGAGAGAAGAAGCCATCTAGCTAATAACTATGGACCCAAAGGTTTGTGGTAAACTACTCACAACTCATCGGAGAGGCCTTAGTGATGATGTAGAAGCCCTCCATGATCGATTCCCCCTCCGGTGGAGCGCCGGAAAAGGCTCCAAGATGGGATCTCACAGGTACAGAAGGTTGCGGCGGCGGAAATAGTTTTTCGTGGTGCTCCTGGATGTTTTCGGGGTACGTAGATATATATAGGCGAAAGAAGTCGGTCAGGGGAGCCACGAGCTGCCCACGAGGCAGGGGCGCCCCCCTAGGGCGCGCCTTGCACCCTCGTGGCCAGCTCGGCTGCTTCTTGACATCCACTCCAAGTCTCCTGGATTGCATTTGTTCCAAAAAGATCACTCCCGAAGATTTCATTCCACTTGGACTCCGTTTGATATTCCTTTTCTACGAAACACTGAAATAGGCAAAAAAAACAGCAATTCGGGCTGGGCCTCCGGTTAGTAGGCTAGTCCAAAAAATGATATAAAAGTGTATAGTAAAGCCCATAAACATCCAAAATGGGTAATATAATAGCATGGAACAATAAAAAAATTATAGATACGTTGGAGACGTATCAAGCATCCGCAAGCGTAATTCCTGCTCGTCCTCAAGTAGGTAAATGATAAAAACAGAATTTTTGATGTGGAATGCTACCTAGCATATTTCTTAATGTAATTTTCTTTATTGTGGCATGAATGTTCAGATCCAAATGATTCAAAATAAAAGTTCATATTGACATAAGAATAGTAATACTTCAAGCATACTAACAAAGTAATCATGTCTCTCGAAATAACATGGCTAAAGAAAGCTATCCCTACAAAATCATATAGTCTAGCTATGCTCTATCTTCATCACACAAAATATTTAAATCATGCACAACCCCGATGACAAGCCAAGCAATTGTTTCATACTTTTTATGTTCTCAAGCTTTTTGAACTTTCACGCAATACATGAGCGTGAGCCATGGACATAACACTATATGTGGAATAGAATGGTGGTTGTGGAGAAGAAAAAAAAATAGAAGATAGTCTCACATCAACTAGGCGTATCAACGGGCTATGAAGATGCCCATTAATAGATATCAATGTGAGTGAGTAGGGATTGCCATGCAACGGATGCACTAGAGCTATAAGTGTATGAAAGCTCAACAAAATAAACTAAGTGGGTGTGCATCCAACTTGCTTGCTCACGAAGACCTAAGGCATTTTGAGGAAGCCCATCATTGGAATATACAAGCCAAGTTCTATAATGTAAAATTCCCACTAGTATATGAAAGTGACAACATAGGAGACTCTCTATCATGAAGATCATGGTGCTACTTTGAATCACAAGTGTGGAAAAAGGATAGTAACATTGTGCCTTCTCTCTTTTTCTCTTTTTTTTTGGTGGGCTTCTTTGGCCTCTTTTTTTTATTTGGTCTTCTTTGGCCTCTTTTATTTTTCATAAAGTCCGAAGTCTCATCCCGACTTGTGGGGGAATCATAGTCTCCATCATCCTTTCCTCACTTGGGACAATGCTCTAATAATGAATATCATCACACTTTTATTTACTTACAACTCGAGAATTACAACTCAATACTTAGAAAAAAAATATGACTCTATGTGGATGCCTCCGGCAGTGTACCGGGATATGCGATGAATCAAGAGTGACATGTATGAAAGAATTATGAAGGTGGCTTTGCCACAAATATGATGTCTACTACAGGATCATGCAAAAAGCAATATGACAATGATGGAGCGTGTCATAATAAATGGGACGGTGGAAAGTTGCAGGGCAATATATCTCGGAATGGCTATGGAAATGCCATAATATGTATGGTGGCTGTTTTGAGGAAGGTATATGGTGGGTGTATGGTACCGGCGAAGGTTGTGCGGCACAAGAGAGGCTAGCAATGGTGGAAGGGTGAGAGTGCGTATAATCCATGGACTCAACATTAGTCATAAAGAACTCACATACTTATTGTAAACATTTATTAGTCATTGAAAAAGTACTATGTGCATGCTCCTAGGGGGATAGATTGGTACGAAAATACCATCGCTCGTCCCCGACCGCCACTCATAAGGAAGACAATCAAAAAATAAATCATGCTCCAACTTCATCACATAACGGTTCACCATACGTGCATGCTACGGGAATCACAAACTTCAACACAAGTATTCCTCAAATTCACAACTACCCAGCTAGCATGACTCTAACATTACCACCTTTATATCTCAAAACAATTATCAAGCATCAAGTTGATCATAGTATTCAATTCACTTCCTATGACAGTTTTTTTATACCCAACTTGGATGCCCATCATTCTAGGACCAATTTTTTAAATCATAGAAAATACCATGCTGTTCTAAAAGAATCTCAAAATAATATAAGTGAATCATGAGAGATCAATAATTTCTACAAAATAAAACCACCGCCGTGCTCTAAAAAGATATAAGTGAAGCACTAGAGCAAAACTGTCTAGCTCAAAATATATAAGTGAAGCACATAGAGTATTCTAATAAATTCCGAATCATGTGTGTCTCTCCCAAAAGGTGTGTACAGCAAGGATGATTGTGGTAAACTAAAAATAAAATATTCATATCATACAAGACGCTCCAAGCAAAACACATATCATGTGGTGAATAAAAATATAGCTCCAAGTAAAGTTACCGATAGACGAAGATGAAAGAGGGGATGCCTTCCGGGGCATCCCCAAGCTTAGGATTTTGGTTGTCCTTGAATTATCACGGTGTGCCATGGGCATACCCAAGCTTAGGCTCTTGCCACTCCTTATTCCATAATCCATCAAATCTTTACCCAAAACTTGAAAACTTCACAACACAAAACTCAACAGGAAATCTCATGAGCTCCGTTAGTGCAAGAAAGAAAAACCACCACTTAAGTTTCTGTAATGAACTCATTATTCATTTATATTGGTTTTAAACCTACTGTATTCCAACTTCTCTATGGTTCATACCCCCCGATACTAGCCATAGATTCATCAAAATAAGCAAACACATGAAAAACAGAATCTGTCAAAAACAGAACAGTCTGTAGCAATCTGTAACTTTCGAATACTTATGGAACTCTTAAAATCCTACCAAAATAGGAAGTCCTAGGCAATTTGTCTATTGATCTACTGCAAAAATAATCAACTCAAAAGCACGTTTCTGTGACTTATTAGATTTTTTCTCGTGAGTGCAAAAGTTTCTGTTTTTCAGCAAGATCAAATTAACTTTCACCCAAGATGATCCTATAGGTTCTACTTGGCACAAACACTAATTAAAACATAAAACCACATATAAACAGAGTCTATACGATTTATTTATTACTAAACAGGAACAAAAAGCAAGGAACAAAAGTGAAATTGGGTTTCCTCCCAACAAGCGCTATCGTTTAATGCCCCTAGATAGGCATAAAAGCGAGAATAGATCTAAGTATTGCCATCTTTGGTATTCAATTCATAAGTGGCTCTCATAATAGATTCATAAGGTAATTTGATTTTCTTTCTAGGAAACTGTTCCATGTCTTTCCTTAATGGAAATTGGAATCTAATATTTCCCTCCTTCATATCAATAATTGCACCAATTGTTCTAAGGAAAGGTCTACCAAGAATAATAGGACATGAAAGATTGCAATCTATATCAAGAACGATAAAATCTACGGGCACATAATTCCTATTTGCAACAATAAGGACATCATTAATCCTTCCCATAGGTTTCTTAATAGTGGAATCCACAAGGTGCAAGTTTAAAAATCAATCATCAAATTCACGGAAACTTGGCACATCACATAAAGTTTTTGGAATCGTGGAAACACTAGCACCCAAATCACACAAAGCATAGCATTCATGATCTTTAATTTTAATTTTAATAGTAGGTTCCCACTCATCATAAAGTTTTCTAGGGATAGAAACTTCTAATTCAAGTTTTTCCTCATAAGATTGCATTAAAGCATCAACGATATGTTTAGTAAAAGCTTTATTTTGGCTATAAGCATGAGGAGAATTCAACATGGATTGCAACAAGGAAATAAAATCTATTAAAGAACAATTATCATAATTCAATTCCTTGAAATCCAAAGTAGTGGGTTCATTGCTATGTAAAGTTTTGATCTCTCCAATCCCACTTTTACCAATTTTAGCATCAAGATAAAAAAACTCCAAATCATTGGGACGCATTTTAACTAAAGTTGACTCATGTCCAGTCCCATCATTATTAAGATTCATATTGCCAAACAGGGATTTAATAGGAGACACATCAATAACTTTTAGATCTTCATCATTATTTTCCTCTAACCCTTCTGGTTTGGCGGCCATCTTATTGACTAAGGTGGCCTGCTTATCAGAAATTTGGGCTATACATTTTTCAAGATGAGCAAACTGAGAGTTCAAAACATAAAATTCCTTAGACATATCATCAAGCTCTTTATTCATGTATCCGATAAAGCTTTTTTGTTCTTTAAGCTCATTTCTAAAAAATTATGATGCTCAAATTGTAAAGTCATAAAGCTTCTAACGTTGAGTTCGATCTCTTCCAACCTTCTAAAGTGAGGATCAACGTTTTTAGGTAAAGCCATCAGGGCAAACAGGCGCACAAGAGGCAAGCGAAAGAGAGGCGAACAGGGAAGAGAGGGCGAATAAAACAGCAAGGGTGAAGTGGGGGAGAGGAAAACGAGAGGCGAAATGACAAATATTGTAATGCGAGGGAGATGAGTTTGTGATGGGTACTTGGTATGTCTTGACTTGAGAGAAGACCTCCCAAGCAACGGCGCCAGAAATCCTTCTTTCTACCTCTTGAGCATGCGTTGGTTTTTCTCTTGAAGAGGAAAGGGTGATGCAACAAAGTAGCGTAAGTATTTCCCTTAGTTTTTGAGAACCAAGGTATCAATCCAGTAGGAGGCTCCACGCAAGTCCCTCGTACCTACACAAACAAACAAGAACCTCGCAACCAACACGATAAAGGGGTTGTCAATACCTTCACGACCACTTGCGAAAGTGATATCTGATAGAGATAATATGATAAGATAAATATTTTTGGTATTTTTATGATATAGATTGAAAAGTAAAGATTGCAAAATAAAGTAGATTGGAAACTTATATGATAGAGAATAGACTCGGGGGGCATAGGTTTCACTAGTGGCTTCTCTCAAGATAGCATAAGTATTATGATGGGTGAACAAATTACTGTCGAGCAATTGATAGAAAAGTGCATAGTTATGAGAATATCTAGGCATGATCATATGTATAGGCATCACGTTCGCGACAAGTAGACCGACTCCTGCATGCATCTACTACTATTACTCCACACATCGACCGCTATCTAGCATGCACCTAGAGTATTAAGTTCATAAGAACAGAGTAACACATTAAGCAAGATGACATGATGTAGAGGGATAAACTCAAGCAATATGATATAAACCCCATCTTTTTATCCTCGATGGTAACAATACAATACGTGCCTTGCTGCCCCTGCTGTCACTGGGAAAGGACACCACAAGATTGAACCCAAAGCTAAGCACTTCTCCCATTGCAAGAAAGATCAATCTAGTAGGCCAAACCAAACTGATAATTCAAAGAGACTTGCAAATATAACCAATCATACATAAAAGAATTCAGAGGAGATTCAAATATTTCTCATAGATAAACTTGATCATAAACCCACAATTCATCGGATCTCGACAAACACACCACAAAAGAAGTTAAATCGAATAGATCTCCAAGAAGATCGAGGAGAACTTTGTATTGTGATTCAAAGAGAGAGAAGAAGCCATCTAGCTAATAACTATGGACCCGAAGATCTGTGGTAAACTACTCACAACTCATCAGAGAGTCCTTGGTGATGATGTAGAAGCCCTCCGTGATTGATTCCCCCTACGGCGGAGCACCGGAAAAGGCTCCAAGATGGGATCTCACGGGTACAGAAGGTTGCGGCGGCGGAAATAGTTTTTCATGGTGCTCCTGTATGTCTTCTGGGTACGTAGATATATCTAGGCGAAAGAAGTTGGTCAAGGGAGCCACGAGGTTCCCACGAGGCAGGGGCACCCCCGTAGGGCGTGCCTTGCACCCTCGTGGGTGCCTTGGCTGCTTCTTGACGTCCACTCCAAGTCTCCTGGATTGCGTTTGTTCCAAAAAGACCGCTCCCGAAGGTTTCATTCCGTTTGGACTCCGTTTGATATTCCTTTTATACGAAACACTGAAATAGGCAAAAAAACAGCAATTCGGGCTGGGCCTCCGGTTAGTAGGTTAGTCCCAAAAATGATATAAAAGTGTATAGTAAAGCCCATAAACATCCAAAACGGGTAATATAATAGCATGGAACAATAAAAAATTATAGATACATTGGAGACGTATCAGGTAGGCACTTTCAAGGGCTATGTTAGGAACAGAGCTAGACCCAAGGGTTCCATTGCAGAGGCCTACATTGCTACAGAAGCGTTGACATTCTGCTCAAAATACATTGAAACAGCTGATTAGCTTAGCAAAGAGGTGGGTGAAGACAATCCCGGGCTCAACGTTTTCGATTATTCTATTCGAGTTATAGGGAAGAGTCGACAAGAGGACAAACCTAAAGATTTGGACAATATGGTTTGGTATATGTTGAATAACTGTCCTGAGATACTACCTTATATCAAGTAAGTGCTAAGTACTATAGCTTATACATCATAATCTACTAAACTTGCAGCACATTCTTATATATTTAGATGTTGGACGCGATCACTATGTTGTGCAGCATCTACAAAAAGGAGTTACTACTGCTAAATCCAAGAAACATTGACAAACTGGTTATGGCTGGATTTGCGAAATGGTTCAAGAGCCATGTAAGCTTTTGAATTGCACTGTCAATTTTTTTAATATATTGAGTACATAAGATGATCAACTTGTCTATTTTCTAACCATAGGTTAAGAAGATGCGGGAGGATGGGCATGCAGTTGATTATGCCATTTACTCACTAGCAATGGGTCCTGATACTCGGGTAAGACATTATGAATCTTGCGTTGTTGAAGATGTGCGCTACAACACCCTTGCACATGAGGAAGGCAGGAAGACACAAAACAATGCCATCATGAGCACGGATATGTACGCCAAAGAGACAACTGAAATGTATGCTAACATAACAGACATTGTCCAATTGCAGTATCTCTCCAGTTTCGAGGATCATCGGTGTGTGGTTCTATTGTGTTGTCGTTGGTATAACCTGTTTTCTAGGATCGCAAAACCCAGAGCTGATGATAATTTCAAATCCATCAATATCAAGGCGGCGTACCAGACAAACGAGCCTTTTATTTTGGAAAATCAAGCAACATAAATATTTTTCTTGGAAGACACATTTGCACGTAGCGATGACTGGAGAGTATTGCAAAGGTTTGAGCAGAGGAATTCATTTAATGAAGTTGCACAACAAGATGATGCTTACACTGCTCCTGATGTACAAGATAACACAGATGTTCCTAATATCTTTGAGAACCATCACGTCAATGACGCTGGTGAAAAGATTGCCTGTCGTTTTTTGGACATACAATAGTTGATCAAGAAGAAGCCAACGTTCGAGGACGTTGAGGATGAAGAAGAAGATGACACCGTGGGGAATTACTATTTAGACTGATACACATGGCAAAGATGTTGACGTTGCTGCTGCGGATGATGATTAGATTGCTTTTGTCGTATTTGCCTGTTAGAAGATGGCTTTTTATCTACTATGTGAAATTGTGTTTGCTATGACAACTGAAACCTCATGAACGTGTTGTTTAGTATTTTGCCATGAGAACATCACTTGTTATGTATGCTGATTTGTGTTTGGTGATTGTATGACGACTAAAACATGATGACATTGTTGTTTAGTTGTACTCATATTTGGCTGTGAAACTTGATTTGATGACATAGTTTGCTATTGGACTGCAATTTGCTCGACATCTTCGAATGAGAACAAATTTGACACGACATGGCCTCTGCTAATTTGTTTATTTATTACCAAAAGGGCCTCTGCTATTTATTTATTTATGAGCAAAAGGGGATACCCCCTGATTTCCGTTAATAGAAATCATTAGATGTTCACAACACTACGCCCAGCCTGCTACACAAGTTTCATTCATTACTAGTTTCAGCAAAGTGCTCATGTCATAGCCACTGAATACATCACGAGTGCTACATACACTGCAAATAAAGAGACAATCATCCGAAAGAGCACATAGATTTTGCCCATTTTCTTCACAAGCTCTTTCATCTCCTCATTGTTGTCAAGGCCGTTCAGAAGCTGTTGCTTGGCCATGATCAGAGGAACTGCATCTTTAACCTTCTACTCTGCATCTTCCTCTTCTGTCGTTCCTTCAATTACTTGTCCAACACCCCAACCTGCTGGTATTGGGATTCCTCGGCTAACTAAATAATCATCATAGTTGCATTCCCCCACATCAGCAACTTCCCAGGAATACAAGTCACACGAATCTTCCCTTTTATGCATGAATCAAATTGGAAGATCATCAACCAAACTATTAAAAACAATTAGCAACTGAAAGGAGTAGAACAACACTTAAACATATTATTACCCCATGATTCGGGCATTTGTAGAAGACTCGGCCAGGGTTGAGGATTGTGGTTGAGACGTGACGGATGACTTTGCGTGATTTGCAGCAATGGCACCACACCAACGGCAGCGGGTTGCAATGAGCAACCGGATGCGGTGCATGTGCCGGCGGGGGTGTGATGAGACCCACAGGCGATGGTACGGGTGGCGACTTGGTGCATATCTGGTTGTTGCCTGCTGAAGAGCAGGTGGATGAGCAGTCAGCGGACATGGTTGTTGCGGCCAGAGCTTCTGATGCTAGGCAGAGTAAGTAGAGAAGAGGCGAAGCGAATGTTGGATATGTTAGTTTCATTACTTGCAGAGTAGCATAGCACCATATATAGTCATAGTATAGGTTTGGATTCGAACCAGCTACAGGAGCACCTCTCTCTTTTTTCTAAAACTCAGCAACGTCTCTTTACTAGTACACTAGCTTGTTCTGTACGCCTTCTCAAGTCTTTGATTTTCTTTCTTTCTTTTTTGCGAGGAAGGAAGGAGGACAAAATTGAGAGTTCCTGGGACTCGAACCCAAGGCCTCTCGGTTGAAAACCAAGGGTGCTAGTCACTTATGTGGCGAACGTTCCCTGTGAGGAGGACGACAGACGAACGCATTTACCTCACAGTTTTAGTTGCAACACAAGATCGAACGGTCGCAATTTTAGGAATGTTATCAGGTGAATGAGCCCAGTTTTTCTTTTCTTCCTATATATAGAAAAGTATGCTACTTGGTGTCGGCTTAGTCAACAAACGATTGTGCCAACCTTTCTGTTGGATTGACATTCAACGTCTGTCTTGTTTCTTTAGTCTCTTCTTCCTCGAGCTGCCAAAGCCAAACCAGCGCCGACGGGACCGCCTGCTCCCGCCTCCCACGGCTGGCTGTGCTGCCGCACATGCATCGTGGCCACATCGCACCCTAAAACTCTGCGCATCTTCCCTGACTCCTATTCGTTCCCATCCGAGGCCTCACCATCATTCTCTGCCTTAGTTCTCTCGCCGCGGTGCCGCCCTCCGGTGTTGTCAACATGGTCAAAAACCAAGAGGAATAAGGAGATGACTATACATGGTGAGTATGACAGTAGGGACCCAGCAGCGCGCGCAGTAATTTTGTTTTTTTGGGATGGAGAAGGGTATCAATTGGGTTGTGCGGGAGCTGTGGCCCGTCTAGCCCAGGCTTTTATTTCATATGTTTAGCACATGACCAGCCCGGTTTGTTTTTTTCCTTTCTGAAAATGGCTAGCCAGCTATTTTGTTTTTTTGCAGAATAACCAACGTAGGCCTACTTGCTTTTCTATGCCCTGCTGTGTCGGAAATCTTTCAAGACGAGGAGGGAAGCATTTTGCCCAGAAAATGGGCTATGAGTAATAAGAAATGGGCTATAAGTAATAATAAATGGGTTGTCAAATGAAAAAATACAACAAATAGGCAATTAGTTCCAAAATAGTTTTTTCTTTCGGATTTTGATATTTTAAATTTCATTGTTTTTGTGCGGGTAAAATTTTATTGAATTTGAATTAAGGTATATTTAGTTTTAAAATTAATTTGAATCTGGCTAGAAATTTTGGGTTGTACGCTGTTTGGGACAGATTTGGAGGCTGACTTGTGGGTCTACTAGGTTGACGTGTACGAAAGGCTTTGTCAACTTAGTCCACAAACGATTCTAGCAGCAGTGACCGTTGGATGTCAATCCAACGACCGTGCTGCTTCTTCAATATCTGATCTTCTTGCTCCAGCCGCCCAAACCAGCGCCGGTGGGACTGCTTGCTCCCGCCTCCCGTGGCCGGCTGTGCTTCCACACAGGCTGCACCGCCCATCCTACTCCATTGCTAGATAGGCCATTCCTCTACTCACCCACACCTCCTGTTATTTTCCAGCGACGACAGCCGGACCAGTAAACCCTCATACTCCCCACCGCATGGGCAACCATTGCCGAGTCCTCCCCGGCCCCGTGTCGTTCCCTTCCTAGGCCTTGCCATCGTCCATCGCCATGGTGCTCTCGGCGCGGCCTGGTCAACATGGTCAACGAACGACATCCATCGGACGTGGACTGTATGTGGAGAGGCTGACAACCGGGTCCATGGCCAAACACAATCTGGTGATAAACATGAACCTAGTGATAATGTTAATGATGATGTTCATGTTGATGCTCAAGCTAGTAATAATAATGATATAGATATTGAACCCGTTGTTGATCTTGATAACCCACAATCAAAGAATCAACGTTATGATAAGAGAGAGACTTCATTGCTAGGAAGCACGGTAAAGAAAGAGAACCATGGGTTTAGAAACCCATGCCTTTTCCTCCTAAGCCATCCAAGAAAAAGGATCATGAGGATTTGAGCGCTTTGTTGAAATGATTAGACCTATCTTTTTGCGTATGTGTTTGACTGCTATGCTTAAAATGCATCATTATGCTAAGTATATGAAAGATATTGTTACAAATAAAAGAAAGATACCAGAAGCTGAATTTTCCATGATGCTAGCTAATGACACTTTTAAGGGTGGAATACCAAAGAAACTTGGAGATCCAGGAGTACCAACTATACCATGCTCCACTAAAAGAAACTATGTTAAAACTGCTTTATGTGATCTTGGAGCCGGTGTTAGTGTTATGCCTTTATCTTTATATCATAGACTTGATTTGAATAAGTTGACACCTACTGAAATCTCTTTGCAAATGGATGATAAATCAACTACTATACCCATCGGTATTTGTGAGGATCTGCCTGTTGTGGTTGCAAACATTACTATTTTAACAGACTTTGTTATTCTTGATATTCCCGAGGACGATAGTATGTCGATCATCCTTTGTAGACCCTTTCGGAATACTGCAGGGGCTGTTATTGATTGCAACAAAGGTAATGTCACTTTTCATGTTAATGGTAATCAGCATACGGTACACTTTTCAAAGAAACAACCTCAAGTTCATAGTATCAATTCTATTCGAAAAGTTTCAACTATCACTATTGGAGGTTTTGAATTCCCTCTTCCTACTGTCAAGAAGAAATAAGATATTCTTATTGTTGGGGACATGCATATTCCTATTGAGGTAACCTAGTGTCATTAGAAAATTCTCTGGTTTCATGTCATTCATAAGAAGTTTGTTAACAAGACTTGATCAACCTTGTTAATGGACTCCTTTTGATGAGCATGAGATGGATGAATTTAGAAGCCACAACTTTATGTACCCTCCTTTTACTTTCTGTTATTTAGAATAAATAAAGCAAAAATAGTATTTTCTGTCTATTTTGTGAATTATCCATGCAATAAAAAATACCTCAAAAATAAAAGTTCTCCAAATGCCTTGAAAATTTAGTATGATTTTTTTATAGAATATTTGAGAATTTCTGGCACTGAGAACACACCAGGGGTATGCACCAGTGCGCCACGAGGGTGGAGGGCGCACCCCCTGCCTCATGGGCCCCACGTGCCCCCCTCCACTTATTCCAGCACCCATCCACTTCGTCTTCCTCCAGAAAAAATCATCCCGTAGCTCAAACTCGTGTTCTTGCTCATTTTGTTGCCATTTTTGATCTCCTTGCTCAAAGCTCCATTCACAAAACTGCTTTGGGGGATTGTTCTTCGGTATGTGACTCCTCCAATGGTCCAATTAGTTTTAGTTCTAGTGCTTTATTTATTGCAATTTTTTGCTGCTGAGGTGACCCTGTTCTTGAGCTTGCATGTCAAATTTATATGGTCCAAGGTAGTTTTAATGCATAATATAGTCTAGGCACTTGTGGGAGTAGTTGCTATCAATCTTGTTGAGTTTGGTTCACTTTTATTTTGAGTCACTAAAAATTTCAGAATTTTTCAGAGGAAGAAAATGTTGAGGAAATTGTTGAGAGGCTCCTCGAGCCGGAGTTCAAAGGAAAAAGAGAATGAAGAGAATGAAAAAACCCAAGTACAACCTTCCTCGTACCGCGGAGGTCTGACCGCGTGAATCACCATGTGATGCATTCTTGAAGGCAGCTGGAATTTATGAAGATTTCTATTACCTGGCTGAGAATGCAGGCATCACCGACTTTCTCCATGATAGGTGTGATCAGTATCTACTACTCACTAATACTTTCATGCAAAATTTTCATTTTCATGCTAGGAGATCGCCACCCTTGGTAGAATTTTATTTATATGATGAGTATATGGAGATGTCGCTCTATGATTTTTGTGGGGTTTGCAAATTACCTTTTGAGGGCAGTGTCGAGGAACCACATCCTAGTGATGTGGGAGATTTCATTTTATTATAGGGGGAAGGAGAAAAGTGTTGGATGTAATAACTACTAGTATACATTTTCCTGTTCTGCGCTACTATTCAATATTTGCTAGTAGATGTTTAGTTGGTCATGGAAACCGCGGGGGCCTTAGTGATCCTGACCTTGCCATTTTGTGCCATGCTTTACTTCGTGATAAAACTTTCAGTTTAAGCGCTATGGTTGCTAAACGGTTGGGTTTAAACCATACAAAGGGCCCCATTTTTGGAGGTATCTATGCTTCTCGTCTTGCTAAATATTTTGAGATTCCTATTAGACACTATGAGAAAGAAGAAAAGTTGCTGGCCACTATTTACTTAGATTATCAAAGTATGGTAGCACATGATTTTCTTCGCTATGACAAGGAAAAGAGACTTATTTATAACCTGATATTTGAAGAGGATTGTCGGGGAAACTGATCCACGAACACCTATGGGATCGGCGGACCGAGCCCCTTTCGGTTTGGCGGGGGGCGGAGATCGCACGAAGAGCGGATCGAGGCGAAGCACACAAGTAGTTTACCCAGCTTCGGAGCTCTCCGGAGAGATAACACTCCTACTGCTGCATGTCTGAGTGTATTGAGTTCTTGCTCGGGAGCGCTGAATGCTACAGTACACACTAGCTGCTAACGAGACCGAGCGTGAGTGTTTTTTTGCCTTCGAACCCCCCTTCTACGTTGCGCATGGGCCTCCTTTTATATGCTAAAGGGGTCTCCGACAGGTGGCAACGTAGACAAGGGTAAAAATGGAAAAGGAATTGCGGTTGGTACAACTACCTGTACAGTGTATCATACCTAACCCTGACGGCAGGGGACAAAGGCATTAAATGCCCATCTACGTCGCCCAAATAGTGTAAAAAGGGACCGTCAGGGACGCCACCGCTTGCCACGATGGCAATCTTGTCAGCGTCGCTTGCCACCGCGCACCGCTGGCCGCACAGCCTCTTGCCACGAGCGCCTGGAAAGGTCCCAGGGCGACACGTTGGTGGATGTGCTGGAGCGCGGGTACAGAGTGGTAGTTTGCCGCGGCAAGCGCCTTGCCGCGGTCGTTGTCTTGTCGTGTCCGGAAGCTTGTCGCTCACCGGGCCTCGCCGGGACGCGTGGCGCGTCGCGGCAAGTTCCTTGAGATGCCTTGGTTGGCCTTCCCGGCAAGCTCCTCTTGCCGGGGCCTTGTCTCCTTGGCTTGAATACTTTGTTCTTGAATGGCTCCAAAGGAACCACAGAGGACCTTGGTGGTCACCCGGCAAGCCTTGCCGCGGGGTGCTGCAACTGCCCGTGCACAAGTTCGGGATACTAGGGTACCCCTACTCTAGTACACCGACAGGAGCCCCTGGGCCTGGGCCACACATGGTGCCGAGCGCTGTTGGGCCAGGCCCAAAACAGGGCACGGGCACGCGCGGCCTGGGTTACGCCGTATCTCACTCTGTATCCACTGCGCCCTCCTTGAACGGCACGCGTCGAATGCGGCGTCGTGGGAGAGATCGTGGGTGGTTTCTTTATTCGGAAAGACGGAACGTCTGCCCCCTCCCTCTTTATAAGCAGGGGAAACAGGGGCAGTTCGCCCATCTCGCCGGTTGCTATTCCAATCTCAAAAATCTCCGCTGCTCCCCCCTTCTTCCCAAAGCTGAAAGAGAGCAGCGCTTCGCCCCCCATCGCCACCGGCACCACCAACGCCGTCGATCTCTCTCACCACCTTCGCCATGGCTCTGAAAGCCGGGAAGGTTGTGAAGTCGGCCGAGGCGCAGCGGCTCGTGGCGCTGCGAAAGTAGCGGGCAATCGTCCCCCTCAGCTCGCCGCGAAGGAGCTGAGGGAGTATTACTACCTCTTCTGGTCGACGGAGACGCGAGCGCATCCGCGCACGAAGGTACTCTCAGCCGCCGCTTCGGAACTGGCTCCGAATGGATATCCCTTCTTTGCGTTGTTCTTCTACTGCAAGCTCTGCCCGCCTTTCTCTGAGTTTTTCTGTGGCATTATGAACACCTACGGGTTCCGCCTCCTTGACTTCACCCCCAACGCTATTCTGACCATGGCAGTTTTCACACATCTCTGCGAAAACTTTGTCGGAATCTATCCAAATGTAGCTCTTTTTCGCCACTTCTTTATGCCCCGAGTTGAGAGAGGGGAGCCTTTATCCGGTGGAATCGCCTGGATCTCGAGAACTGGCAAGAAGGAAGCTTATCTGGAGGGAGAGCTCCGCAGCAAGTGGGAAGAATGGAGAGCAGACTGGTGCTGGATTGTCGAGGAGAACCCGCAGCCATTTACCGCCTAGCGCCAAGCCCCAGTAGCGCATGGCAACGATTGGAGCAACGTGCCCCCGGAAGACGATAGGCTGAAGATTGTCGTCACCCGGAAGACGATAGGCAATGATCCTGTAAAGGCGCCGACAAACTGATGGCATAGATCTGCCCAGGAGGATATGGAGTTGTCCGGCAAGTGCATGAGCCGGGATCTGACATTGGGCTTGAGCACCAGCGGGAAGTAGTTGGCCAGGATCTTGTCGTCCCGCCCCCCGGCAGCTTGCACCGTGATGGTGTAGATGCTGAGGAACTCCGACGGATGCGACTTGCCGTCGTACTTCTCTGGTACGTCTGGCTTGAAATTCTTCGTGCTGGGCCACTGGACTTGCCGCAGCTCACGAGTGAACGCAGGGCAACCTACCGCGTACGGCAAGTCGCCTGGTTCCCCTGGTGCATGCATGTCGACAAAGGGCCCAGCGCGCTGGTCCGATTGACGCCGCGCTTCTCTTTGGTGCTCGATGCGAGTACGAGCGTCTTCTTGCTGTCGTTCGTGAAGAACTTGGCGCTGATCGCGACGAGCTCGTGGATCTGATGATGCGGTGGAGTCATCGTCGAGGTGGATCCGGCGAGTCGGCGATCTTGGCCTTCGGGGTGGAGAGTGTATGGTGGTTGCACCCCCACCGGTTTCGTCGCCATCGTCTCGTGCCTGGTAGTCCTGCCGCGGCAGCGATGTACTCGGCTGCCGTGGAGTGTCGCCGTTGGCGAAGCCGATGAGACTCTGAATGGTGGCCCTCCATTTATCGATCTTGTCTGCCGTTGGAGGGTAATCCAGGAGCAGTTGAGCTCGCGCCAAAGCTTCTGCTGGAGTGGTGGGCGGCAGTGGCGAACGGTGCGAGGAGCGGGATATGCTCGGACTTCTAACTATGTTAGAAGGAGTAGTATCCCGTCAAGGCGACCGTGTCTCACTCGTGCCAGCATGTTGGCGTGCATGCTGGTCTTGAGCACTCCGAGATCCACCAGCTCGATCTTGGTCCAACAAACATATGGCACTACGAATACCATGACACTGTCGGTCCTGCGCCTCCTGAGATGGGCGCGGTGCATGTATGGACGCCGAGGTCTGCGCAGCCTTGTCCTTGGACCTGGCAGCACCGTGAGCTCCCTCATCGATGCCCGTTCTTCCACCAGTGTCTACCCCACCACTCGTTTTCTCCGGTGGTGGTGGGATCGACGTGGACGGAACAGCTGCCGCCGAAGCCTTCTTCTTCGGTGGCATGTCGATGAAGAAGATGAAGATCTAGCTCGTGTGAACGCCGGATCAGGTTCACACAACCTCGACGCCCCCTACCTAGCGCGCCAAAGATGTCAGGGAAACTGATCCACGAACACCTATGGGACCGGCGGACCGAGCCCCTTTCGGTTCGGCGGGGGCGGAGATCGCACGAAGAGCGGATCGAGGCGAAGCACACGAGCAGTTTACCCAGCTTCGGAGCTCTCCGGAGAGATAACACTCCTACTGCTGCATGTCTGAGTGTATTGAGTTCTTGCTCGGGAGCGCTGAGTGCTACAGTACACACTAGCTGCTAACGAGACCGAGCGTGAGTGTTTTTCTGCCTTCGAACCCCCTTCTATGTTGCGCATGGGCCTCCTTTTATATGCTAAAGGGGTCTCCGACAGGTGGCAACGTAGACAAGGGTAAAAATGGAAAAGGAATTGCGGTTGGTACAACTACATGTACAGTGTATCGTACCTAACCCTGACGGCAGGGGACAAAGGCATTAAATGCCCGTCTACGTCGCCTAAATAGTGTAAAAAGGGACCGTCAGGGACGCCACCGCTTGCCACGATGGCAATCTTGTCAGCGTCGCTTGCCACCGTGCACCGCTGGCCGCACAGCCTCTTGCCACGCGCGCCTGGAAAGGTCCCAGGGCGACACGTTGGTGGATGTGCTGGAGCGCGGGTACAGAGTGGTAGTTTGCCGCGGCAAGCGCCTTGCCGCGGTCGTTGTCTTGTCGCGTCCGGAAGCTTGTCGCTCACCGGGCCTCGCCGGGATGCGTGGCACGTCGCGGCAAGTTCCTTGAGATGCCTTGGTTGGCCTTCCCAGCAAGCTCCTCTTGCCGGGGCCTTGTCTCCTTGGCTTGAATACTTTGTTCTTGAATGGCTCCAAAGGAACCACGGAGGACCTTGGCGGTCACCCAGCAAGCCTTGCCGCGGGGTGCTGCAACTGCCCGTGCACAAGTTCGGGATACTAGGGTACCCCTACTCTAGTACACCGACAAGGATAATTTTTAGATTGTTACCTTGCCTGCACCTACTTTGTTTGATCTTCATTCAGGCAGGCACTTTGTTTTGCGCGTGGATATTCACGCATATTGGAGGGGGACACGATCCCTAGATCCAGAGCCAGAGCCATCACTTGATCCATATCAGGAGTCTATTTATCAGTGGGATCCGCAGGAGCTCGCTAACCAGTGGAACCCCGAGGACCCTGCTCAGTACACCAGAGAGGGCTACTTTGATCCATGGGCTTAGACCAACTTGGGCCAAAAGACTAAGCTTGGGGGAGTATGTATTTCTCACCGACATTACATTCATGTTCACACACTCATTCTAGTTGTCGGTGTTCATACTTTTTCATTGTATTATCCATGCTAGTTTATTTTCTTTTCCTGCTTTCTTCTTGTGTGTTTGCAAAACTTTGAGAAAAACCAAAAAAAATAGTTGTAGCTTCTAGATAGGTTACTTTCCATGCTTAGTAGTAGTATTTAAAGAAAACCCAAAAAGATTTCTCATTATTCTTTTGCTTGTTGGGAGCTTTCCCGTGTAAATAGTTTTTCTCGTTCTTGTTTTACTTTCTGCTGAAAAACAAAAACTCCAAAAACATTTTAGTGTATTTCTTTGACATTCTTTTCTTTTCTTTGGGGGTCGAGAGGAGAAGACCACGATGAAAATGATGAGTGGATCTCATGTGCATTATTTTTGATCTAACCAAGAGCCTGTATTACCTTGTCTTCCCCTTTGAATTAAATGTTTGCAGATTCCAGCTTAGTCCAATACACGTGCACTATTGCTATTATCCATACCGTTCAATCGTGCAAGTGAAAGGCAATAATGACAATATATGATGAAATGATTGAGATGAGGAAAAGCTGGTATGAACTCGACCTATCTTGTTTTTGTAAATATGATTAGTTCATCGTTCCTGATTCAGCCTATCATGAATGAAACATGTTTGCAATGACAACTAGAGATTATAGTTACTCATGCCATGCTTAATTAGCTAGGAGTTTATAATGGTTTACCTTTCGTGCCAACATGCTATTAAAATGGTTGTGATGTAGTATGGTAGGATGGTATCCTCCTTTGAATGATTCGAGTGGCTTGACTTGGCACATGTTCACGCATGTAGTTGAAACAAAATCAACATAGCCTCCACGATATTTATATTATGGTGATTTATATCCTAATCATGCTTGCATTCATTGTTGGTTAATCTTAATGCATGTTTATGACTATGTCGCTCTCTAGTTGGTTGCTTCGCAGTCTCTTTCTAGCCTTCACTTGTACTAAGCGGGAATACTACTTGTGCATCCACTTCCATAAACCCCAAAGTTCTCCCATATGAGTCCACCATACCTACCTATATGTGGTATTTACCTGCCATTCCAAGTAAATTTGCATGTGCCAAACTCTAAACTTCAAATGAAATTATGTTTTGTATGCTCGAATCGCTCATGTATCAACTAGGGTTGTCTATATCTTCCATGCTAGGTGGGTTATTCTCATGATGAGTGGGCTCCGCTCATCATTCACGAGAAAATGGTCGGTAACTGGGATCCCAGTCCCATGCTCAAATCAAATCAAAACAATTGCAAACAAAACTCCCCCAGGATTGTTTTTAGTTGGACGGTACCCGTTGTTTCGGACCAGCCATGGAATGTGCTTGTTGGTGGTAGGGGAGTGTAAACTTTACCATTCTGTTTGGGAACCGCCTATAATGTATGTAGCATGGAAGATATCGAGATCTCTTGGTTGTTAGGTTGACAATCAAAGTATACGGCTCAAAATATTATTTATCTTTGTTTCAAAACTCGAGCTCTGGCACCTGTGTAAATCCATGCTTCCCTCTGCAAAGGGCCTATCTATTTAATTTTTTGTTGAGTCATCATCCTCTTATAAAAAACACCAGTTAGAGAGCACCGCTTTCATTTATATGCATTGTTATTAATTGATACTGAGTATGACTGTGACTGGATCTCTTTCACCATGAATTACAATGTCTAGTCAGTCCTTGATCTTCTGGGGTGCTCTACATTTATGTTTTGTGGTCTCAGAAAGGGCTAGCAAGATACCATCTTGTTATATCATATAATGATTGTTCTGAGAAACTGTTGTCATCCGAGATTTATTATTATTACTCTCTAGTTGATTTTGCCATTGATATGACTACATGTGAGACCTAAATGTTATTGTGAATATGGTTAGTTCATAATCTTTGCTTAAAACATGAATGTTGGCTTTACATATTTGCAACAACAAGATCAAACAGAGTTTGTAAAAGTTTTTCTTTATCACTTTCAGTTTGTCAACTGAATTGCTTGAGGACAAGCAATGGGTTAAGCTTGGGGGAGTTGATACGTCTCCAACTTATCTACCTTTCCAAACTTTTCCTTGTTTTGGACTCTAATTTGCATGATTTGAATGGAACTAACCCGGACTGACGTTGTTTTTAGCAGAATTGCCATGGTATTATTTTTGTGCAGAAATAAAAGTTCTCGGAATGACCTGAAACTTCACGGGGACACTTTTTGGAATTAATAAAAAATACTGGCGAAAGAATCAACTGAAGGGGGGCCACACCCTGGCCACGAGGGTGGGGGCACGCCCTACCCCCTGGGCGTGCTATACCTCATGGGCCCCCTGGACCTCCACCGACCTCAACTCCAGCTCCATATATTCATGTTCGGAGAGAAAAAATCAGAGAGGAGGATTCATCACGTTTTACGATATGGAGCCTCCGCCAAGCCCTGTTCTTCCTCGGGAGGGCTGATCTGGAGTCCATTCGAGGCTCCAGAGAGGGGAATCTGTCGCCATCGTCATCATCAACCATCCTACATAACCAATTTCATGATGCTCACCGCCGTGCGTGAGTAATCCCATCGTAGGCTTGCTGGACAGTGATGGGTTGATGACATTTACCATGTAGTCGAGTTAGTTTTGTTAGGGTTTGATCCCTAGTATCCATTATGTGCTAAGATTGATGCTGCTATGACTTTGCCATGCTTAATGCTTGTCACTAGGGCCCGAGTGCCATGATTTCAGATCCGAACCTATTATGTTTTCATGAATATATAAGTGTTCTTGATCCTATCTTGCAAGTTAAAGTCACCTACTACGTGTTATGATCCGGCAAACCCCGGAGTGACAATAGTTGGGACACTTCTAAGTGATGATCGTAGTTTGAGGAGTTCATGTATTCACTAAGCGCTAACGCTTTGGTTCGATTCTCTATTAAAAGGAGGCCTTAATATCCCTTAGTTTACAATAGGACCCCGCTGCCACGTGAGGGTATAGAACAAAGGATGTCATGCAAGTTCTATTCCATAAGCATGTATGACTATATTCGGAATACATGCCTACATTATATTGATGAACTGGAGCTAGTTATGTGTCACCCTATGTTATAACTGTTGCATGATGAATGCCATACGACATAATTATCCATCATTGATCCATTGCCTACGAGCCTTTCACATATTGATCTTTGCTAAGTTACTTCTCCGTTGCCACTGTTATGATTGCTATAAAACCGCTACTATTATTTTTGCCACCGTTACCGTTACTTCCATACTACTTTGCTAGTAAACACTTTGCCGCAGATATTAAGTCTTTCAGGTGTGGTTGAAATAACAACTCAGCTGCTAATACTTGAGAATATTATTTGGCTCCTCTTGTGTCGAATCAATAAATTTGGGTTGAATACTCTACCCTCGAAAACTGTTGTGATCCCCTATACTTGTGGGTTATCACCGCCGCGCTCCTAGCCGCCGCCGCCGCCTCCTCAGGCCATTGCCGCTGCTCTTCTTACCGGTCCATGATGATTACCTCGACACTGGCCACCCCGACTCGACATCGACCACGACGTCCCTCGCACGACTACCTCGACCACGGCTACACCACCCTACGCTCTCGGCTACCTCGACAAATGCACAAAGGGCTACCGCCTTGCTTGATCAAACTCGTCGGTTTTCACTCCAACCACGACTTCCGTGATGCATCGACCGTTGCCACTATGGGGGGTGTCTGTCAGCTTGCCTTTTGATTCTTCTCCAGTCTTACCATCTGCGTCGTTACCGTTGTGACTGTGGGAGGATGTTGAGTATTATGATTATTAGTAAGTATAGGATAGATTAGGATTTGGTCATGCGCTCCAAGTTGACAATTGTACTCCTTTATATACGCCCACGAGGCTCAAGCAATAAACAACGATTCCACCAATCCCTCTCTCCCTTCTAACATGGTATCAGAGCCAAGAGCTCATGAGTTCAAGACCCGTCTAGCACAATTAAATTGCATCCCACTTTCGGTCCATGTTTAGGCCTAAGGGAGCCACACGTGAGGGGGAGTGTTGACGTATAATGTGCTGCCTAGTCTCTTCCATCAGATCGTTTTTTTGGTTGCATTGGCTAGAGCATGCACTTCTACAAAGGAAATACAGTCTATCAAAGAACAATTATCATAATTAAAATTCTTGAAATCCAAAAGAGTGGGTTCATTGCTACTTAAAGTTTTAACCTCTCCAATCCCACTTCTATCAATTTTTGCATTAAAATCTATAAACTCCGAATCATTGGGATGCCTTCTAGCTAAAGTTGACTCATCTTCAGTCCCATATTTATCAAGATTTATATTAGAAAACATAGATCCAATAGGAGTCACACCAATCACTTTAAGATCTTCATCATTATTCTCGCAAAAACTAGAAGAACAGGCTTTTACAAACTATTCTCGCTTAGCACGCATCTTAGCGGTTCTTTCTTTCCACTCATCAATAGAAATTCTAATAGTTTGAGAGATTTATTAATATCATGCTTGGGTGGAATAGATCTATTTTTCAAAGAATCAATCTCAAGAGAAATTCTATCCACAATCCTAGCCAAATCATCAATCTTGAGCAATTTTTCTTCAACCATAACATTGAAAACTTTTTGGGAATTAATAAAAAATTTAATATTTTTCTCAAGATCAGAGGGCATCTTATTATAATTTCCACAAGAATTGTTGTAGGAACTACTATAATTATTAGAGGAATTACTAGGAAACGGCCTAGGATCGAAATTACCTCTATACGCGTTATTACCAAAATTGTTCCTACCAACAAAATTCACATCCATAGATTCATTATTATTCTCAATCAAAGTAGACAAAGGCGTATAATTAGGATCAATAGGAGCACTCTTACTAGCAAACAATTTCATCAGTTCATCCATCTTTCCACTCAAAACATTAATTTCTTCGATCGCATGCACTTTTTTACTAGTGGAAGATTTTTCGATATGCCATTGAGAGTAATTATCCATAATATTATATAGGAGTTTAGTAGCTTATCCTAATGTGATTTCCATAAAAGTACCTACCGCGGCCAAATCTAAAAGATTTCTAGATGCAAAATTCAATCCGGCATAAAATTTTGTATGATCATCCATAAACTTAAACAATGAGTAGGACAATTTCTTATCATCAATTTCATCTCCTCCCAAGATTGTGCAACATGTTCATGATCAAGTTGCTTAAAATTCATTATATCGTTCCTAAGGGAGATGATCTTAGAAGGAGGAAAATACTTGGAACTAAAAGCATCTTTACACTTATTCCATGAATCAATACTATTTTTAGGCAAAGATGAAAACCAAGTTTTAGCACGAACTCGTAGTGAGAATGGAAATAGCTTCAATTTAACAATATCATTATCCACATCTTTCCTCTTTTTCATATCACACAACTCAATGAAAGTATTTAGATGGGATGCGACATCTTCACTAGGAAGGCCGGAAAATTGATCTTTCATAACAAGATTCGGCAAAGAGGCATTAATTTCACAAGATTTCGCACTAGTGGCGGGAGCAATCGGAGTACTAATAAAATCATTATTATTAGTACTAGAAAAGTCACACAACTTGGTATTCTCTTGAGTCATCGTGACAAAGCAAGCAATCTAGCACACAAGCAACCAAAAAGCAAACGAAAAGACAAAGGGAAGAAAGGCGAATAAAAAGACAAATCTTTTTGTATTTTTCTGAAAACATTTTAGAAGTGGGGGAGAGAAAAACAAGAGGAAAATGGCAAATAATGTAATGCAAGAGATGAGAGTTTATGATGGGTACTTGGTAGCTTGATGTAGATCTCCCCGACAACGGTGTGAAAAATTCCTCCTGCTACTTCTTGAGCTTGCGTTGGTTTTTCCCTTGAAGAGGAAAGGGTGATGCAGCAAAGTAGAGATAAATATTTCCCTTAGTTAAGAACGAAGGTATCAATCCAATAGGAGATACACGCAATTCTCCAATCTATGTACCTGCACAAACAATCAAACACTTGCACCCAACGCGATAAAGGGTTGTCAATCCCTTCACGGTCACTTGCAAAGGTGAGATCTGATAGAGATAGATATAAAAGATTACTAAAATGTAAAATAAAGTAAATAAATAAATAAATTACAGCAAGGTATTTTTGGGTCTTTTGGTTTATATATCTAAAAATATATAATGGAAAATAGACCCGGGGGCCATAGGTTTCACTACAAGCTTCTCTCTTGAAGGAAAATAATACGGTGGGTGAACAAATAACTGTTGAGCAATTGATAGAAAACTGCAAAGTTATCACAATATCTGTCACGACCGGTTTTTAAATAAAATACTTATTGAGAAATCGATCTCTTGATTCCAGTATAGGAAGAGTCATCCTTACTGGTAGACAAATACTTGAATACAGAAGACCAGTAGCATCAAATATATTACAGGGTTGAGCTGAGGATGCTCAACAATTTATTACAAACACGCCAATATTGTACATAAGGGCGGTTATGACACAGGGGTGTGGTGACATGCTACTAGCTCGAGATAAAAGTGGTGGTGGATAACTTGACTCCTAAACTGGCAGCTCATCGAGCGTCAAGGTGAGGCTCGATGAATTTATTTCTGGGGTAGCGGAAGCGGATATAATACAGTGACCAAATCCAAGATCGCACGGGACTGACTGGGACTCCTCTAGGCGTCGGACTCGCTATCGAACTCTTCATCCATGAGATCGCCTTCATCAACATCTGGCCAAATCAACAAGCCAGGTGAGTACTTTGAAAGTACTCGCAAGACAGTTCGGACAAAAGATATAACAAATGCATGCATGAATGTGTCGTGAACAAAGTAATAATGCTCATTCCATTAATAAAAATGTGTACGACATGATAAGTAAAACAAATAACTGAAAACCGATCGGGTGTCTGGAGCGACGCCTCGAAAGTTAAACAAATGAAAATCATGCCGCAGTCGGGCGTCTAAGCGACACCACATAAAGGGCTTATATTGAAAAGTAAAAGACAAGTGTGCCACAGTCGGACGTCTGGGCGACATCACAGAAAGGGCTTTTATTGAAAATATATTACAAGCGTGCCACAGTCGGACGTCTAAGCGACATCACAGAAAGGGCTTTTATTGAAAATAAATAACAGGTGTGCCACAGTCGGACGTCTAAGCGGCATCACAGAAAGGGCTTTTATTGAAGATAAATAGCAAGCGTGCCACAGTCGGACGTCTGAGCGACATCACAGAAAGGGCTTATATCAATAATAAATAACAAGTGTGCCACAGTCAGAGGTCTGAGCGACATCACAAAAAGGGCTTATATCAAAAGTAAATAACAAGTATGCCACAGTCGGACGTCTGAGCGACATCACAGAAAGGGCTTATATCAAAAATGAATAACAGGTTAGTCCATCCATAAGAATAAACTTTTAACCGGACTCAACACTCATGTAGTTCATCGGAGTTTTGTCACTGAGACTGACATTTGACCAGATAAGATGAACATAGTACTTGGACATGTACAAGATGGTTCAAGGGATTTTTGACTCTATAGAGTTTGTACTAACTGCCCACAGCCAACGGATTTCCGTAGTCACGAATGACTAGTTCCGTTTACGGTATTTCGGTAGAAACACATCTAACCAGTACACACCCATTCCACCTCACGATGCCAGGGATCACCCTAGACAAGGTCCAAGAAGAACTTTGAGACGGGGAGGTCACAACCTCGAATAGCATGGGATCAAATTTCTATACGCGCGCTCTAAGGCATGCCCCCTCTCGGTCCCAACCGGAAACACCCATGCCCCCTGACCGGATGATAGGCTTTAATCCAGGGCCATGGAACCCTCATCCCGGCCTCTCTATTTGGTGTGTACCAGGAAAGTGGTTTGCAACTTACTAAGCCATATTCCTTGCGGAAAACATGTGGTAGTACCGGAAAGGAAATGAATGGGAATGTGACTTGATTCACGTTGACACTGAAGTCAAATAGTCTGGCGTAAGACTGGCATGCCACAACACTGCCATCTTACCCATTCTCATGCCATCACATGGCCATGCAAACTTATATCCAACAACATATGGATTTCTGAAACTCACTTGCCTTATCTTTGCATGAAATATAACATTCAACGAAATGTTCATAAACATGCCATGATACTACTAAATGCAAACATGCAACAACCACTCATCATATCAAGAGTTCAAACATGCTTGCCTGGTTAGGAGTAGTCGGAGTCTAACTGGGTGAAGTTCGCGGCTCCGTCACCTCCTCCGGTATCTACGGTATAAGAAAAATACGTACGTAACGTAAATACCGCGAGTGCACAGAAAAGTGTTCCAAATATTTTTCAAATAAATATGACAAAAAACTAGACAGAAAAATAAAGATGACAGAAAAAGAATCAATCAAAAACCATTTTCTGTTTAAAAGTTCTAAAGGTTTTAAGACCAGGGACCCATTTGTAATGAAACAGAAAGTTTCCAGGGGGGTCAACTGAATAAAACATAAAACGATTCGGAAAAAAGAGAAAACACTAACGAGGGGGTCCCACCCGTCAGGTTTAAATTTTTGAACGGGGAAGAACAGAGTCTGCCGGCGCCCGAGAGCTGCGGTGGTCGCCGGCGGCGATCCACGGGGGCAGGGGGATCGGGCGGTACCAGAGTGATCAGTGTGTCCTTCGGCATCGGGGGGTGGTGGTGTTGGTCGCCGGCAAGCACCACGTCAACGGCGGCCCTTGCTCCTGCGGACGGCGGCTCGGGTGGAGATGGATCTCATCGGGGAGGGCTGCGAAGGTCAAATCGAAGCTTGGGTTAGCTCACTGGTTGCTCGAGGTGGCTACTGACGGGGTTTGGGCGTCGGGGATGGCCTCACCGAAGTGAATCGAGCTGGTGGCCGAGGCGGATCGGGGCAGCCGGAGTTGGGGGAGGAGACCTCCTCGAGGTCCTCCTAGTGGCTTGGTGGAGTGTTGGTGAGGTGCAGTGGTGGTGCGTGCACGAGAGCGAGCTCGGGGCTCCTTTTTATAGGTGATCCGAGGCGGTGGCCGTGAACGGAGTTCTCCGGCGATGGTTACGGTGGCGCAGAGCTTGGTCGGGGAGGTTTAGGGAGTTGGGCGTCAACGTGGAGTTCCACTGGTTCCGTTTTGATGCTAAACAAGCTTGGATTAGGAGTCCTGGGTGGATTCGACGGAACGGGGTGGCGCGGGCCCGTCGACGGCAGAGGGCGCGCCCTGTGCTTGCCGGGCCACAGCGACGGCGCTACGGGGGTGCGCTGGCATGCATGAGGCCACGCGGAGGGCTAGGGAGCAATGTGCGGCGCAGAACAGCGTTGCGAGCCGGAGCAGGCTCCGTTTGGCCGCCACGGGTGACTCTACCACCGCAGAGGCTGCCGGTGTTGAAGATGATCGCCGCCACCGACGCCTGCGTCCATCCAAGCGGGCGTGCGGTGCTCTGGCCAGGGGGAAGGGGCCATGCGCAAAGCGCCAGGGTGCACGGGCGATTAGTGCCAACACTCTGACGAAAACGACACTGCAACTCTGAACTTCCTGAAAGTGCACAGGAACAGTGCCGGCCAAGTGTTCGACGAAATGATTTTGGCATGTGGGGAATTTTTCTTGAGCTGATCTTTGGTGTGGTGGTCTCTCATTGCATCTAAGGGCTGCCTGAATTTTGGTAGAATTTTTGGGGAAGAGGAGATATAAATTTCACCAAAGTTGATGAATCTGGTCCAAACTTGCAGAGGTTGAATTTTGAAAATTTTGAAAAGAGGAAGAGTGGATCTTGATGGTTCTAGGTTGTGGGTACTAAGGACTATCCAGAGGAGTTGGTTTGAGATTAAAACTCAAAGGAAATTAGGCACTTCCTTTGTAGAGCATCTAGGCTTAGAAATAATGGCAGAATTGTTTTAGGGAGGAATTTAAATGGATAAAAGTCCAAAAAATGGATCTAACTGGTTGGGACAGAATATTTGGTTTGCCCCAAGGTGGAAGGAGGGGTTTTGGGAGAATTTTACCACAAGAGGCATGGTAAAAACAAGAATGGATCAAAACCAAAGAATAGCCCAAAACCAAAAAGGTTCTTCTTAGAAGAAATTAAATCCAAGAAATGCTTTTGAGAAGAAAAACTCGGAAGAGAGGTTTTTAAGAAGGGTTTAAATGAACTTCTTCAAACCAAGCAAGGCCTTTGCTGTAAACAAAAACAACAAAAATTTTGGAGTGTCACAATATCCAAGGCAATGATTATTTATATAGGCATGATGTACGTGTCAAGTAGACCGACTCCTGCATGCATCTACTACTATTAATCCACACATCAACCGCTATCCAGCATATGCATCTAGAGTATTAAGTTCATAAGAACGGAGTAACACCTTAAGTAAGATGACATGATGTAGATGGATAAACTTAAGCAATATGATGAAACCCCATTTTTTACCCTTGATGGCAACAATACAATACGTGTCTCGCTATCCCTACTTTGTCATTGGGTGAGATCAAGCAAAATTGAACTCAAAACTAAGCAACTCTCCCATTGCAAGAAGAATCAATCAAGTTGGCCAAACCAAACCAATAATTCGAAGAGAAATACAAAGATATCAAATCATGCATATAAGAATTCAGAGAAGATTCAAATAATATTCATAGATAAACTCGTCATAAATCCACAATTCATCGGATCTCGACAAACACTCCGCAAAAGAAGATCACATTAGATAGATCTCCAAGAACATCGAGGAGAACATGTTATTGAGGATCAAAGAGAGAGAAGAAGCCATCTAGCTACTAGCTATGGACCCATAGGTCTGTGGTAAACTACTCACGCTTCATCGGAAGGGCAATAGAGTTGATGTAGATGCCCTCCGTGATGAAATCCCCCTCCGGCAGGATGCCGGAAAAGGACTCAAGATGGAATCTTACGGGAACAGAAGGTTACGGCGGCGGAAAAGTATTTTGATGGACGCTTCTGTCGGTTTGGGAATATTTCTGAATTTATACACCAAAGATTAGGGTTGGAGGACTTCCGAGGGGCCCACAAGCCAGGGGCGCCCTAGGGACTCTTCTGACTTCCTCTCCAAGTCCTATGTTTGTCTTCTGGTCCATGAAAAATCATCGTAAAGTTTTATTCCGTTTGGACTCCGTTTGATATTCCTTTTATGTAAAACTCAAAAACAAGGAAAAACTGAAACTGGCACTGGGCTCTGGGTTAATAAGTTAGTCCCAAAAATAATATAAAATAGCATAATAATGCATTTAAAACATCCAAAATAGATAATATAATAGCATGGAACAATCAAAAAATATAGATATGTTGGAGACGTATCACTCGCCTCCCGGTCCTCCTGAGCCATCATCGCATTCACCACCCCCGGCAGCGGCGGGACGAGCTTGACGGGTGTCGTCCCCCATGGGAAGTTGAAGAGCGCCTCCATGGTATGGAATCGGACCTGCCACTTGTTGTATTCGAGGGTGGCAAGCTCCGCCGTGTGCAAGGAGAAGGACCTGTTCCACTTCTTCGTGTGGGTCTTGCGGTTAGTTATGTCCGCCACCCACGTTCCCCACGGCCACTGGCAGACGCTGATACGTCTCCAACGTATCTATAATTTTTATTGTTCCATGATGTTATATTATTCTTGGATGTTTTACAATCATTTTATAGCAACTTTATATCATTTTTTGGGACTAACCTATTGACATAGTGCCAAGTGCCAGTTGTTGTTTTTTGCTTGTTTTCTACATCGTAGGAAATAAAATAAAACGGAGTCCAAACGCAGCAAAACTTTTGCGGATTTTTTGGGACCAAAAGACATCTAGTGGGTCAAAGAAGTACCAAAGAGGGGGGCCAAGGTGAGCACAAGACACGTGGGCACGCCTAGAGGCCCAGTCGCGCCCTGGTGGGTTGTGCCCACCTCGGTGACCTCCTTCACAGCCTCTTTGCTCTATAAATACCCTAATATTCCAGCAACCCTAGGGGAGCCGACGAAAATCAATTCCAACCACCGCAAGTTCCAGAACCACCAGATCCAATCTAAACACCATCATGGAGGGGTTCATCATCCTCATTGGTGCCTCTCCGATGATGCGTCAGTAGTTCATTGCAGACCTTCAAGTTTGTAGTTAGTAGCTAGATGGCTTCCTCTCTCTCTCTCTCTATCTCTCTCTCTCTCTCTCTCTTGATTCTCAATACAATGGTCTCTTGGAGATCTATTTGATGTAACTCTTTTTGCGGTGTGTTTGTTGGGATCCGATGAACTTTGAGTTTGTGATCAGATCTATGTTTTTATCCATGAAAGTTATTTGAGTCTCTTGATCTCTTATATGTATGATTACTTATAGCCTCGTATTTCTTCTTTGAATCTTTGATTTAGTTAGGCCAACTAGATCGATTTTTCTTGCCATGGGAAGAGGTGCTTTGTGATGGGTTCGATCTTACGGTGCTTGATCCCAGTGACAAAAGAGGAACCGGCACATATGTATCATTGCTATTAAGGATAACAATATGGGGTCTATTTCTACATAAATAGATCTTGTCTACATCATGTCATCATTCTTATTGCATTACTATGTTTCTCCATGAACTTAATACACTAGATGCATGCTGGATAACGGTCGATCTGTGGAGTAATAGTAGTAGATGCGGGCAGGAGTCGGTCCACTAATCTTGGACGTGATTCCTATATAATGATCATTGCCTGGATATCGTCATGATTATTTGAAGTTTGATCAATTGCCCAACAGTAATTTGTTTACCCACCATATGTTATTTTCTCGAGAGAAGCCACTAGTGAAACCTACGACCCCCGGGTCTCTTCTTAATCATATTTGCCTTCGAGATCTATTTTTTATTTGCTTTTATTTTCAGATCTATTAATCCAAAAATACAAAAATACCTTGCTTCAATTTTTAGTTATTTATTTTATCTTGCTTTCCCGCGAGATCTATTTATCCAATCTACTACAATTTTATCTATCTTTTTACCCGTGAGGGATTGACAACCCCTCTCTTACGTCGGGTTGCAAGTATTTGTTCTTTGTGTGCAGGAGCTGTTTACACGGTGTTGTGTGGTTCTCCTACTAGTTCGATAACCTTGGTCTCATTACTGAGGGAAATACCTACCGTTGATGTGATGCATCATCCCTTCCTCTTTGGGGAAATACCGACGTAGTTCAAGCAAACATCAAAAGGAATTTATGGCATCGTTGTCGAGGAGACATCATCAACATCTATCAGGTTCCTAATCACAAATCTCATCTCCTTGCAATTTACATTATTTACCTCTCGTTTTCCTCTCCCCCACTTCACAAAAAATTTCCTTTTTATTCACCCTCTTTTTCGTTCGTCATTTCTCGTCAGATTTTTTATTTGTTTGAACTTGTCACCATGAGTGACTTTGGTATGGCAGAAACAAATGATGGCCTAAATCCTAAAATGGAACGATATGGCGATCTGGATGCTTAAACTTTTGTTTTGGGGCAAGGGAATGTTATGGGAAAAGAACATATCCAAGAATTTTTCAATTGTGTCGGAAATTTAACTCTTGATGATGCTCCTATACTTAAGAGAACAAAATCTTATGCAGAAGCTATTTCGTCACTAGTTTTGAAACATGAAAATGAATTTATTCGTACTCGTCCTACCTTGCAAAGATTGTTTTATGAGTTACCCGTTATAAAGAATCCTAAAGCTAAGAAGTTAGCCACTCTTGTTCTCATGAATGAATTTGACTACATAATACGAGAAGCTAGAGAAATCTTTGATTTTTATGGTATGAATCGCAAAAAAAACCCGTGATTGATGAAATTCTTTATAATTTTTATTATGCTTTAATAAATTTGCTTGGTAATAATCAGATCTTTGATGAGAATCTTAAAAAGAAAGTCCTTGTTTTAGATATAATCCAACAAGTTTTCAATGATGTTAATCAACACTATTCTTGGATTGTTGCCGGAAAATCAAAGGGGATACAATGATAAGCAACTTGAAAGTGCTAAAGTCTCTATGGATGAGGTGTTTTATGTTGTCTTTGCAAAAAACCCAGACAAAAACACCTCCAAGGAAAACAAAAACAAAGATGATAATAGTTAGATCCTTCGCATTATGCCTAGCTAGGGGCGTAAAACGATAGCGCTCGTTGGGAGGCAACCCAACTTGTATCTTTTTGCTTCTTGGTTTTCTTGCTGTTTTTAGTAAAATACCCAATTATTCCTCTAATTAGATGTGTTTTTGTGGTTTAAATTAGTGTTTTTGCCAAGCAAAGCCGTTGGGATGATTTGGGTGATAGTTGATTTGATCTTGCTGAAAAACAGAAACTTTTGCGCTCAGAAAAAATTTCTATTTTTAACGGAAGAGTGCTTTTAAGTTGATTCTTTTTGCAAAAGATTAATATACAAATTTCACATGTGGTCCTAATTTTTCAGAATTTTTGGAGTTACAGAAGTATACGAAGTTCCCTGATTACTACAGACTGTTTTGTTTTTGACAGATTCTATTTTTGTTGTGTTATGTGCTTGTTTTAATGATTTTATGGTTTTCTTTGAAGAGTTTTTGCCATGGAAAAGTTAAAATACAGTAGATATAATACAATAACAAAAATATGAATGGGTTTTCAACAGTACTAAAGTAGTGATTTGCTTTCTTATACTAACGGGTCTCACGAAGGTTTTGTTGAGTTTTGTGTGATTGAAGTTTTCAAGTTTTAAGTGAGATTGCGATGGATGAAGGAATAAGGATTAGCAAAAGGCTAAGCTTGGGTATGCCCGAGGCACCCCAAGATAATATTCAAAAATTATCAAGCAACTAAGCTTGGGATTGCCCCCGAGTGGCATCCCCTCTTTCTTCTAACAACCACTCGTATTTTACTTGGAGCTATATTTTTATTCGTCACATATTATGAGTTTTGCTTAGAGCGTCTTGTATGATACGAGTCTTTGATTTTTTTTGTTTTGTGTTGTAAGTCATCTATCCTTGCTGGACACACTTAGTTGAGGGAGCCAAAATTATGCTATGACTTGTTAGAATTGCTCTCTACGCTTCACTTAAATTTTTACGAGCTATGGAATTGCTCTAGTGTTTCACTTATATCTTTTTGAGCATGGTGTGTGTGTCGGGAATATACCCCGCGGTGTAACCCGGCCAGAAGTATAACCCGGCCGGACTTGGCGACTCACTAATGACCCGCCTTGACTGGACGACACACTAAGTGACCTGCCCGATCCTGGCGACTTATGGGTGACCTGGCAAGCGGATCAGAGGAGCGACAAGACCCGGGGGCCCAGGAGGCTCAAGGCCTAGAAGGCCGGCTTACGTTGTGATAGGCCGGCTTAAGAGAAAAGGCGTGAGGAATATGTCCCTTACAAGGAATCAAGACCCGGACTTGTATCCGGCTTGTAGTACAAGATAGGCTAGTCTTAATCCTATTTGGACTCCATATGTAACCCGCCCCTCTAACTTATATAAGGAGGGATAGGGCTCCCCAAAGAGGGACAAGAAACAAGAAATAATATCTAGGGCTAGACACAAAGGGGAAGCCGGCTTACGGCGACTCTTTTCATGAGCATAATGAGACCTAGCCACAAACAACATGTAGGGTTGTTACCGGATGATGTTTCCCGGGGCCCGAAGCTGTCTAAATCATTGTCTTCCGTGTTGCGTCTCTTGTCCCGATCAACCCCTCTCAAGCTACCACATAGATGTGTTGGCCTCGCGACTAAGTCCTGACACTAAAGACATCTGACGTGTTAATTCCACGACAGTTGACGCCCACCGTGGGGCTTGCGCACGGTGGTGTTGAGTTCTTGAAGGGATCTTTCTCAGGGACCGAGAAATTCACAATTTTTTACGATGAAGAAAAGCCGTTTTGAAAAGATTTACATCAGAAGTCAGGGTTGCACGGCGGCACTGCGTGTGCTTGCGATCTAACGATACGAAGCCATATCAATTTTTGGAGCACTTTCCTGAGGCGAAGGAGTTTTTCCACCACAGATCATATCCGTACCTACGGCTTGTGGTCTAATCGGAGGCAGTAATACCAATACATCAAGACCTGTCATTTAGTCAAAAACGGCGTGTTCAATATGTAAGACCCAGAGGAAACTAGGGGCGCATTAGTGCAATTGCCATAACTCGCCGAGATCAAGAGGAGATCTTTTCCGCCGAAGCCAAACACGGCAGTCAACCGAAGCTGTTAGCGGTTTCCATTGCAGGATCAGTGGTCGTGTCCGATTGTTACTGTGTATCCAGGCAATGATCCAATCGGTCAGATTGTTGCTGCTCAGAATAGAGAATCCCAAGCTACGAGTCCCGAGGGATCAATGGTTGTTCATACTAGTACTTTGAGTGTGGGGGCCAAATCAATGCTAAATCTCTACTATTAAAGAGAGATCTGCAGTCGTCGTCGTGATGGTTCGACCGCATCCCACCCCCTCGATCGCACGTGGTAAAAATACCTCTGGATCCCGCACGGCCGCAAGCACCAGAAACCCGAAAAACCAGACCACGAGCCCACACATCGTCGCTCAAAAAAATTGAAAGAATAACCTGCCCCGCACATGCACGTCCCACCCCCACCTCTCCCCGAGCCATCGCCCCCGATCTCGTGTCTCTCCTGCCAAATATCGTCGCCGCCAGAGAGAGGAAGGAGCGCAGCGGAGGCACCAAGGAGGAGGGGGTCGCCTCGCTCGCTTCTGCTGACGCCGCCGCCCCCACGGCCCCACCACCGTCGATGCCGCGGCGGACGCAGAGAGCCCCAAGCCGCGGGACACCGGGCGCGGCCACCCCCGCCACCGCTGGGACATGAAGAGCAGGACCGCGTGAACCGGCGAGGACTCCGAGGAGAGCGTCCGCCCCGAACCAGACCCCCGCCCCCAGGTGAGCTCCGGTTCCGCCGCCCCGTAATCCGCTCGAGCCGCGCCTAACGCCATGGTTTATTGCAGGTCGAGGTGGAGTTCATGCCGGAGAAGCCCGACCTCGATGCTGACGACCCCCTCCTCCTCGGCGCCTTCGCGGCCTCCCCCGCCTCGCCGCCCCTTAGAAAAGGAAGAAAGCAGCATGGGAAAGGCTACATTGGTAATGTTAGTGATGTCTCGTCATCCTCTAGGTCCCCCTTGCTACTTCCACCGGTGACCTTTGGAGGACGGGAACGTGGCTCTCGTTGGTGGGAGGAAGCAGCGATGCAGCGGGGTCGAACAGGCAGAGGGTGTGCCAGCAGGTCCTTGGGCATGAACGCAGCACCGTCGGACGTTACCAAGCACATCACATGTGCCATAGAGAAGTTCTTGTTCTTTTTCTGTAAGCATTCTTCCTCTCATGATATCTCAATCTTTGGTTATGTTCCAGTTATATCTTTTGGATTGAGATTGGCAAATCATTCCTTCTGTAGCATCTTCTGGTATTATCCCTGTCTTGATTGGTCAGATTGCTCATACAATATTGATTCATTGCAGATCTGAAATTTGAAAAAGGCAATATAAATCTTCCTCCACTGAATGGTTGTATTATGCCCTCAGTATTAATGAGTCCTGGTTTACAAAGTAAGCAATCACCCTAAGTTTTTTTCATTCCTTTGGTAGTTGTGGATGCAATACAGTAGCTCAGGGAAAAAAGCCACTCCATTAGTCCAGGCAAAAAAAGGAAATCAATTAGAGCTGGCACACCATTCATATTTGTAGGTTTTATATCATAGTGTTTCTGTAAATTGTCAATAAATTAAATTAAATTCAATACATGACATAATTTTGATTTCCAGTTGATTTGCGTTCAAAATTTTAACTCAAGCACCATTGTACTATTTGCAATAATATATTAGGATTAGTAAAATATCAGGTAAATATATAGTTGATACCATCGTTCTTTCAACCCCCTTACCAAAATTAAGTTTTAGCTCCAAAGCAAGCAGTTGAATTAGTACTTATAATGAAGGTACCAATGGTTAGCTAAAATTGATAGAAACGATTTGTTTATGTGTTACACTTCAAACATGCATCTGATCTTGTTCTATAGTTTACAGGAAAATGAAAAGGCTATCATTTGAACTTTAGTATGGCAATGAGATAGTCGTGTTTGCTCTCTCCAACCTGGCTTATTTATTTTATTTTTATCTGTTGTATTACACAATTAAACAATTATATAAACCATCTGCTAAGGTATTCGTTCACATTTGAAACATGTAATTTTACATTTTAGAAATTATATGAGTATGAATGGAAAAAAGTTGTTAGTCCCGGGAGCACTATGAATTCTTTCAAAAGTACAAAGCTACTGCAATAGAAACACAAAACATACATTATGTACTTGTTCTAAGGAAAGTAATTCGTTTATTTCATTCGGCTGGTTTGCAAGTACATGATTCAGAAAGGATAAATGACTGACAGTTTTAGACAACTTTTCTCCCATATTCTGGAGTCGGACTCACATACATTGATCCAAGCAGTCAATGCCGGTGATTTTTATGTGGCGGATTATGGTTTACTGCCTCATAATGTGAGGAGTACCTGCATGGCGACCGTCTGATGGGCATGAGTTTATCTTTTTGCTGTTTTCATGTAATTCTGTTGGACATGCCATAGCAGAATTTGGGTACCATTCTATATTCTGGCTAGAGTCTAACCCAGACTCTGTATCAATTTTGTTGAGCTCCTTGGTTAATGAAATCATTAAAAAAACACTTGTTTTGCATGCTTATGTAGGGGAGCCACCCTACAAGGTAAATAAATTTGTAACAAAGAACTAATCTAATCTGAGCACCCATATTCTAATCGCCGTAGAGACATCGATCATCATCAGGGTCAAAGTAGTGCATGGTTGTCGAATAGGTAAGAAGCAAGAGAAGTTTTTCATGTTATCATATAGATGGGAAAAACCAAGATTGACACACATTTGCAGAGTAGAAAAACAACTTTGTTCAGTTCCTTTAACACTACATTTTCTTCCATGGCAATGCGATAAGTATTGCATACTAGGTTTGTTACAAGGGTGGATGAAGAACATGAAAGTGGAAGGGAATGAGGGGCGGGAAAAACATACACTTTGCCTTCATGCAAGGAGTGGTGGTTGTCGAGGAGGAAAGAAGTGAGAAAGAGAATTGATATGTATTATATCGATATATCGACGGAAATCAAGCCACCACATTAGACAGATATCTAAAATAGCTAAGTTGTTAATTTGGTATGTCATTTTATTTATTCCGTGGCAACGCACAGGCACCAAACTAGTCAATGCTAAAGTACTCCCAATAATACGTAATGAAGATTAATAATGTTGAGTACTATTGAATCGGTTTTCCAATTGACTGGTTAGTCAAGCGATTTTGCTTGGCGACCCGGACACGGATGGTCCATGGGCTTGGGCTCCTCCTGCGACCGGTCTCGTTGACCCACTGTGCCTCTCTTGTCGTGGGTTCGCAATTCCAAACCGCCGGCGCCGCGGCAAGCCGTCATATCGCGGTCTTACTTCTGCTGTGAGCCACCGTGTCGCGGCTCTGTCGGAGCACCTCTACCCTTTGCTGCTGCTTTGAGACAATCAAGGGCAATCATTAATCAGAAAAATAGGAAAAGACAAAAGCAACCCACGTGGGTGGTAATGCTACATGGAGATAGACGTACGCCTCGGTGTATGTGCGGCTAATTTTTCTTCCAGCATTATCCGCTGTCCGTATTCATCCGGCAAAAAATATCAGGGAGGCTATTAAAAAAGATGGTGGTATTATACTACGGAGGCACGTTTGGCTGTGCTGCGCAGCTTCACAGACACACGTATCGCGGTCCGTTTTACATCAACGCGCCGGCCAACTTGCCGGTTCGCGTCACCTTACAACGTTACGGACGACTCGCCGTCCACCCTCGCCGCTGGTTCACGCGTCTACACCGGTTTATAACACGGAGGACAACTGGCTCGTCTGTGCCGGCTTACAAGGCCGCGTCCGATTCATCACTCCGAAGCCGCTTCTGATGCTGCGATGGTTGTACTGTCCGCCCAAACATCAGGTGGTATTCATCTAAATTTATGTATTAAACACTTATTGTTTTTTGTCAAAAAACAATTACTTTGTCCTGTAATATTTTTACACAGGACAATTTTTATGCCCTTCGCGGACACGCGTATCGCGGTCCGGGTTACATCAACGTGCCGGCCGACTTGCTCGTCTGCACCACCTTACAACACCACGGACGATTCGCCCGTCCGCCCTGGCCACCGGTTTAAGAAATTTTGGTTCAACTGTCAGCTCGCATGGCCGACTTGCCCATGATGGATTTCAGCTTCACTGTGGTGATCGTCAAACTCCGCGGTGGATATTTTCTGGCTAACATATCAGGGATTATTATACCGCTGAGCTATTGGATAACCCATGCCGGTTTATATCGCGATCCAATCCGTGTCAACTCGTGAGGACCATACGGATTATCCACTAACGCGTGCACAGGCCGCCGTCCACCGCAGTCCGATCTACATCAACACGTCAGCCGATTCACACGTTTGTGCCGGCTTACAATGTGACGGGCGACTTACCCGTCCACCCCCGTGGCCGACGCGGCGTCCGAGTGGCTTACTGCTCCTGTGATTGACTCCCCCGACCGCACCGGTTTACGACGCCACGGCCGGTTCACCCGTGATTAATTTCAGCTTCACCGCGGTGATCATCAACTCCGCGGTGGATAACTACTGGCCTGACGCATCAGGTGATATCCATCCAAGTTTATTTTTATTATCACATGTTATTTTCGTCAAAGAACAAGTTCATCTTTGCCTTGGTCTGCAATATTGTTTATGTAGGGCAAATTATTTATGATAAAAATTGATATTATACCGCGGAGGTGGAGACACGCCAACATCTTTTGGCGCAGGTGGTCGTCGTTACTCAACGGACTCCTGCACCGGCTTACAACGCCATGGCCGTCTCTCCCGATCGCGCCGGCTTACAACGCCGCGGCCGTCTCTCGCGACCGGGCCAGTTTACAATGCACTGGTCATCTTTTATGACCACGCCGGTTTACAACAAGGAGGACAACTTGCTCGTCCGCACTGGCTTACAACACCGCGGCCGACTCATCTGTCCGCTCCCGTGACCGACTCACCCGTCATTGATTTCAAATTTACCGCAGTGATCATCAACTCTGCGGCGGATTAATTCCGGCTCAACACATCAGGTGAAATCCATCCAGTATATTTTATATTATCTATTGCTTTCTTTAAAAGAGCAATTACTCTGGCTTGCAAGTTTCTCCAGTGCAGGACAAGTTATGTCACTGAGATGTTGAATGACTCATACTGGTTTATATCATGGTCAAATATGGAGAGTCTCAAGCCAACTCCTCGAGTAGTCTTAAAACTCGGGGGCTACAGTGACATGACTCGGGAACTCCGGGTCATGGGAGGGGATGATAACCCGGTTCCGGAGGACACTACCATACTGATGAAAATTCCGGTTTAAAACCCGGTTCAAGAGACATCTTTCTCCCGCAAAGCTTTGAAGCTCTCAAAACTGGTTCAACATCCGGATCAAGGTAAATTTGTCCCTTACAAAGCTTTGAGGATCTCAATATCCGGTTTAAGAAATTCCGGTTCAAAACATGGGTATCCTGCTTTACGGCTTATCTTATTATGATCGCTTGGGGGCTTCCTGCTCATCGGGCATAGCCATCAGTACCCTCTTGATCGGCGCAATGCCAAAATTTATACGGTCATTTGGGGGCTTCCTGTTCAAACATAGGTCGTATTCGAACCAAAGAGAACATAGCTGTCGATACCCTTTTGATTAGCAAACTGCTGAACCTACTTGGGGGCTTCTTGATCGTATCCGAATCATAGCTCAACCCCTTTGGGAATCGACGTGGATCGTATACGAATCAGCGTCGTTAAACAACTCTCATGGTCACTTGGGGGCTTCCTGTTCAAACATAGGTCGTATTCGAACCAAAGAGAACATAGCTGTTGATACCCACTTGATCGGCATCGCCAAGCCACTGGGGGCTATATGATCGTATTCGAATCTTAGCTTAACCCCTTTGGAACGGTTTACTGATCGTATCCGAATTAGAAGCCTCAAAAAGTTTTATTTTATCTCTGGTAAAGTTTATTGTAGCCACAGTTACTTAACTTGAGACCTTTTGGGGATTATATCTCAAATGTATATAAGTGTTTTATGATTAACCGGCTTGACTTTTGACTATAAGTCGCCATCTTATGACAACCATCATTTATATGGAAGCATTGGCTTCTAAGGATTGGGTTCTCACCCTTATTACACAGGTCATGTAACCCGGCAGTACAAATTCAATATCACAGTGGTCATTTGGGGGTTTTTTCCTGTTCAAACATAGGTCGTATTCGAACCAAAGAGAATATAGTTGTCGATATCCACTTCGATCGGCATAGCCAACACCACTTGGGGCTATATGATCATATTTGAATCTTAGCTTAACCCCTTTGGGACAGTTTACTGATCGTATTCGAATCAAAAGCCTCAAAATTTTTATCTATTTTTATACAATCACAAGTATTTGAGTTGTCACAAATATCTTATGTGCCGGCTTTTACAGAGTTGAGTTATCAACTTCACTGCCCGGGTCACATAAACCGATGGTATCATTCAAAGGATCATAGGGATCTTGTGATCTACTTGTGTGCATAATAAGACTACATTTGGGTGGTTACCCACCCTGGCTTTTGACGTTAAGTCGCCAGGGCGTATGTCGTCTAAACTCTCTGCAGGATTTGCAGAACTATGACTTATATAAATGCTTCAGTCCAAGCTCATCACTGAAATTGGTGTCTCAAAAGGGGTATCAATTATTGATTTTCTCAAGGGCTATAGGCCACCGGGTTACAAAAATTCTGGCTTACAATGAATGCGCATTAAGTCGTCATCGGCCAAGGCCGACAGGTATTTAAACTCTGGATTTACTTTTCAATCAATGAGGTATTCAAATCTTTAATAGCCAAAACTGGCTGGATTTTCATGATGATATTGAATGATTGAGGTTTTCATACCGGATTATATTATTCAAATCTTGAATAGCCAACATGGCTGGATTTCTATTATGATGGAGGTCTTCAAAGTCGCTTCAGCGCAATGGCTATTATTTTATTAATGGATATGATTTATTCTATAATGGAAGGAATAGTCTTGAGTCGTTGCAGGCTTACGACCCGGCACTTGGGGGCTACATTATTCAAATTGAGGTTATATCAAATATGCAAGTTTCATGTCGCTGCAAGCATGCACCATGACACTTGGGGGCTAATGCAAAGTCAGTTTTTTGCTCAACTTATTGAAGACCTGACTCATCACATTTTAAATGAGCCGGCCCTTGGGGGCTACCAATTGCTCCTGTCAACAATTCAAGGTACAAAAATTTTCATCTATTATTGAAGAGATCCACTTCTAAGTTGGTAAAGCACAAAGCTCTCAACCTTGTGGACGTGGATTCACGCCCCATGATGGGGGTTACATTATATGATGTTCTTTTCAGAGAAGTATATATAAAGTGCCAGCTCAATATTATCTTAATGACCCGGCCCTTGGAGGCTACACTGGTTGAAGTTTTTATGAGCATAAGGCAATTACAAGTCCCAGGTGGCTGCAAGCATGACAACCCGGAACTTGGGGGATACCTATGTGGAATATTCAGTTTATGAATAATGATTGAGATGAACAAACCGGATTTCTTCTTTGGTTGCAACACTTATATTGGAGCAAGTCTTAAGCTATCACTATGTTCTCCTCTTAAGACTTGGGGGATACAGGTATTATGCATATATAAAGAGGAACATCTTCAAATTATCAGTTTTGAGCAAATCAGGAAGATCAATTACATGACCCGGTGTCAACAACAATTACGACTCGACATCATCAGTCTTTATAACCCGGAGTTTTTGGGTAATGATAAACCGGCAAGTTTTATATCTTCAAGCCGGCTGAATATCAGATGAGTATTTGAAGACCAAAATTATTTAACCCGGCGCCTTGGAAGCCGACTCAAGTGGATTATTCTTCACAATATTTTTCTGTGAGAAACCAACATCATCAAATTGATTGTGAAGCTGGTCTATTGACCCAGATTTTCTAGAAGAAGGAAATGACAAGGACTTAAGGATGTTCAGGTGCCGGTTTACAAGAATTCTTAACCCGGAGCACAACCTGTCAAATTTGTTCTTGTGTTTATTTTGCAGCATAAGTTTACCATGGATAAATCCAAGTTAAACTTGGGGGCTAATGTCGGGGATATACCCCGCGGTGTATCCCGGCTAGAAGTATAACCCGGTCGGACTTGGCGACTCACTAATGACCCGCCCTGACTGGACGACACACTAAGTGACCTGCCCGATCCTGGCGACTTATGGGTGACCTGGCAAGCGGATCAGAGGAGCGACAAGACCCGGGGGCCCAGGAGGCTCAAGGCCCAGAAGGCCGGCTTACGTTGTGATAGGCCGGTTTAAGAGGAAAGGCATGAGGAATATCTCCCTTACAAGGAATCAAGACCCGGACTTGTATCCGGCTTGTAGTACAAGATAGGCTAGTCTTAATCCTATTTGGACTCCATATGTAACCCGCCCATCTAACTTATATAAGGAGGGACAGGTCTCCCCAAAGAGGGACAAGAAACAAGAAATAATATCTAGGGCTAGACACAAAGGGGAAGCCGGCTTACGGCGACTCTTCTCATGAGCATAATGAGACCTAGCCACAAACAGCATGTAGGGTTGTTACCGGATGATGTTTCCCGGGGCCCGAAGCTGTCTAAATCCTTGTCTTGCGTGTTGCGTCTCTTGTCCCGATCAACCCCTCTCAAGCTACCACATAGATGCGTTGGCCTCGCGACTAAGTCCTGACACTAAGGACATCTGACGTGTTAATTCCACGACAGTGTGCTTTACTATTTTTTAAGAAATTCTCTCTTGCTTCACTTAAATTATTTTGAGGGAAGAAAATTTTTATGCTCATGATCTTCAGTTATATTTGTTTGAGCTATCAAAAGCAACATATGAAATTAGTCCCAAAGTGATAGATATCCAAGAGGGATGAGGGAGTCCCGGACTAGGGGGTGTCCGGATAGCCGAACTATCATCATCGGCCGGACTCCAAGACTATGAAGATACAAGATTGAAGACTTCGTCCCGTGTCCGGATGGGACTTTCCTTGGCGTGGAAGGCAGGCTTGGCGATACGGATATGTAGATCTCCTACCTTTGTAACCGACTCTGTGTAACCCTAGCCCTCTCCGATGTCTATATAAACTGGATGGCCTTAGTCCATAGGACGAAGAACAATCATACCATAGGCTAGCTTCTAGGGTTTAGCCTCCTTGATCTCGCGGTAGATCTACTCTGGTAACCCACATCATCAATATTAATCAAGCAGGACGTAGGGTTTTACCTCCATTAAGAGGGCCCGAACCTGGGTAAAAACATCGTGTCCCTCGTCTCCTGTTACCATCCGCCTAGACGCACAGTTCGGGACCCCCTACCCAAGATCCGCCGGTTTTGACACCGACATTGGTGCTTTCATTGAGAGTTCCTCTGTGCCGTCGCGATCAGGAAGGATGCCTTCTCCCGTCTTTAAAGACGGAACCGTCGTCAAGAGAGCTTTGGCCGCCGGCCAAACTGTCCGGCTAGGTGGTTTTCTTATGACCGCCTGTTCGGCCACCGCTCCGACGATGACCTCTCAGGTCATCAAAAGCGATCTTCATGTCAGCCCGGAATTTGCCGAGCAGTTAGATCCGATTGAGCTCTCCTCTGTAAACGAGCTCTTGGATCGCATCGCCGCCCTGGGAGTCGCTACAGACTACGATCAGATTGGGCTTAAACCCGATCTGAGAGAGATTAACTCTCCTCAGGCCACCCACCACGTTGTCATGGTAGAGGAACAATGCGGCAACCCTTCTTCTACGTTGAAAACCAACTATGTCCGGATTCCCGATCCCTCCAAGCCGGATTCCCGCGAAGGGTCGGACGCTAATCAAGTACTGAACTTAGAGTCAGGCATCGGACTAGATTCGTTGGAAAGCATCCAGCAAGTCAAGCTTCCAAATCCGGAAACTTCTTGGCCTTTGAGCCTTAGATCGGGCGGGGTTCCGAACTTGATTCCACCCGCCCACCCAAACATAAGCGATCTATCTCGAATACGGCAAGAGCCCGATGAAACATTACATCATTACTGGGCCAGATTCCTCCTGGCTATGAACAGGATAAAGGACTGCTGCGAAGAAAGCGTGATTTCAATTTTCTGCAACAATTGCACGGACAAGGAAATCATGAACGTCATAAGTCGTCGCGAAGTTACACGCTTCATCGACCTAGCGACTATCGTACAAAAATACTGTGCGGTAGAGAGTGCCAGGAACACCGAAACTAGGTTTTGGGACAGTCCGGCCTTGACCACAACCCTAGTCCGAAGTAAAAGGGTGCGCCATACTCAAGCACCTGGGTTAAAAACCAAAAAGCAAAGACCCCCTAAAGGGCATGGAACCGTACTGGAGGGCTGGCTCAACGGACCCTGCAAAATCCACAGTGCGGAGGGCGCCACTCCAACACATAGCCTTCGAGCATGTTGGATACTACGGCAGGTGGCCAAAAGTGGCGAAGGCTTTTTAGCCCCGGGCAAACAGCCCAGCAGTACCGGTACGGTATTAACAGTCTTCGAGACTTTCGCATCAAATAACATGCGAAAACGAACAATCCGCGGCCTCGCCGAAGTCTACCAAGTAGCAACAGCAAATCCATGGAGTGACACAGCTATCACCTTCAACGCCAGCGACGAACCTAAATTCCGAATAGCTAGAGCACCAGCCGCATTGGTCCTCAGTCCGATAGTGGACGGCTTTCGCCTTACCAAGGTACTCATGGATGGCGGCAACGGATTAAACCTCATCTACGAGGAAACCCTTCAAAAAATGGATATTGACTGGAGCTGCATCGAGCGAAGCAGCACAACCTTCAGAGGGATAATCCCTAGTCGAGAAGTACGCTGCACAGGAAAAATCACACTAGATGTAGTGTTCGGCTCACCGGACAATTACAGGTCCGAGGAGGTCACGTTCCAAGTGGCCCCATTCTGCAGCGGATATCACGCTTTGTTAGGGTGAGAGGCATTCACAATCTTCCAAGCTATACCCCACTACGGGTACATGAAGCTCAAAATGCCCGGACCCAATGGGATAATCACTCTTGCCAGTGATCCAGATACAGCACTCCGCGCTGAAAATAAGACAGCCGCACTGGCCCTAGAGGCATTGTCCGAAGCCCTAGCGGCAGAGGAACTAACTACGCTGCGCTCCACGGTGGATAGGGACGATGTGATACTCGATAAGAGGTCCAAGTTCACCTCTTTTAAACCAGCAGATGAAATAGTCAAATTTCAGGTCCATCCAACGGACCCCACAAAGACGGCCTCCATTGGGGCACAATTAAGTCCTGATGTCGAAGCCGCACTATGAGAATTCCTTCGGGAAAATTGGGACATTTTTGCCTGGCACCCTTCAGACATGCCAAGAATCCCACGCAGGCTGGCAGAGCACAGCCTAAACATCCTAAAAGGATTCAAGCCGGTCAAACAAGCTCTTCGGCGATTTTCCGAACCCAAAAGACAGGCAATGGGAGAAGAGCTAGCCAAACTCTTAGAAGCCGGATTCATCAGAGATATAAAACATCCGGACTGGCTAGCCAATCTAGTAATGGTACCAAAAAAGGACAAATCCTGGCGCCTCTGCGTCGATTTTAAAGACCTTAACAAGGCCTGTCCAAAGGACCCTTTCCCCCTCCCTCGCATCGACCAAATCATCGATGCTAGCGTAGGGCACGATTCATTGTGCTTCCTCAACGCATACTCCGGATACCATCAAATCAAGATGGCGGAGAAAGACCAGGCCGCAACGGCATACATTACTCCATATGGGACATTCTGCTTCAACACAATGCCCTTCGGACTCAAAAACGCTGGCGCAACATATCAGCGCATGATTCAAACATGTCTGGCTACCCAGATATGCAAAACAGTAGAGGCATACGTAGACGATGTGGTCGTCAAGACCAAACACGTCGAAACTCTAGTAGAAGACTTGAGGGTGACATTCGACAACCTCCGAGCATATGACATTAAGCTCAATCCGGAAAAATGCGTCTTCGGCGTACCAGCCGGAAAGCTCTTGGGCTTCATCGTATCCGGTAGAGGAATTGAAGCAAACCCGGCCAAAATCCGAGCTCTGTCACAATTGGATATTCCAAAAGACCTCAAGCAAATACAAAAACTAACCGAATGCGTAGCGGCCTTAAGTCGCTTCATCTCCCGTTTGGGAGAAAAGGCTCTGCCCTACCGCCTCCTCCGGCGCACCGAACATTTCGAATGGACGGATGCTGCCACAGCCGGACTCGAAGAAATAAAGGCCATACTGGCAACAAATCCGGTCCTGGCCGCGCCCAACCTAGGCGAACCTATGTTATTATATATCACAGCAACACATAAAGTCATCAGCGGGGTACTCGTCGTCGAGCGAGAGACAGAAGGGCACAGATTCCCTCTTCAAAAACCAGTGTACTACGTATCCACTGTTCTAACTCCATGCAATTCCCGGTACCCACATTATCAAAAGATAGCATATGCGGTGTTCATGGCATCCCGGAAGCTGCGACACTACTTTCAAGAGTGTTCCATAACGGTGGCCTCCGAAGTACCTCTTAACGATATTATAAACAATCGCGACGCGACGCGCAGGATTGCAAAATGGGCTATTGAGCTCTTACCATTTGACATAACCTATAAACCACGGCGAGCTATAAAGTCGCAGGTTCTAGCCGACTTCGTCGCCGAATGGACCGAAGCCGAACTCCCTAAAGAGTACGGCGCATACTCCAATTGGATCATGCCTTTCGACGGATCCAAAATGTTGGCTGGCTTGGGGGCTGGCGTCGTCCTGACGTCCCCAACTGGAGACACAATCCAATACGTACTTCAAATAATGTACATGGACTCCAATAACACAGCCGAATACGAGGCCCTTCTACATGGCCTCCGGATGGCAATCTCCATGGGCATTCAACGCCTAGAGGTGCGCGGGGATTCAAACCTCGCAATATCCCAAGTAAATGGAGACTTTGATGCCAAAGATCCAAAAATGGCAGCTTACCGCAACGCCGTCCTAAAAATGTCAGCTCGGTTCGAAGGACTCGAATTCCACCATGTAGCCCGGGATAATAACCAGGCAGCAGATGTGTTAGCACGCATCGGCGTGAAACGAGACGCCGTCCCTCCAAACATCTTCCTGGAACGGCTCTTCAAGCCATCCGTGTTATGGGAAGAGGAGTCCGAAAATAACAATCCGGAGCCAGCTGCATCACCCAACTCAGACCATTCTGACACAATCGGCGGCTCAGCCAACAAAATAACACCTTCAGCTCACGAAATAATGGCAGTAATTGCCCCGTGGACAGAACCATTCCTAGCCTACTTAATTCGGCAGGAACTTCCCGAAGACCAAAATGAGGCCCGCTGCATAGTTCGGCGATCTCAAGCCTACAAGGTCCATGAGGGAGAACTTTATAAGAAAAGCACAACCGGAGTCCTTCAAAGGTGTATCTCCGAAGAGGAGGGGCGGAATCTCCTGGCTGAAATTCACGCCAGACTCGGCGGGCACCACGCTGCAGCCCGCGCAATCGTAGGCAAGGCCTTCCGTACAGGATTTTATTGGCCGACAGCCCGGGCAGATGCTCAGGACTTAGTCCAACGATGCGTCGGTTGCCAGCTCTTTGCTAATCAGAGCCACATGCCACCCACCGCCCTCAAAACTATACCCATTACCTGGCCGTTCGCGGTCTGGGGGCTTGACATGGTTGGACCCCTTAAAGGGGGAACCCACAAGCACAAATACTTATTGGTCATGGTGGACAAATTCACCAAATGGATTGAGGCCAAGCCGGTTAAAACGGCAGAATCCGGACCGGTGATAGACTTCCTATCCGGGGTAGTACACTGTTTTGGCGTCCCCCACAGCATCATCACTGATAACGGCACGAACTTCACTGCCGACGAGGTTAAACTCTGGTGCAAAAACATGGGCATCAAGCTCGATTACGCTTCAGTCTATCACCCCCAAACTAATGGTCAAGTCGAGCAAGCAAATGGTCTAATCATGAGCGGCATCAAACCCAGACTAGTGCGGTCCCTCAAGGAATCTAACACGCACTGGGTAGAGGAGCTCGACTCCGTACTCTGGGGGCTGCGGACCACGCCAAACCGAACTACTGGATTCACACCATTTTTCATGGTGTATGGCGCAGAGGCAGTTCTGCCTTGCGATATAATTCATGACTCACCTCGTGTGCGCATGTACGAAGAAAGAGAAGCCGAGTTGGATCGGCAGGATAGTTTGGACGCCTTAGAGGAGGAGCGGGACGTGGCAAAGGCTCGTTCCGCATTCTATCAACAGCAGGCTCGAAGATATCAAAGCAGAGAAGTACGGGCCAAAACTTACAATGTCGGCGAACTCGTTCTACGCCTGCCGGACAAGAAAAAGGACAAACTTAAGCCCAAGTGGGAAGGTCCCTTCATCATCGACCAAGTCCTGACCGGCGGAGCATACCATCTACGTAAAGCATCTGACAACCGACTCGAGCCGAACCCATGGAACGCAGCCCGTCTCCGAAGATTCTACGCCTAAACACCGGACTCAGAGTTCGTCTCACTCCCCCGTCCACCTTTTTATATTTTTTACTGTCTCTTGTCCCCCTCCTTCTTCCCACTTTTTTTCCAATACCTTTTATAGGCTGATTTGCGCTTTGTTCGCACACACTTGATGTGCTCCTAGCACTTATTATACCTGGGGGCTTCTTTACCAGAAGCTTATTAATACGGGCTTCACACCCAATACATGTGTCATACTTCCGCATGTACCTTTTATTCACCATTATATGCATCGATATGACTTAAGTTTTGGCCAAGCTGGGTTGCCTGGCTCCTGTGCTTACCCCTGCGTTCCCGATTGTTCAGCTAGGAGGTAAAGGGAGCACCTTTGCGATTGTTACTGCCGGGTCAGCCGGATGTGTACCTCAGACTGGGTGAAGCCGAAAGCTAGCGTTCTTAAGAGAATATTCGGTCGGTGACTTGAAAGATGATTTATTACTTACTTATTTATAAGCCCCCAGATGTTTTTTCTGCTATTTTCGCAGTCCGGCATTGCACCTTAGGGCATGCCTCCCAGGGAAAGGAACCCTTAACGGAACTATTCTCCCTGGAAGATGTTTCTTACTAACCATGTAATATAACATAACTAGTTCGGCACTTGTCTGATAAAGCAATTATGACCCCGACGCCTTGTCTCCATGCATGCCCCGGTTCTTTTATAACCGTAGGGGTATTCGGACACACTCCGGACTGTTGTGTCCCGAGGTTGAAGCGAAACGGTCCGTAAAGACAAACGATCTACAATCCGGCTAGAAGGCATCTTACATGTCATTTCAAATTACATCGTCAAACCGACTGATTGTACTCCTCCTCAATCCCATCTAACAGGCTGTCTAATTTACAGTCCTGTTGGGAATATTTCGTGGCCAGTTCTACTTGGCCATACATCAAGCTCACAGGGATCTCCTTCCCATCAGGCCCCGTAGGTCCGACCTCGGCCATGTGGTTTGGGTCAGCCTTCGGGTAGTGCGTCTTCACCATGGCCCAGGCCTCCCTGGCGCCCTGACGGCAGGCCGATATCTTCCACAAACGGAGGCATCGCCATGCTCCCTGGAGCTTCTCAGCAAGCTCACCAAGGCCCTCGGGTAGGGAGACGGATGGCCATAAAGCCTGAACGACGCTACTCATCACCTGCCGAACACGTTCGAACAATTGCACCAGCTCGGGAAGTTGGTCACCTGTTGACCCAGGCATTTCCTCGGCAGGGTGACCTGTGAGCACACCTAAAGACATATTTCTGTCAAACGACTTCCTCGCCGAATTCTTCTTTTCAAAGGAATTTGCTCAAGCACTTACTATAAATGTCGCGACGAAGTTGCTGATTCTCCTTCAAGGAGCCAGACAGCTGGGCCCGAACACCTTTCAGCTCTTCTCCTAGCTGGGTGTGGGCATCTTGGAGCTTGTTTCTCTCCTGCTGCACCTTCATAAGCACCCTCTCACCAGCCTTTAGCTGACGCAGTAGTTGTTGCTTGTCCGGATCTAGTCCGGCGCCCTCTGCAATATTATTGTCAGATTCACGCCGCACTTTGTTAATTAATTATCTTTTCAAAGTACGTCTTACCAGCGGGGTCTCTGTGGCTCCCCCTGTGGCGGCCAGTGCGGCCTCAAGTTGGGCCTTGCACTCTTGGAGCTCCTGGGACAGATGGGTATTCTTCTCCATAAGATCCTGCATAAAAATTGATCCTTAAATCAGTTATTTTAATCATTTTAAGTCTCGGGGGTTACTGGCATATATAACTATTAAAATTACTTACACGTATGTCTTTCACATACTGCTCCGTGGCTCTGGTTAACCCATCTTGAGCGGCACGGAGGTGCGCGTTTCCTGCATCAAAGGCATTTAATGCCTCCGGGGAGAAACACGCATCACGAAGAACTGTCCGGCGACGCCTGTGATTCATGGTGCTCTCCACTTCAGACCGGGTGGCGGACAGCCTGTCGGCATCCTCCGTCGGAGGAGCGTCCGACTCATGCCTTGTATTCGCCTCCCCTTCCGGGCCATGCGTTGGAGCATGGCTGGCGGAGGCTTGATTGGCAACCTCTCTGGACACTGTCCGGCGAGCGCTCTTTCTGAAAAAGTTATGAGCATTAATATACCTCCTGGGAATCCTTCCCTTAAAAAATAGCGGTGCTCCGTACCGTTGCGGCGATGTTTCAGTTCGCGTCGCACTCCTCTTCCGCCTGCTGGGCCGGACTGACCCTTGTTGGCCGGTCGTCGCGGGCTCGACTTCCTGCCGTAGAGACATCGATCATCATCAGGGTCAAAGTAGTGCATGGTTGTCGAATAGGTAAGAAGCAAGAGAAGTTTTTCATGTTATCATATAGATGGGAAAAACCAAGATTGACACACATTTGCAGAGTAGAAAAACAACTTTGTTCAGTTCCTTTAACACTACATTTTCTTCCATGGCAATGCGATAAGTATTGCATACTAGGTTTGTTACTAGGGTGGATGAAGAACATGAAAGTGGAAGGGAATGAGGGGCGGGAAAAACATACACTTTGCCTTCATGCAAGGAGTGGTGGTTGTCGAGGAGGAAAGAAGTGAGAAAGAGAATTGATATGTATTATATCGATATATTGACGGAAATCAAGCCACCACATTAGACAGATATCTAAAATAGCTAAGTTGTTAATTTGGTATGTCATTTTATTTATTCCGTGGCAACGCACAGGCACCAAACTAGTCAATGCTAAAGTACTCCCAATAATACGTAATGAAGATTAATAATGTTGAGTACTATTGAATCGGTTTTCCAATTGACGGGTTAGTCAAGCGATTTTCTTGGCGACCCGGACACGGATGGTCCATGGGCTTGGGCTCCTCCTGCGACCGGTCTCGTTGACCCACTGTGCCTCTCTTGTCGTGGGTTCGCAATTCCAAACCGCCGGCGCCGCGGCAAGCCGTCATATCGCGGTCTTACTTCTGCTGTGAGCCACCGTGTCGCGGCTCTGTCGGAGCACCTCTACCCTTTGCTGCTGCTTTGAGACAATCAAGGGCAATCATTAATCAGAAAAATAGGAAAAGACAAAAGCAACCCACGTGGGTGGTAATGCTACATGGAGATAGACGTACGCCTCGGTGTATGTGCGGCTAATTTTTCTTCCAGCATTATCCGCTGTCCGTATTCATCCGGCAAAAAATATCAGGAAGGCTATTAAAAAAGATGGTGGTATTATACTACGGAGGCACGTTTGGCTGTGCCGCGCAGCTTCACAGACACACGTATCGCGGTCCGTTTTACATCAACGCGCCGGCCAACTTGCCGGTTCGCGTCACCTTACAACGTTACGGACGACTCGCCGTCCACCCTCGCCGCTGGTTCACGCGTCTACACCGGTTTATAACACGGAGGACAACTGGCTCGTCTATGCCGGCTTACAAGGCCGCGTCCGATTCATCACTCCGAAGCCGCTTCTGATGCTGCGATGGTTGTACTGTCCGCCCAAACATCAGGTGGTATTCATCTAAATTTATGTATTAAACACTTATTGTTTTTTGTCAAAAAACAATTACTTTGTCCTGTAATATTTTTACACAGGACAATTTTTATGCCCTTCGCGGACACGCGTATCGCGGTCCGGGTTACATCAACGTGCCGGCCGACTTGCTCGTCTGCACCACCTTACAACACCACGGACGATTCGCCCGTCCGCCCTGGCCACCGGTTTAAGAAATTTCGGTTCAACTGTCTGCTCGCATGGCCGACTTGCCCATGATGGATTTCAGCTTCACTGTGGTGATCGTCAAACTCCGCGGTGGATATTTTCTGGCTAACATATCAGGGATTATTATACCGCTGAGCTATTGGATAACCCATGCCGGTTTATATCGTGATCCAATCCGTGTCAACTCGTGAGGACCATACGGATTATCCACTAACGCGTGCACAGGCCGCCGTCCCCCGCAGTCCGATCTACATCAACGCGTCAGCCGATTCACATGTTTGTGCCGGCTTACAATGTGACGGGCGACTTACCCGTCCACCCCCGTGGCCGACGCGGCGTCCGAGTGGCTTACTGCTCCTGTGATTAACTCCCCCGACTGCACCGGTTTACGACGCCACGGCCGGTTCACCCGTGATTAATTTCAGCTTCACCGCGGTGATCATCAACTCCGCGGTGGATAACTACTGGCCTGACGCATCAGGTGATATCCATCCAAGTTTATTTTTATTATCACATGTTGTTTTTGTCAAAGAACAAGTTTATCTTTGCCTTGGTCTGCAATATTGTTTATGTAGGGCAAATTATTTATGATAAAAATTGATATTATACCGCGGAGGTGGAGACACGCCAACATCTTTTGGCGCAGGTGGTCGTCGTTACTCAACGGACTCCTGCACCGGCTTACAACACCATGGCCGTCTCTCCCGATCGCGCCGGCTTACAACGCCGCGGCCGTCTCTCGCGACCGCGCTGGTTTACAATGCACTGGTCATCTTTTATGACCACGCCGGTTTACAACAAGGAGGACAACTTGCTCGTCCGCACTGGCTTACAACACCGCGGCCGACTCATCTGTCCGCTCCCGTGGCCGACTCACCCGTCATTGATTTCAACTTTACCGCAGTGATCATCAACTCTGCGGCGGATTAATTCCGGCTCAACACATCAGGTGAAATCCATCCAGTATATTTTATATTATCTATTGCTTTCTTTAAAAGAGCAATTACTCTGGCTTGCAAGTTTCTCCAGTGCAGGACAAGTTATGTCACTGAGATGTTGAATGACTCATACTGGTTTATATCATGGTCAAATATGGAGAGTCTCAAGCCAACTCCTCGAGTAGTCTTAAAACTCAGGGGCTACAGTGACATGACTCGGGAACTCCGGGTCATGGGAGGGGATGATAACCCGGTTCCGGAGGACACTACCATACTGATGAAAATTCCGGTTTAAAACCCGGTTCAAGAGACATCTTTCTCCCGCAAAGCTTTGAAGCTCTCAAAACTGGTTCAACATCCGGAGTAAGGTAAATTTGTCCCTTACAAAGCTTTGAGGATCTCAATATCCGGTTTAAGAAATTCCGGTTCAAAACATGGGTATCCTGCTTTACGGCTTATCTTATTATGATCGCTTGGGGGCTTCCTGCTCATCGGGCATAGCCATCAGTACCCTCTTGATCGGCGCAATGCCAAAATTTATACGGTCATTTGGGGGCTTCCTGTTCAAACATAGGTCGTATTCGAACCAAAGAGAACATAGCTGTCGATACCCTTTTGATTAGCAAACTGCTGAACCTACTTGGGGGCTTCTGGATCGTATCCGAATCATAGCTCAACCCCTTTGGGAATCGACGTGGATCGTATACGAATCAGCATCGTTAAACAACTCTCATGGTCACTTGGGGGCTTCCTGTTCAAACATAGGTCGTATTCGAACCAAAGAGAACATAGCTGTTGATACCCACTTGATCGGCATCGCCAAGCCACTGGGGGCTATATGATCGTATTCGAATCTTAGCTTAACCCCTTTGGAACGGTTTACTGATCGTATCCGAATTAGAAGCCTCAAAAAGTTTTATTTTATCTCTGGTAAAGTTTATTGTAGCCACAATTACTTAACTTGAGACCTTTTGGGGATTATATCTCAAATGTATATAAGTGTTTTATGATTAACCGGCTTGACTTTTGACTATAAGTCGCCATCTTATGACAACCATCATTTATATGGAAGCATTGGCTTCTAAGGATTGGGTTCTCACCCTTATTACACAGGTCATGTAACCCGGCAGTACAAATTCAATATCACAGTTGTCAGGACCCCGACTCAATGCCACATCGATCTAGCATGTAACACCTCATATCACTTTGCGGCCTCACGCACGGTATTCCCACGGGTGTCGCCTTACCTTTGCCCGGGACCGTTTGCGCCTTTTGGCACACGTATATGACAGTGTCGCTAGCATCCATATGATAAGGAGCCCGGGCTGACATGGCTAGTCGTAAACCCAAAGTGGCACAGACTTACAGGGACAGGCATCCATGACCCAGCTTTGAACGTGTCGGTCATCAGCAAGTGGGTCCGGGCTGTAGCACTGGGCTAGCAGGACTCCGGTAAACCGGGCTGTAGCGGGCTAACAGGACTCCGGTACTCAATGCGTGACATTTCCCCGAAGGGACAGACACAGGAACGAAGAAGGACACATGCCGGCCAGCCTAAGTGTTCCAGAGCAGTAGCAAGATACCATGGCTCAGCGGTAACACTAGGAGACATTTCCCGGTAAGAGAGGCTACTAAAGATAAACAACTAGGTAGTCAGATCCCACACATACCTAGCATTTCAATAACATACACACAATATGCTCGATATGTGCAATACAACATGGCATCACAAAATGACTCTACGACTCAAGTAGTTATTCAATAGGCTCCGAGGAGCGAGACATTACAAACATGGGTCTCATGACCCAACAATCAGAGCATACAAGTCAAAGCACAAACGGAAGCTATCATGTCTGAGTACAGACATCTATAAATGAAAAAGGCTGAGAAGCCTGACTATCGATCAGATCCTGCCGAGGGCACAAGATCGTAGCTGAGGTATCAAGCTAAACGTCAAAGTCCAAGCGGAACTACTAGTGAGACTGAAGTCTCTCTGCAAAAACATAAAATAGGCAAACGTGAGTACAAATGTACCCAGCAAGACTTACATCAGAACTAACTACATATGCATCATTATCAACAAAGGGGATGGTGGAGTTTAACTGCAGCAAGCCAGCTTTGACTCGGTGGCTATCCTGAACTACGACTGCGAGTAACTCTTTTGAGGTGGCGCACACGAGTCCACATATTCACCATATCAATACACCACTATGGATCCGCTCCCGTCTCCCTACGAGAACGCCATCCATAGCACTCACGCTTATCTTGCGTATTTTAGAGTATCCACTTTCACTTGTCTATGAACTGATATAAGCAACCCAGAAGTCCTTTTCCGCGGACACGGCTATTCGAATAGATGATGTTAACCCTGCAGGGGTGTACTTCTTCATACATGTTTCCACCACTTAGCGTCTGCACACGACATGTGCTCGGCAGACTTCAAGCGAAAGCCGACGTGGGTGTAGACCACGACCTACCTAAACACCTAAGTCTCTAGTCCAGGTTTATCGCCTATTCGGGTTCCATCCATGAGGAGATCCGGCCGGAGTTTCGCTCACAGCCCCAAACGATGTGAACAGGGTTCCGTGACACCAAACGGGTGCCCGGTTTACCCGGCCACGTGCCTACCGCATCACAGCCCACCCCTACGGTCAGCACTGTCCACGGCCTCCAGCATACTACAAACACCAGAAACTACTTGCAACTCCTGGACAGAGGACTAGGGTGAATAAGAAGTCGAGCGGGGTCATCTTTCAGGGCCCAATGCATGGTAGTAACTGAATCATGGATCACAAACACAGAACTCAGTTCCTGAGGACGGCTTCAATGAGACAACCCACCATGTACTCCTACATGGCCTCTCACCGCTACCTTTACCAAATCGTGTTCACACACCTAGCTCACACACAGTAGGACATGTTCACACGCCTCTGATTCATCCCTGATGAATCAGACCTGACTCAACTCTAAGCAGTAGCAGACATGACAAACAAGCATGAATGAGTAGGCACATCAGGGCTCAAACAACTCCTACTCATGCTAGTGGGTTTCATCTATTTACTGTGGCAATGACAGGTCATGCAAAGGATAAAGGGGTTCAGCTACCGCAGCAAGTAACAGATGAATCGGTGTTGTCCTAATGCAGTAAAAGAGAGCAGGAGCGAGAGAGTAGGATTGTATCGGAATGAACAAGGGGGTTTTTCTTGCCTGGCACTTCTGAAGATAACATTGAGTCTTCATCAGTGTCAACGATCACATCATCGGTATCACGTCTATCGAGAGGGGACAAATACCGGCAACAAGGAAGAAATACAATCAATGCAATGCACAATATGATGCATGCTCATGACATGGCAATATGAATGTGTTTTGAGCTAATGCATCTAGCAACAGATTAAATGAAGTTGGTTTGAATACAAGATTCAAATTCAAACTCCATATGTGATTATTCAAATGCCATTTAATTGATTTGTGCTAAACAGCACCTATAAGTTGTTCTAACATGCATGAAAATGGTACAGATGGATTCCTTGAATTTTTCTGATAATTTTTCATATATAATTTATTTAATTTGGAGTTACGGTTAAATTTCTATGAATTTTAGAAGTTTTAGGCATTTTTCTGGAATTTCAGAATTAAATTAAATCCAGAAAGCATTACTGCGTCAGCATGACGTTGGCATGACGTCAGCAAGTCAACAGGGGCCGGCTTAGGTCAAACCTGACGTGTGGGGTCCACACGTCAGTGACACAGGGGCTAATCCCGCGTTGACCCGGGCTTTGACCCGCTACGGGGCCCACTGTCAGTGTCACAGGGTTAGTTAACAGGGTCATTAGCCCCTAACGACGACGCCACGTCAGCACGCCGGAGACCAGCCGACGGCGACCACAGAACACGGCGGGGCACGCCGGACTTGCGCTAGAGGCGTCAGTTTGGCGCGCTGAGGGCACCAGAGGATGGCCCTTGCTCCCGCACATCCAAAGGACCGAGTGGGAGGTCGTGGGGTCGCCGGAACTCATGCCGGCGACGAGCTTTGGCGGCGATGGTGTTCGGTGGTGCTCGGGCGCGTCGCTACGGTGCATCAGTGAGCAAATGGAGAGGTTGGGCAGCACCTGCTAGACATGGGGAGCACTAAGAGCAGCTCAGTGAGGCCAGGGGAGCACGGAGGCTATGCGTGCAGCAGCAATGGCGGACGGTGGCTTCGGTGCTCGTGGGGAACGGCGCTACGGCACGGAGGGGAGCGTGCTGAGTTAGGGGAGAGGGTCAGTGACTCACGGCGATGACGAGGGGACGCTCGGCGAGGTCGGGGACGGTCCGGAGCCGGCGAATTTGACGAAGATGGCCGGCGGGTCCGAGGTAGAAGACGACGGCGATGGCGGCGATGCAGGGCTTCCGGAGGGCTGTGGATCGGTGGGGAGGAAGAGGGGGTCGAGGCGGAGCTCCTGGGTGCATCGGCGAGGCTAGGGGTGGCCGGTGGCCATGGGTACGGCGACGATGACGGCGAGCTCCGCTCGGTCGCGGGAGGGGAAACAGAGGAGCGAGGGGGAGGGAGGTCCAGAGAGCGAGGGAGAAGTGAGAGGGGGTCGGGGACGTCTCCGTGGCGTCGCGAGGAAGTCGGGGAGGCTGCCACGGCGAAGCAGGAGGTGGCCGGCGTCGGCGCGCGTGCGTCCAGCACGCAGCTGCTTCGGGGCGAGGGGGAGGAAGATGACTGGCAGCCGGGCTGCACAGTAACGGGCCGCGCAGAAGCTGGGCCGGCTACAGGTAAGTGGCCCAGGTACGGGTCTTTCTCTCTCTCTCCTTTTCTAATTATCTCAGTTTTCTATTATTCTGTAAATTTAGGGCTTTATTAAAAATACTCAGACACTTTCAAAAATCATGAAACTAATCATGGCTACTGTTTAGAATATATCCAACAGTAAACATTTTAGTTTATGATTATTTGAGCATTTGAAATATTTAATAGCATTTAAATGCCCAAATGAAAATACTATATGATTTAATTCAGTGACCAAATATGTCCTGCAAAAATATAAACCATTTTTGGTAGATGCTTCCACCTTAAACCAGAAATGTTGAACATTTTTAGAGGACATTTTGAGTTCAATGAAAAAGGTTTTATTTTGACCCTAGTTGAATTCATTTGGTGCTAGGGCTTAGTCAATCCCCATCTCAGGTTTAAATGAAATTTAAACATGATGTAACACTCTAATGCATGCACTAGGCATTGTCAGAACTATGGATGTGACAACTCACCCCCACTAAACAAGAATCTCGTCTCGAGATTCAAGCATAGGGTAAGATGAAGGGGAAACGCAAACTAGTATAATCTTCACGATCCAGGTTGCACTTCAAATGAACGTTGTTTCGATCACCATCTTTGTCTTGTCGTCTTGTTCTGAGAACTCCAATTGACATGACAATGAGAGGAAAGGGAAACTCTAGCAGGATCGATCTTCTAGAAGACCGAACAACTCACGGAATGAGACATAGAGCCATCTCTCGGGTTGAGACACGAGATACACATCAAGAGGGGTGGAAAGAAACGGATGACGTAGGTTCACTAGGTGGACAACAATTCCACACTTAAGAAGGTGGTAATCGATTGTCAACGTAGCGAGGATTTTAGTTGCCATGATAGCACAACGGGGCACCTTAGGGATGGTGACTCGTAGATATACCCCCTTAAGTGGCAAAAAGAATTACTTTTGATTCAAAGATCATTGAAACTCTTTATACCAATTTAAGGCAATTCTCGACCAATCGTTTGGAGGGGGTCGGTAGAATGGCATACTCGGACTTGGATGATGTGGATTACCTTGTTGAAGACAACGTAATGGATGAATTTGCTTATCACCGGAAATGGGAGAGACCCATGGTAGAATGGCACATTGGCGGTGCAAGCTGGAAACAAAATGCAAATGCTGGGAATGATTCTGGTAACTGGGGAAGAACCCAACAATAGAGAGTGAATTCACTGTTTGAAAAGGTCATAGCATTTGCCGAGGAAACTGAGAGTAATCCTAGTTAGAGATGATGATAACACGTAGCGCTTGTGCGTGCTCTCAAGAACTTGAGCATTTCCACATTCATCAAGGTTTTACCAACATCCGTGTCAAGGATCCTGGCAACACAACATACCACCATGATGAACAACGATGGGCGATGCAGATGCATAGGAAGATAACATCAACTCAGATTTCACCCTAGCGAAGCCAAGGAACAAAATCTGGATGATCGACCGAGAGACATTTAGCACTCCGCTTCTAATGTTCTCCTTGACGTGCTAGTGTAACCCATTCATAGATATGGTTTGATAACTAGAACATCAAGTAAAGGTCGGACTTCGGGAGCAATAGAATCCATAAGGAACAGTTACGGAGGTAAATCCTAGGAAATCCTTATGGGGAGGTGGCCAACTTCTTCAATCAAGATACTACAATAATAGATCTTCCGGCTGGGTGTGTTGGCCACGACATCCACCTTACCAGTTATCGAGGAACCAATATTATAGTTCTTGGGGAAATGTTCCAACCATCATATCTGTCTGAGATTCAGATCTGGTTGGTGTCAGAATATTCCAGACCCATCGAGTCTAGGAAGAAAAATGAAAGTTTGCAACACAAATCGACGAGATGACGTTGCGGGATTCTCGGGAGATGAACTATGATAGCAAGCTCCAAAACATGAGCTGGTTCTGCTACAAACATGTGAACACGCTGTCCCAGACAAACATGACCACGTGGTAGTCTTATAATAAAACACTACCGAGTTCAGGTGGGGAACCATCATTAATGACATCGAGGTCTCCACGCGTGGAAGTCCAAGGAGTTCACCTTGGACAGACTCCTTTATCTTTAAACAACTCAATCAGTGGCTTGGTGTGCTCGGAACACATATGGAATGAAGGTTGCAAGTCTCCAGACCACAGAATACTTCGCACGTATGCATGACTGACTTGGGATTATTCCAGAGGAAGCAAAACTAACTTTCTCAAATCCATGGCGGCAACTTTCACCAAATGCACGTGTATAAGAGGAAGTCACTTCTTACATCCGAACATATGCTTCATGAACTAGCATGAAGAAATGCTTTCAAAAGTTTCCAACACTAGCTTAATGTTCAACAACATCATGGAGGAGATAAAAATGTTGCTCATGGACTCAACAACAATTCATCCAGGTTTCCATATAAGTGGAATTCCACAGTTAAGTGAACACGGTGATAGCATTGGTCAGACCAAAGATATAATGGTGTATGCTCGAGGGATCAACCACGAATAAGACAACATTACGAGCATCGTTGGTACTGATTTGATTTGACGATAGCCCACACTCAAATCAAAGGATTGATAAGACAATAGGTCCAACAACTGACCACAGGGACCAATCGATGAAGATATCATCTTTCTTCAACACACACTACACAAGAATATCCCTTTGGAACGAACTAAGTCAGGCAAGCTTTTATCTTCCAACTCACCAAGTTGTTGTTCAGCTTGGCCAACTAGCTCAGGGGTATCCCCACAGATTCTTGGAGAAGGGGTGGTTTACAGGATAAACCAACTTGATCACGAGCTCAACATAACAGTCAGGTGACAACCTGGTAATACTTCCGAGAAGATATACGAAAAATCACGAACCATCGATATGTCTCTAAGCTCGAGAACAATCTTGCTTTTCAGGGCAAGATGATATGATCAAAAAGAAAAAATGAGGGATTGACACAATCCTAGCTCATTGATCGAAGAGTGCACCGGAAATAAGGACTAGGTAGCACGATCAGTCTTAGAATGATAATTCAATAACCAGCATGCTAAGAATGAGAATATTGTCCATTAACTACCAAGCAGCGGAGTTGCTAGGAGTATTGATTTCGCACATCACGGTACACTTGTCGGCATTCCGGTTACAATAACACAGGAACCGAGGAATGAACAATGATGGCAAAAGTATCACTGTACCAAGAGTTCATAGGATGGTGTGCAATTCCTATAACAATCCCGATATAAAAGATGGTAATACTCCAAGGTAGAACAGAGCAAAAGCTGGATTGGCATTTTGATCTGCGGAGTACAATTGTTTTGACCCAATCCTAGATATGGAAGAGGTACTGGAGTTTGTTTCTCCTAGTCATTCCGCGATAGAATGGCTTGACGGACCACAAGAGTAATAGGCATCGATAAACGAACGCACGCATACTCTTGACTATCAATTGATAGGCGAGGGTCGGAAACAACTAAGATGGGACAACTCAAAAGAACATATGATTTTCTGAGTTGTGGATGCATGGATTAGCATGTCGAACGAAGTTCAACATATTTCTTCCGGATAACCCATGCAGAAAGGTAGAACTGGCAGAGTCACGATTTATGAATGGAGAACTCCTCAAGAATAATCCTGTTGTGATATTTCAGTTCAACGAGGAACTTCTGCCATAAGTAGTTCATGGTATTTGGAACAAGAAGATACCACGGACTTCAAGGACTATCGCAAAGGTTACTAATATCCTGAAGGCACTAGCAATTACTATCAACATGAAGTAGGTAGAGTGAATCTCGGGTTCAAGAACCCAGAAACAGAATACCTAGTACTAAGTAGCATCACGGGATGCTTTCGAGAATGATGGCCAGAATCATCACACTGGGAACACAAATCATGGCTAAATTACTAGATGATCCCCTAAGACACCTAGGGTCATAATAGTAACTCCAACATAATGTCAAGGCAATAGAATACCTCAACTCAACAATTAGTGTGATTGAGCTGGCATAAAGGAACATCGAAACCAGAGGGAAAGGATTTTGCAAATGCATCAAACTATTTAGAAACCTGGAATGACTCGGACAGCATAACGGCTGTAAATGCTCAGAAAGATTTGAGACATTCACAAAAATGGTGACATAACCACTCAGAAGCACAATATCAAGGTTTCGAGATCAACAATTAACATACAGAAGTAGTAGGAACTGAACTGAGACTTAAATCCAACAATCTTATAAGTCCACTGATAGTAACACGTGATCCTAATAGAAAGAGGAGAAAGCCTAGTTCCTTAATCCCCGTAGGAAAGATAAGATGACTCAGATCAGAAGGCATAAGGTATAAGGAGTAAAAAGAGCCTTACGTTCCATCCCACAATCAATTCCCTTATATAACTAAAGAATTTCTAGACTCAACTTCGACCAGTTTGGCTTGGTAATCCTACAGGCAGTCAAGCTCTGATACCAACGCTGTCAGGACCCTGACTCAATGCCACATCGATCTAGCATGTAACACCTCATATCACTTTGCGGCCTCACGCACGGTATTCCCACGGGTGTCGCCTTACCTTTGCCCGGGACCGTTTGCGCCTTTTGGCACACGTATATGACAGTGTCGCTAGCATCCATATGATAAGGAGCCCGGGCTGACATGGCTAGTCGTAAACCCAAAGTGGCACAGACTTACAGGGACAGGCATCCATGACCCAGCTTCGAACGTGTCGGTCATCAGCAAGTGGGTCCGGGCTGTAGCACTGGGCTAGCAGGACTCCGGTAAACCGGGCTGTAGCGGGCTAACAGGACTCCGGTACTCAATGCGTGACATTTCCCCGAAGGGACAGACACAGGAACGAAGAAGGACACATGCCGGCCAGCCTAAGTGTTCCAGAGCAGTAGCAAGCTACCATGGCTCAGCGGTAACACCAGGAGACATTTCCCGGTAAGAGAGGCTACTAAAGATAAACAACTAGGTAGTCAGATCCCACACATACCAAGCATTTCAATAACATACACACAATATGCTCGATATGTGCAATACAACATGGCATCACAAAATGACTCTACGACTCAAGTAGTTATTCAATAGGCTCCGAGGAGCGAGACATTACAAACATGGGTCTCATGACCCAACAATCAGAGCATACAAGTCAAAGCACAAACGGAAGCTATCATGTCTGAGTACAGACATCTATAAATGAAAAAGGCTGAGAAGCCTGACTATCGATCAGATCCTGCCGAGGGCACAAGATCGTAGCTGAGGTATCAAGCTAAACGTCGAAGTCCAAGCGGAACTACTAGTGAGACTGAAGTCTCTCTGCAAAAACATAAAATAGGCAAACGTGAGTACAAATGTACCCAGCAAGACTTACATCAGAACTAACTACATATGCATCATTATCAACAAAGGGGATGGTGGAGTTTAACTGTAGCAAGCCAGCTTTGACTCGGTGGCTATCCTGAACTACGACTGCGAGTAACTCTTTTGAGGTGGCGCACACGAGTCCACATATTCACCATATCAATACACCACTATGGATCCGCTCCCGTCTCCCTACGAGAACGCCATCCATAGCACTCACGCTTATCTTGCGTATTTTAGAGTATCCACTTTCACTTGTCTATGAACTGATATAAGCAACCCAGAAGTCCTTTTCCGCGGACACGGCTATTCGAATATATGACGTTAACCCTGCAGGGGTGTACTTCTTCATACATGTTTCCACCACTTAGCGTCTGCACACGACATGTGCTCGGCAGACTTCAAGCGAAAGCCGACGTGGGTGTAGACCACGACCTACCTAAACACCTAAGTCTCTAGTCCAGGTTTATCGCCTATTCGGGTTCCATCCATGAGGAGATCCGGCCGGAGTTTCGCTCACAGCCCCAAACGATGTGAACAGGGTTCCGTGACACCAAACGGGTGCCCGGTTTACCCGGCCACGTGCCTACCGCATCACAGCCCACCCCTACGGTCAGCGCTGTCCACGGCCTCCAGCATACTACAAACACCAGAAACTACTTGCAACTCCTGGACAGAGGACTAGGGTGAATAAGAAGTCGAGCGGGGTCATATTTCAGGGCCCAATGCATGGTAGTAGTTGAATCATGGATCACAAACACAGAACTCAGTTCCTGAGGACGGCTTCAATGAGACAACCCACCATGTACTCCTACATGGCCTCTCACCGCTACCTTTACCAAATCGTGTTCACACACCTAGCTCACACACAGTAGGACATGTTCACACGCCTCTGATTCATCCCTGATGAATCAGACCTGACTCAACTCTAAGCAGTAGCAAGCATGACAAACAAGCATGAATGAGTAGGCACATCAGGGCTCAAACAACTCCTACTCATGCTAGTGGGTTTCATCTATTTACTGTGGCAATGACAGGTCATGCAAAGGATAAAGGGGTTCAGCTACCGCAGCAAGTAACAGATGAATCGGTGTTGTCCCAGTAAAAGAGAGCAGGAGCGAGAGAGTAGGATTGTATCGGAATGAACAAGGGGGTTTTGCTTGCCTGGCACTTCTGAAGATAACATTGAGTCTTCATCAGTGTCAACGATCACATCATCGGTATCACGTCTATCGAGAGGGGACAAATACCGGCAACAAGGAAGAAATACAATCAATGCAATGCACAATATGATGCATGCTCATGACATGGCAATATGAATGTGTTTTGAGCTAATGCAACTAGCAACAGATTAAATGAAGTTGGTTTGAATACAAGATTCAAATTCAAACTCCATATGTGATTATTCAAATGCCATTTAATTGATTTGTGCTAAACAGCACCTATAAGTTGTTCTAACATGCATGAAAATGGTACAGATGGATTCCTTGAATTTTTCTGATAATTTTTCATATATAATTTATTTAATTTGGAGTTACGGTTAAATTTCTATGAATTTTAGAAGTTTTAGGCATTTTTCTGGAATTTCAGAATTAAATTAAATCCAGAAAGCATTACTGCGTCAGCATGACGTTGGCATGACGTCAGCAAGTCAACAGGGGCCGGCTCGTGTCAAACCTGACGTGTGGGGTCCACACGTCAGTGACACAGGGGCTAATCCCGCGTTGACCCGGGCTTTGACCCGCTACGGGGCCCACTGTCAGTGTCACAGGGTTAGTTAACAGGGTCATTAGCCCCTAACGACGATGCCACGTCAGCACGCCGGAGACCAGCCGACGGCGACCACAGAACACGGCGGGGCACGCCGGACTTGCGCTAGAGGCGTCAGTTTGGCGCGCTGAGGGCACCAGGGGATGGCCCTTGCTCCCGCGCATCCAAAGGACTGAGTGGGAGGTCGTGGGGTCGCCGGAACTCATGCCGGCGACGAGCTTTGGCGGCGATGGTGTTCGGTGGTGCTCGGGCGCGTCGCTACGGTGCATCAGTGAGCAAATGGAGAGGCTGGGCAGCACCTGCTAGACATGGGGAGCACTAAGAGCAGCTTAGTGAGGCCAGGGGAGCACGGAGGCTATGCGTGCAGCAGCAATGGCGGACGGTGGCTTCGGTGCTCGTGGGGAACGGCGCTACGGCACGGAGGGGAGCGTGCTGAGTTAGGGGAGAGGGTCAGTGACTCACGGCGATGACGAGGGGACGCTCGGCGAGGTCGGGGACGGTCCGGAGCCGGCGAATTTGACGAAGATGGGCGGCGGGTCCGAGGTAGAAGACGACGGCGATGGCGGCGATGCAGGGCTTCCGGAGGGCGGTGGATCGGTGGGGAGGAAGAGGGGGTCGAGGCGGAGCTCCTGGGTGCATCGGCGAGGCTAGGGGTGGCCGGTGGCCATGGGTACGGCGACGATGACGGCGAGCTCCGCTCGGTCGCGGGAGGGGAAACAGAGGAGCGAGGGGGAGGGAGGTCCAGAGAGCGAGGGAGAAGTGAGAGGGGGTCGGGGACGTCTCCGTGGCGTCGCGAGGAAGTCGGGGAGGCTGCCACGGCGAAGCAGGAGGTGGCCGGCGTCGGCGCGCGTGCGTCCAGCACGCAGCTGCTTCGGGGCGAGGGGGAGGAAGATGACTGGCAGCCGGGCTGCACAGTAACGGGCCGCGCAGAAGCTGGGCCGGCTACAGGTAAGTGGCCCAGGTACGGGTCTTTCTCTCTCTCTCCTTTTCTAATTATCTCAGTTTTCTATTATTCTGTAAATTTAGGGCTTTATTAAAAATACTCAGACACTTTCAAAAATCATGAAACTAATCATGGCTACTGTTTAGAATATATCCAACAGTAAACATTTTAGTTTATGATTATTTGAGCATTTGAAATATTTAATAGCATTTAAATGCCCAAATGAAAATACTATATGATTTAATTCAGTGACCAAATATGTCCTGCAAAAATATAAACCATTTTTGGTAGATGCTTCCACCTTAAACCAGAAATGTTGAACATTTTTAGAGGACATTTTGAGTTCAATGAAAAAGGTTTTATTTTGACCCTAGTTGAATTCATTTGGTGCTAGGGCTTAGTCAATCCCCATCTCAGGTTTAAATGAAATTTAAACATGATGTAACACTCTAATGCATGCACTAGGCATTGTCAGAACTAGGGATGTGACAACAGTGGTCATTTGGGGGTTTTTTCCTGTTCAAACATAGGTCGTATTCGAACCAAAGAGAACATAGTTGTCGATATCCACTTCGATCGGCATAGCCAACACCACTGGGGGCTATATGATCGTATTTGAATCTTAGCTTAACCCCTTTGGGACAGTTTACTGATCGTATTCGAATCAAAAGCCTCAAAAATTTTATCTATTTTTATACAATCACAAGTATTTGAGTTGTCACAAATATCTTATGTGCCGGCTTTTACAGAGTTGAGTTATCAACTTCACTGCCCGGGTCACATAAACCGATGGTATCATTCAAAGGATCATAGGGATCTTGTGATCTACTTGTGTGCATAATAAGACTACATTTGGGTGGTTACCCGCCCTGGCTTTTGACGTTAAGTCGCCAGGGCGTATGTCGTCTAAACTCTCTGCAGGATTTGCAGAACTATGACTTATATAAATGCTTCAGTCCAAGCTCATCACTGAAATTGGTGTCTCAAAAGGGGTATCAATTATTGATTTTCTCAAGGGCTATAGGCCACCGGGTTACAAAAATTCTGGCTTACAATGAATGCGCATTAAGTCGTCATCGGCCAAGAGCCGCCAGGTATTTAAACTCTGGATTTACTTTTCAATCAATGAGGTATTCAAATCTTTAATAGCCAAAACTGGCTGGATTTTCATGATGATATTGAATGATTGAGGTTTTCATACCGGATTATATTATTCAAATCTTGAATAGCCAACATGGCTGGATTTCTATTATGATGGAGGTCTTCAAAGTCGCTTCAGCGCAATGGCTATTATTTTATTAATGGATATGATTTATTCTATAATGGAAGGAATAGTCTTGAGTCGTTGCAGGCTTACGACCCGGCACTTGGGGGCTACATTATTCAAATTGAGGTTATATCAAATATGCAAGTTTCATGTCGCTGCAAGCATGCACCATGACACTTGGGGGCTAATGCAAAGTCAATTTTTTGCTCAACTTATTGAAGACCCGACTCATCACATTTTAAATGAGCCGCCCCTTGGGGGCTACCAATTGCTCCTGTCAACAATTCAAGGTACACAAATTTTCATCTATTATTGAAGAGATCCACTTCTAAGTTGGTAAAGCACAAAGCTCTCAACCTTGTGGACGTGGATTCACGCCCCATGATGGGGGTTACATTATATGATGTTCTTTTCAGAGAAGTATATATAAAGTACCAGCTCAATATTATCTTAATGACCCGGACCTTGGAGGCTACACTGGTTGAAGTTTTTATGAGCATAAGGCAATTACAAGTCCCAGGTGGCTGCAAGCATGACAACCCGGAACTTGGGGGATACCTATGTGGAATATTCAGTTTATGAATAATGATTGAGATGAACAAACTGGATTTCTTCTTTGGTTGCAACACTTATATTGGAGCAAGTCTTAAGCTATCACTATGTTCTCCTCTTAAGACTTGGGGGATACAGGCATTATGCATATATAAAGAGGAACATCTTCAAATTATCAGTTTTGAGCAAATCAGGAAGATCAATTACATGACCCGGTGTCAACAACAATTACGACTCGACATCATCAGTCTTTATAACCCGGAGTTTTTGGGTAATGATAAACCGGCAAGTTTTATATCTTCAAGCCGGCTGAATATCAGATGAGTATTTGAAGACCAAAATTATTTAACCCGGCGCCTTGGAAGCCGACTCAAGTGGATTATTCTTCACAATATTTTTCTGTGAGAAACCAACATCATCAAATTGATTGTGAAGCTGGTCTATTGACCCGGATTTTCTAGAAGAAGGAAATGACAAGGACTTAAGGATGTTCAGGTGCCGGTTTACAAGAATTCTTAACCCGGAGCACAACCTGTCAAATTTGTTCTTGTGTTTATTTTGCAGCATAAGTTTACCATGGATAAATCCAAGTTAAACTTGGGGGCTAATGTCGGGGATATACCCCGCAGTGTAACCCGGCCAGAAGTATAACCCGGTCGGACTTGGCGACTCACTAATGACCCGCCCTGACTGGACGACACACTAAGTGACCTGCCCGATCCTGGCGACTTATGGGTGACCTGGCAAGCGGATCAGAGGAGCGACAAGACCCGGGGGGCCAGGAGGCTCAAGGCCCAGAAGGCCGGCTTACGTTGGGATAGGCCGGTTTAAGAGGAAAGGCATGAGGAATATCTCCCTTACAAGGAATCAAGACCCGGACTTGTATCCGGCTTGTAGTACAAGATAGGCTAGTCTTAATCCTATTTGGACTCCATATGTAACCCGCCCCTCTAACTTATATAAGGAGGGACAGGGCTCCCCAAAGAGGGACAAGAAACAAGAAATAATATCTAGGGCTAGACACAAAGGGGAAGCCGGCTTACGGCGACTCTTCTCATGAGCATAATGAGACCTAGCCACAAACAGCATGTAGGCTTGTTACCGGATGATGTTTCCCGGGGCCCGAAGCTGTCTAAATCCTTGTCTTGCGTGTTGCGTCTCTTGTCCCAATCAACCCCTCTCAAGCTACCACATAGATGCGTTGGCCTCGCGACTAAGTCCTGACACTAAGGACATCTGACGTGTTAATTCCACGACAGTGTGCTTTACTATTTTTTAAGAAATTCTCTCTTGCTTCACTTAAATTATTTTTGAGGGAAGAAAATTTTTATGCTCATGATCTTCAGTTATATTTGTTTGAGCTATCAAAAGCAACATATGAAATTAGTCCCAAAGTGATAGATATCCAAGAGGGATGAGGGAGTCCCGGACTAGGGGGTGTCCGGATAGCCGAACTATCATCATCGGCCGGACTCCAAGACTATGAAGATACAAGATTGAAGACTTCGTCCCGTGTCCGGATGGGACTTTCCTTGGCGTGGAAGGCAGGCTTGGCGATACGGATATGTAGATCTCCTACCTTTGTAACCGACTCTGTGTAACCCTAGCCCTCTCCGATGTCTATATAAACTGGATGGCCTTAGTCCATAGGACGAAGAACAATCATACCATAGGCTAGCTTCTAGGGTTTAGCCTCCTTGATCTCGTGGTAGATCTACTCTGGTAACCCACATCATCAATATTAATCAAGCAGGACGTAGGGTTTTACCTCCATTAAGAGGGCCCGAACCTGGGTAAAAACATCGTGTCCCTCGTCTCCTGTTACCATCCGCCTAGACGCACAGTTCGGGACCCCCTACCCAAGATCCGCCGGTTTTGACACCGACATTGGTGCTTTCATTGAGAGTTCCTCTGTGCCGTCGCGATCAGGAAGGATGCCTTCTCCCGTCTTTAAAGACGGCACCATCGTCAAGAGAGCTTTGGCCGCCGGCCAAACTGTCCGGCTAGGTGATTTTCTTATGACCGCCTGTTCGGCCACCGCTCCGACAATGACCTCTCAGGTCATCAAAAGCGATCTTCATGTCAGCCCGGAATTCGCCGAGCAGTTAGATCCGATTGAGCTCTCCTCTGTAAACGAGCTCTTGGATCGCATCGCCGCCCTGTGAGTCGCTACAGACTACGATCAGATTGGGCTTAAACCCGATCTGAGAGAGATTAACTCTCCTCAGGCCACCCACCACGTTGTCGTGGTAGAGGAACAATGCGGCAACCCTTCTTCTACGTTGAAAACCAACTATGTCCAGATTCCCGATCCCTCCAAGCCGGATTTCCGCGAAGGGACGGATGCTAATCAAATACTGAACTTAGAGTCAGGCATCGGACTAGATTCGTTGGAAAGCATCCAGCAAGTCAAGCTTCCAAATCCGGAAACTTCTTGGCCTTTGAGCCTTAGATCGGGCGGGGTTCCGAACTTGATTCCACCCGCCCACCCAAACATAAGCGATCTATCTCGAATACGGCAAGAGCCCGATGAAACAGTACATCATTACTGGGCCAGATTCCTCCTGGCTATGAACAGGATAAAGGACTGCTGCGAAGAAAGCGCGATTTCAATTTTCTACAACAATTGCACGGACAAGGGAATCATGAACGCCATAAGTCGTCGCGAAGTTACACGCTTCATCGACCTAGCGACTATCGTACAAAAATACTGTGCGGTAGAGAGTGCCAGGAACACTGAAACTAGGTTTTGGGACAGTCCGGCCTTGACCACAACCCTAGTCCGAAGTAAAAGGGTGCGCCATACTCAAGCACCTGGGTTAAAAACCAAAAAGCAAAGACCCCCTAAAGGGCATGGAACCGTACTGGAGGGCTGGCTCAACGGACCCTGCAAAATCCACAGTGCGGAGGGCGCCACTCCAACACATAGCCTTCGAGCATGTTGGATACTACGGCAGGTGGCCAAAAGTGGCGAAGGCTTTTTAGCCCCGGGCAAACAGCCCAGCAGTACCGGTACGGTATTAAAAGTCTTCAAGACTTTCGCATCAAATAACATGCGAAAATGAACAATCTGCGGCCTCGCCGAAGTCTACCAAGTAGCAACAGCAAATCCATGGAGTGACACAGCTATCACCTTCAACGCCAGCGATGAACCTAAATTCCGAATAGCTAGAGCACCAGCCGCATTGGTCCTCAGTCCGATAGTGGACGGCTTTCGCCTTACCAAGGTACTCATGGATGGCGGCAACGGATTAAACCTCATCTACGAGGAAACCCTTCAAAAAATGGATATTGACTGGAGCCGCATCGAGCGAAGCAGCACAACCTTCAGAGGGATAATCCCTAGTCGAGAAGTACGCTGCACAGGAAAAATCACACTAGATGTAGTGTTCGGCTCACCGGACAATTACAGGTCCGAGGAGGTCACGTTCCAAGTGGCCCCATTCTGCAGCGGATATCACGCTTTGTTAGGGTGAGAGGCATTCACAATCTTCCAAGCTATACCCCACTACGGGTACATGAAGCTCAAAATGCCCGGACCCAATGGGATAATCACTCTTGCCAGTGATCCAGATACAGCACTCCGCGCTGAAAATAAGACATCCGCACTGGCCCTAGAGGCATTGTCCGAAGCCCTAGCGGCAGAGGAACTAACTACGCTACGCTCCACGGTGGATAGGGACGATGTGATACTCGATAAGAGGTCCAAGTCCACCTCTTTTAAACCAGCAGACGAAATAGTCAAATTTCAGGTCCATCCAACGGACCCCACAAAGACGGCCTCCATTGGGGCACAATTAAGTCCTGATGTCGAAGCCGCACTATGAGAATTCCTTCGGGAAAATTGGGACATTTTTGCCTGGCACCCTTCAGACATGCCAAGAATCCCACGCAGGCTGGCAGAGCACAGCCTAAACATCCTAAAAGGATTCAAGCCGGTCAAACAAGCTCTTCGGCGATTTTCCGAACCCAAAAGACAGGCAATGGGAGAAGAGCTAGCCAAACTCTTAGAAGCCGGATTCATCAGAGATATAAAACATCCGGACTGGCTAGCCAATCTAGTAATGGTACCAAAAAAGGACAAATCCTGGCGCCTCTGCGTCGATTTTAAAGACCTTAACAAGGCATGTCCAAAGGACCCTTTCCCCCTCCCTCGCATCGACCAAATCATCGATGCTAGCGCAGGGCATGATTCATTGTGCTTCCTCGACGCATACTCCGGATACCATCAAATCAAGATGGCGGAGAAAGACCAGGCCGCAACGGCATACATTACTCCATATGGGACATTCTGCTTCAACACAATGCCCTTCGGACTCAAAAACGCTGGCGCAACATATCAGCGCATGATTCAAACATGTCTGGCTACCCAGATATGCAAAACAGTAGAGGCATACGTAGACGATGTGGTCGTCAAGACCAAACACGTCGAAACTCTAGTAGAAGACTTGAGGGTGACATTCGACAACCTCCGAGCATATGACATTAAGCTCAATCCGGAAAAATGCGTCTTCGGCGTACCAGCCGGAAAGCTCTTGGGCTTCATCGTATCCGGTAGAGGAATTGAAGCAAACCAGGCCAAAATCCGAGCTCTGTCACAATTGGATATTCCAAAAGACCTCAAGCAAATACAAAAACTAAACGAATGCGTAGCGGCCTTAAGTCGCTTCATCTCCCGTTTGGGAGAAAAGGCTCTGCCCTACCGCCTCCTCCGGCGCACCGAACATTTCGAATGGACGGATGCTGCCACAGCCGGACTCGAAGAAATAAAGGCCATACTGGCAACAAATCCGGTCCTGGCCGCGCCCAACCTAGGCGAACCTATGTTATTATATATCACAGCAACACATAAAGTCGTCAGCGGGGTACTCGTCGTCGAGCGAGAGACAGAAGGGCACAGATTCCCTCTTCAAAAACCAGTGTACTACGTATCCACTGTTCTAACTCCATGCAAGTCCCGGTACCCACATTATCAAAAGATAGCATATGCGGTGTTCATGGCATCCCGGAAGCTGCGACACTACTTTCAAGAGTGTTCCATAACGGTGGCCTCCGAAGTACCTCTCAACGATATTATAAACAATCGCGACGCGACGCGCAGGATTGCAAAATGGGCTATTGAGCTCTTACCATTTGACATAACCTATAAACCACGGCGAGCTATAAAGTCGCAGGTTCTGGCCGACTTCGTCGCCGAATGGACCGAAGCCGAACTCCCTAAAGAGTACGGCGCATACTCCAATTGGATCATGCCTTTCGACGGATCCAAAATGTTGGCTGGCTTGGGGGCTGGCGTCGTCCTGACGTCCCCAACTGGAGACACAATCCAATACGTACTTCAAATAATGTACATGGACTCCAATAACAGAGCCGAATACGAGGCCCTTCTACATGGCCTCCGGATGGTAATCTACATGGGCATTCAACGCCTAGAGGTGCGCGGGGATTCAAACCTCGCAATATCCCAAGTAAATGGAGACTTTGATGCCAAAGATCCAAAAATGGCAGCTTACCGCAACGCCGTCCTAAAAATGTCAGCTCGGTTCGAAGGACTCGAATTCCACCATGTAGCCCGGGATAATAACCAGGCAGCAGATGTGTTAGCACGCATCAGCGTGAAACGAGACGCCGTCCCTCCAAACATCTTCCTGGAAAGGCTCTTCAAGCCATCCGTGTTATGGGAAGAGGAGTCCGGAAATAACAATCCGGAGCCAGCTGCATCACCCAACTCAGACCATTCTGACGCAATCGGCGGCTCAGCCAACAAAATAACACCTTCAGCTCACGAAATAATGGCAGTAATTGCCCCGTGGACAGAACCATTCCTAGCCTACTTAATTCGGCAGGAACTTTCCGAAGACCAAAATGAGGCCCGCTGCATAGTTCGGCGATCTCAAGCCTACAAGGTCCATGAGGGAGAACTTTATAAGAAAAGCACAACCGGAGTCCTTCAAAGGTGTATCTCCGAAGAGGAGGGGCGGAATCTCCTGGCTGAAATTCACGCCGGACTCGGCGAGCACCACGCTGCAGCCCGGGCAATCGTAGGCAAGGCCTTCCGTACAGGATTTTATTGGCCGACAGCCCGGGCAGATGCTCAGGACTTAGTCCAATGATGCGTCGGTTGCCAGCTCTTTGCTAATCAGAGCCACATGCCACCCACCGCCCTCAAAACTATACCCATTACCTGGCCGTTCGCGGTCTGGGGGCTTGACATGGTTGGACCCCTTAAAGGGGGAACCCACAAGCACAAATACTTATTGGTCATGGTGGACAAATTCACCAAATGGATTGAGGCCAAGCCGGTTAAAACGGCAGAATCCGGACCGGTGATAGACTTCCTATCCGGGGTAGTACACTGTTTTGGCGTCCCCCACAGCATCATCACTGATAACGGCACGAACTTCACTGCCGACGAGGTTAAACTCTGGTGCAAAAACATGGGCATCAAGCTCGATTACGCTTCAGTCTATCACCCCCAAACTAATGGTCAAGTCGAGCAAGCAAATGGTCTAATCATGAGCGGCATCAAACCCAGACTAGTGCGGTCCCTCAAGGAATCTAACACGCACTGGGTAGAGGAGCTCGACTCCGTACTCTGGGGGCTGCGGACCACGCCAAACCGAACTACTGGATTCACACCATTTTTCATGGTGTATGGAGCAGAGGCAGTTCTGCCTTGCGATATAATTCATGACTCACCTCGTGTGCGCATGTACGAAGAAAGAGAAGCCGAGTTGGATCGGCAGGACAGTTTGGACGCCTTAGAGGAGGAGCGGGACGTGGCAAAGGCTCGTTCCGCATTCTATCAGCAGCAGGCTCGAAGATATCAAAGCAGAGAAGTACGGGCCAAAACTTACAATGTCGGCGAACTCGTTCTACGCCTGCCGGACAAGAAAAAGGACAAACTTAAGCCCAAGTGGGAAGGTCCCTTCATCATCGACCAAGTCCTGACCGGCGGAGCATACCATCTACGTAAAGCATCTGACAACCGACTCGAGCCGAACCCATGGAACGCAGCCCGTCTCCGAAGATTCTACGCCTAAACACCGGACTCAGAGTTCGTCTCACTCCCCCGTCCACCTTTTTATATTTTTTACTGTCTCTTGTCCCCCTCCTTCTTCCCACTTTTTTTCCAATACCTTTTATAGGCTGATTTGCGCTTTGTTCGCACACACTTGATGTGCTCCTAGCACTTATTATACCTGGGGGCTTCTTTACCAGAAGCTTATTAATACGGGCTTCACACCCAATACATGTGTCATACTTCCGCATGTACCTTTTATTCACCATTATATGCATCGATATGACTTAAGTTTTGGCCAAGCTGGGTTGCCTGGCTCCTGTGCTTACCCCTGCGTTCCCGATTGTTCAGCTAGGAGGTAAAGGGAGCACCTCTGCGATTGTTACTGCCGGGTCAGCCGGATGTGTACCTCAGACTGGGTGAAGCCGAAAGCTAGCGTTCTTAAGAGAATATTCGGTCGGTGACTTGAAAGATGATTTATTACTTACTTATTTATAAGCCCCCAGATGTTTTTTCTGCTATTTTCGCAGTCCGGCATTGAACCTTAGGGCATGCCTCCCAGGGAAAGGAACCCTTAACGGAACTATTCTCCCTGGAAGATGTTTCTTACTAACCATGTAATATAACATAACTAGTTCGGCACTTGTCTGATAAAGCAATTATGACCCCGACGCCTTGTCTCCATGCATGCCCCGGTTCTTTTATAACCGTAGGGGTATTCGGACACACTCCGGACTGTTGGGTCCCGAGGTTGAAGCGAAACGGTCCGCAAAGACAAACGATCTACAATCCGGCTAGAAGGCATCTTACATGTCATTTCAAATTACATCGTCAAGCCGACTGATTGTACTCCTCCTCAATCCCATCTAATAGGCTGTCTAATTTACAGTCCTGTTGGGAATATTTCGCGGCCAGTTCTACTTGGCCATACATCAAGCTCACAGGGATCTCCTTCCCATCAGGCCCCGTAGGTCCGACCTCGGCCATGTGGTTTGGGTCAGCCTTCGGGTAGTGCGTCTTCACCATGGCCCAGGCCTCCCTGGCGCCCTGATGGCAGGCCGATATCTTCCACAAACGGAGGCATCACCATGCTCCCTGGAGCTTCTCAGCAAGCTCACCAAGGCCCTCGGGTAGGGAGACGGATGGCCATAAAGCCTGAACGACGCCACTCATCGCCTGCCGAACACGTTCGAACAATTGCACCAGCTCGGGAAGTTGGTCACCTGTTGACCCAGGCATTTCCTCGGCAGGGCGACCTGTGAGCACACCTAAAGACATATTTCTGTCAAACGACTTCCTCGCCGAATTCTTCTTTTCAAAGGAATTTGCTCAAGCACTTACTATAAATGTCGCGACGAAGTCGCTGATTCTCCTTCAAGGAGCCAGACAGTTGGGCCCGAACACCTTTCAGCTCTTCTCCTAGCTGGGTGTGGGCATCTTGGAGCTTGTTTCTCTCCTGCTGTACCTTCATAAGCACCCTCTCGCCAGCCTTTAGCTGACGCAGTAGCTGTTGCTTGTCCGGATCTAGTCCGGCGCCCTCTGCAATATTATTGTCAGATTCACGCCGCACTTTGTTAATTAATTATCTTTTCAAAGTACGTCTTACCAGCGGGGGTCTCTGTGGCTCCCCCTGTGGCGGCCAGTGCGGCCTCAAGTTGGGCCTTGCACTCTTGGAGCTCCTGGGACAGATGGGTATTCTTCTCCGTAAGATCCTGCATAAAAATTGATCCTTAAATCAGTTATTTTAATCATTTTAAGTCTCGGGGGTTACTGGCATATATAACTATTAAAATTACTTACACGTATGTCTTTCACATACTGCTCCGTGGCTCTGGTTAACCCATCTTGAGTGGCACGGAGGTGCGCGTTTCCCGCATCAAAGGCATTTAATGCCTCCGGGGAGAAACACGCATCACGAAGAACTGTCCGGCGACGCGTGTGATTCATGGCGCTCTCCACCTCAGACCGGGTGGCAGACAGCCTGTCGGCATCCTCCATCGGAGGAGCGTCCGACTCATGCCTTGTATTCGCCTCCCCTTCCGGGCCATGCGTTGGAGCATGGCTGGCGGAGGCTTGATTGGCAACCTCTCTGGACACTGTTCGGCGAGCGCTCTTTCTGAAAAAGTTATGAGCATTAATATACCTCCTGGGAATCCTTCCCTTAAAAAATAGCGGTGCTCCGTACCGTTGCGGCGACGTTTCAGTTCGCGTCGCACTCCTCTTCCGCCTGCTGGGCCGGACTGACCCTTGTTGGCCGGTCGTCGCGGGCTCGACTTCCTGCCGTAGAGACATCGATCATCATCAGGGTCAAAGTAGTGCATGGTTGTCGAATAGGTAAGAAGCAAGAGAAGTTTTTCATGTTATCATATAGATGGGAAAAACCAAGATTGACACACATTTGCAGAGTAGAAAAACAACTTTGTTCAGTTCCTTTAACACTACATTTTCTTCCATGGCAATGCGATAAGTATTGCATACTAGGTTTGTTACTAGGGTGGATGAAGAACATGAAAGTGGAAGGGAATGAGGGGCGGGAAAAACATACACTTTGCCTTCATGCAAGGAGTGGTGGTTGTCGAGGAGGAAAGAAGTGAGAAAGAGAATTGATATGTATTATATCGATATATTGACAGAAATCAAGCCACCACATTAGACAGATATCTAAAATAGCTAAGTTGTTAATTTGGTATGTCATTTTATTTATTCCGTGGCAACGCACAGGCACCAAACTAGTCAATGCTAAAGTACTCCCAATAATACGTAATGAAGATTAATAATGTTGAGTACTATTGAATCGGTTTTCCAATTGACGGGTTAGTCAAGCGATTTTGCTTGGCGACCCGGACACGGATGGTCCATGGGCTTGGGCTCCTCCTGCGACCGGTCTCGTTGACCCACTGTGCCTCTCTTGTCGTGGGTTCGCAATTCCAAACCGCCGGCGCCGCGGCAAGCCGTCATATCGCGGTCTTACTTCTGATGTGAGCCACCGTGTCGCGGCTCTGTCAGAGCACCTCTACCCTTTGCTGCTGCTTTGAGACAATCAAGGGCAATCATTAATCAGAAAAATAGGGAAAGACAAAAGCAACCCACGTGGGTGGTAATGCTACATGGAGATAGACGTACGCCTTGGTGTATGTGCGGCTAATTTTTCTTCCAGCATTATCCGCTGTCCGTATTCATCCGGCAAAAAATATCAGGAAGGCTATTAAAAAAGATGGTGGTATTATACTACGGAGGCACGTTTGGCTGTGCCGCGCAGCTTCACAGACACACGTATCGCGGTCCGTTTTACATCAATGCGCCGGCCAACTTGCCTTACAACGTTACGGACGACTCGCCGTCCACCCTCGCCGCTGGTTCACGCGTCTACACCGGTTTATAACACGGAGGACAACTGGCTCGTCTGTGCCGGCTTACAAGGCCGCGTCCGATTCATCACTCCGAAGCCGCTTCTGATGCTGCGATGGTTGTACTGTCCGCCCAAACATCAGGTGGTATTCATCTAAATTTATGTATTAAACACTTATTGTTTTTTGTCAAAAAACAATTACTTTGTCCTGTAATATTTTTACACAGGACAATTTTTATGCCCTTCGCGGACACGCGTATCGCGGTCCGGGTTACATCAACGTGCCGGCCGACTTGCTCGTCTGCACCACCTTACAACACCACGGACGATTCGCCCGTCCGCCCTAGCCACCGGTTTAAGAAATTTTGGTTCAACTGTCTGCTCGCATGGCCGACTTGCCCATGATGGATTTCAGCTTCACTGTGGTGATCGTCAAACTCCGCGGTGGATATTTTCTGGCTAACATATCAGGGATTATTATACCGCTGAGCTATTGGATAACCCATGCCGGTTTATATCGCGATCCAATCCGTGTCAACTCGTGAGGACCATACGGATTATCCACTAACGCGTGCACAGGCCGCCGTCCCCCGCAGTCCGATCTACATCAACGCGTCAGCCGATTCACACGTTTGTGCCGGCTTACAATGTGACGGGCGACTTACCCGTCCACCCCCGTGGCCGACGCGGCGTCCGAGTGGCTTACTGCTCCTGTGATTGACTCCCCCGACCGCACCGGTTTACGACGCCACGGCCGGTTCACCCGTGATTAATTTCAGCTTCACCGCGGTGATCATCAACTCCGCGGTGGATAACTACTGGCCTGACGCATCAGGTGATATCCATCCAAGTTTATTTTTATTATCACATGTTGTTTTTGTCAAAGAACAAGTTTATCTTTGCCTTGGTCTGCAATATTGTTTATGTAGGGCAAATTATTTATGATAAAAATTGATATTATACCGCGGAGGTGGAGACACGCCAACATCTTTTGGCGCAGGTGGTCGTCGTTACTCAACGGACTCCTGCACTGGCTTACAACACCATGGCCGTCTCTCCCGATCGCGCCGGCTTACAACGCCGCGGCCGTCTCTCGCGACCGCGCCGGTTTACAATGCACTTGTCATCTTTTATGACCACGCCGGTTTACAACAAGGAGGACAACTTGCTCGTCCGCGGCCGACTCATCTGTCTGCTCCCGTGGCCGACTCACCCGTCATTTATTTCAACTTTACCGCAGTGATCATCAACTCTGCGGTGGATTAATTCCGGCTCAACACATCAGGTGAAATCCATCCAGTATATTTTATATTATCTATTGCTTTCTTTAAAAGAGCAATTACTCTGGCTTGCAAGTTTCTCCAGTGCAGGACAAGTTATGTCACTGAGATGTTGAATGACTCATACTGGTTTATATCATGGTCAAATATGGAGAGTCTCAAGCCAACTCCTCGAGTAGTCTTAAAACTCGGGGGCTACAGTGACATGACTCGGGAACTCCGGGTCATGGGAGGGGATGATAACCCGGTTCCGGAGGACACTACCATACTGATGAAAATTCCAGTTTAAAACCCGGTTCAAGAGACATCTTTCTCCCGCAAAGCTTTGAAGCTCTCAAAACTGGTTCAACATCCGGAGCAAGGTAAATTTGTCCCTTACAAAGCTTTGAGGATCTCAATATCCGGTTTAAGAAATTCTGGTTCAAAACATGGGTATCCTGCTTTACGGCTTATCTATTATGGTCGCTTGGGGGCTTCCTGCTCATCGGGCATAGCCATCAGTACCCTCTTGATCGGCGCAATGCCAAAATTTATACGGTCATTTGGGGGCTTCCTGTTCAAACATAGGTCGTATTCGAACCAAAGAGAACATAGCTGTCGATACCCTTTTGATTAGCAAACTGCTGAAACTACTTGGGGGCTTCTTGATCGTATCCGAATCATAGCTCAACCCCTTTGGGAATCGACGTGGATCGTATACGAATCAGCGTCGTTAAACAACTCTCATGGTCACTTGGGGGCTTCCTGTTCAAACATAGGTCATATTCGAACCAAAGAGAACATAGCTGTTGATACCCACTTGATCGGCATCGCCAAGCCACTGGGGGCTATATGATCGTATTCGAATCTTAGCTTAACCCCTTTGGAACGGTTTACTGATCGTATCCGAATTAGAAGCCTCAAAAAGTTTTATTTTATCTCTGGTAAAGTTTATTGTAGCCACAATTACTTAACTTGAGACCTTTTGGGGATTATATCTCAAATGTATATAAGTGTTTTATGATTAACCGGCTTGACTTTTGACTATAAGTCGCCATCTTATGACAACCATCATTTATATGGAAGCATTGGCTTCTAAGGATTGGGTTCTCACCCTTATTACACAGGTCATGTAACCCGGCAGTACAAATTCAATATCACAGTGGTCATTTGGGGTTTTTTTCCTGTTCAAACATAGGTTGTATTCGAACCAAAGAGAACATAGCTGTCGATATCCACTTCGATCGGCATAGCCAACACCACTGGGGGCTATATGATCGTATTTGAATCTTAGCTTAACCCCTTTGGGACAGTTTACTGATCGTATTCGAATCAAAAGCCTCAAAAATTTATCTATTTTTATACAATCACAAGTATTTGAGTTGTCACAAATATCTTATGTGCCGGCTTTTACAGAGTTGAGTTATCAACTTCACTGCCCGGGTCACATAAACCGATGGTATCATTCAAAGGATCATAGGGATCTTGTGATCTACTTGTGTGCATAATAAGACTACATTTGGGTGGTTACCCGCGCTGGCTTTTGACGTTAAGTCGCCAGGGCGTATGTCGTCTAAACTCTCTGCAGGATTTGCAGAACTATGACTTATATAAATGCTTCAGTCCAAGCTCATCACTGAAATTGGTGTCTCAAAAGGGGTATCAATTATTGATTTTCTCAAGGGCTATAGGCCATCGGGTTACAAAAATTCTGGCTTACGATGAATGCGCATTAAGGCGTCATCGGCCAAGAGCCGCCAGGTATTTAAACTCTGGATTTACTTGTCAATCAATGAGCTATTCAAATCTTTAATAGCCAAAACTGGCTGGATTTTCATGATGATATTGAATGATTGAGGTTTTCATACCGGATTATATTATTCAAATCTTGAATAGCCAACATGGCTGGATTTCTATTATGATGGAGGTCTTCAAAGTCGCTTCAGCGCAATGGCTATTATTTTATTAATGGATATGATTTATTCTATAATGGAAGGAATAGTCTTGAGTCGTTGCAGGCTTACGACCCGGCACTTGGGGGCTACATTATTCAAATTGAGGTTATATCAAATATGCAAGTTTCATGTCGCTGCAAGCATGCACCATGACACTTGGGGGCTAATGCAAAGTCAATTTTTTGCTCAACTTATTGAAGACCCGACTCATCACATTTTAAATGAGCCGGCCCTTGGGGGCTACCAATTGCTCCTGTCAACAATTCAAGGTACACAAATTTTCATCTATTATTGAAGAGATCCACTTCTAAGTTGGTAAAGCACAAAGCTCTCAACCTTGTGGACGTGGATTCACGCCCCATGATGGGGGTTACATTATATGATGTTCTTTTCAGAGAAGTATATATAAAGTACCAGCTCAATATTATCTTAATGACCCGGCCCTTGGAGGCTACACTGGTTGAAGTTTTTATGAGCATAATGCAATTACAAGTCCCAGGTGGCTGCAAGCATGACAACCCGGAACTTGGGGGCTACCTATGTGGAATATTCAGTTTATGAATAATGATTGAGATGAACAAACCGGATTTCTTCTTTGGTTGCAACACTTATATTGGAGCAAGTCTTAATCTATCACTATGTTCTCCTCTTAAGACTTGGGGGATACAGGTATTATGCATATATAAAGAGGAACATCTTCAAATTATCAGTTTTGAGCAAATCAGGAAGATCAATTACATGACCCGGTGTCAACAACAATTACGACTCGACATCACCAGTCTTTGTAACCCGGAGTTTTTGGGTAATGATAAACCGGCAAGTTTTATATCTTCAAGCCGGCTGAATATCAGATGAGTATTTGAAGACCAAAATTATTTAACCCGGCGCCTTGGAAGCCGACTCAAGTGGATTATTCTTCACAATATTTTTCTGTGAGAAACCAACATCATCAAATTGATTGTGAAGCTGGTCTATTGACCCGGATTTTCTAGAAGAAGGAAATGACAAGGACTTAAGGATGTTCAGGTGCCGGTTTACAAGAATTCTTAACCCGGAGCACAACCTGTCAAATTTGTTCTTGTGTTTATTTTGCAGCATAAGTTTACCATGGATAAATCCAAGTTAAACTTGGGGGCTAATGTCGGGGATATACCCCGCGGTGTAACCCGGCCAGAAGTATAACCCGGTCGGACTTGGCGACTCACTAATGACCCGCCCTGACTGGACGACACACTAAGTGACCTGCCCGATCCTGGCTACTTATGGGTGACCTGGCAAGCGGATCAGAGGAGCGACAAGACCCGGGGGCCCAGGAGGCTCAAGGCCCAGAAGGCCGGCTTACGTTGTGATAGGCCGGTTTAAGAGGAAATGCATGAGGAATATCTCCCTTACAAGGAATCAAGACCCGGACTTGTATCCGGCTTGTAGTACAAGATAGGCTAGTCTTAATCCTATTTGGACTCCATATGTAACCCGCCCCTCTAACTTATATAAGGAGGGACAGGGCTCCCCAAAGAGGGACAAGAAACAAGAAATAATATCTAGGGCTAGACACAAAGGGGAAGCCGGCTTACGGCGACTCTTCTCATGAGCATAATGAGACCTAGCCACAAACAGCATGTAGGGTTGTTACCGGATGATGTTTCCCGGGGCCCGAAGCTGTCTAAATCCTTGTCTTGCGTGTTGCGTCTCTTGTCCCGATCAACCCCTCTCAAGCTACCACATAGATGTGTTGGCCTCGCGACTAAGTCCTGACACTAAGGACATCTGACGTGTTAATTCCACGACAGTGTGCTTTACTATTTTTTAAGAAATTCTCGCTTGCTTCACTTAAATTATTTTGAGGGAAGAAAATTTTTATGCTCATGATCTTCAGTTATATTTGTTTGAGCTATCAAAAGCAACATATGAAATTAGTCCCAAAGTGATAGATATCCAAGAGGGATGAGGGAGTCCCGGACTAGGGGGTGTCCGGATAGCCGAACTATCATCATCGGCCGGACTCCAAGACTATGAAGATACAAGATTGAAGACTTCGTCCCATGTCCGGATGGGACTTTCCTTGGCGTGGAAGGCAAGCTTGGCGATACGGATATGTAGATCTCCTACCTTTGTAACCGACTCTGTGTAACCCTAGCCCTCTCCGATGTCTATATAAACTGGATGGCCTTAGTCCATAGGACGAAGAACAATCATATCATAGGCTAGCTTCTAGGGTTTAGCCTCCTTGATCTCGTGGTAGATCTACTCTGGTAACCCACATCATCAATATTAATCAAGCAGGACGTAGGGTTTTACCTCCATCAAGAGGGCCCGAACCTGGGTAAAAACATCGTGTCCCTCGTCTCCTGTTACCATCCGCCTAGACGCACAGTTCGGGACCCCCTACCCAAGATCCGCCGGTTTTGACACCGACATTGGTGCTTTCATTGAGAGTTCCTCTGTGCCGTCGCGATCAGGAAGGATCCTTCTCCCGTCTTTAAAGACGGCACCATCATCAAGAGAGCTTTGGCCGCCGGCCAAACTGTCCGGCTAGGTGGTTTTCTTATGACCGCCTGTTCGGCCACCGCTCCGACGATGACCTCTCAGGTCATCAAAAGCGATCTTCATGTCAGCCCGGAATTCGCCGAGCAGTTAGATCCGATTGAGCTCTCCTCTGTAAACGAGCTCTTGGATCGCATCGCCGCCCTGGGAGTCGCTACAGACTATGATCAGATTGGGCTTAAACCCGATCTGAGAGAGATTAACTCTCCTCAGGCCACCCACCACGTTGTCGTGGTAGAGGAACAATGTGGCAACCCTTCTTCTACGTTGAAAACCAACTATGTCCGGATTCCCGATCCCTCCAAGCCGGATTCCCGCGAAGGGACGGACGCTAATCAAATACTGAACTTAGAGTCAGGCATCGGACTAGATTCGTTGGAAAGCATCCAGCAAGTCAAGCTTCCAAATCCGGAAACTTCTTGGCCTTTGAGCCTTAGATCGGGCGGGGTTCCGAACTTGATTCCACCCGCCCACCCAAACATAAGCGATCTATCTCGAATACGGCAAGAGCCCGATGAAACAGTACATCATTACTGGGCCAGATTTCTCCTGGCTATGAACAGGATAAAGGACTGCTGCGAAGAAAGCGCGATTTCAATTTTCTGCAACAATTGCACGGACAAGGGAATCATGAACGCCATAAGTCGTCGCGAAGTTACATGCTTCATCGACCTAGCGACTATCGTACAAAAATACTGTGCGGTAGAGAGTGTCAGGAACACCGAAACTAGGTTTTGGGACAGTCCAGCCTTGACCACAACCCTAGTCCGAAGTAAAAGGGTGCGCCATACTCAAGCACCTGGGTTAAAAACCAAAAAGCAAAGACCCCCTAAAGGGCATGGAACCGTACTGGAGGGCTGGCTCAACGGACCCTGCAAAATCCACAGTGCGGAGGGCGCCACTCCAACACATAGCCTTCGAGCATGTTGGATACTACGGCAGGTGGCCAAAAGTGGCGAAGGCTTTTTAGCCCCGGGCAAACAGCCCAGCAGTACCGGTACGGTATTAACAGTCTTCGAGACTTTCGCATCAAATAACATGCGAAAACGAACAATCTGCGGCCTCGCCAAAGTCTACCAAGTAGCAACAGCAAATCCATGGAGTGACACAGCTATCACCTTCAACGCCAGCGACGAACCTAAATTCCGAATAGCTAGAGCACCAGCCGCATTGGTCCTCAGTCCGATAGTGGACGGCTTTCGCCTTACCAAGGTACTCATGGATGGCGGCAACGGATTAAACCTCATCTACGAGGAAACCCTTCAAAAAATAGATATTGACTGGAGCCGCATCGAGCGAAGCAGCACAACCTTCAGAGGGATAATCCCTAGTCGAGAAGTACGCTGCACAGGAAAAATCACACTAGATGTAGTGTTCGGCTCACCGGACAATTACAGGTCCGAGGAGGTCACGTTCCAAGTGGCCCCATTCTGCAGCGGATATCACGCTTTGTTAGGGTGAGAGGCATTCACAATCTTCCAAGCTATACCCCACTACGGGTACATGAAGCTCAAAATGCCCGGACCCAATGGGATAATCACTCTTGCCAGTGATCCAGATACAGCACTCCGCGCTGAAAATAAGACAGCCACACTGGCCCTAGAGGCATTGTCCGAAGCCCTAGCGGCAGAGGAACTAACTACGCTGCGCTCCACGGTGGATAGGGACGATGTGATACTCGATAAGAGGTCCAAGTCCACCTCTTTTAAACCAGCAGACGAAATAGTCAAATTTCAGGTCCATCCAACGGACCCCACAAAGACGGCCTCCATTGGGGCACAATTAAGTCCTGATGTCGAAGCCGCACTATGAGAATTCCTTCGGGAAAATTGGGACATTTTTGCCTGGCACCCTTCAGACATGCCAAGAATCCCACGCAGGCTGGCAGAGCACAGCCTAAACATCCTAAAAGGATTCAAGCCGGTCAAACAAGCTCTTCGGCGATTTTCCGAACCCAAAAGACAGGCAATGGGAGAAGAGCTAGCCAAACTCTTAGAAGCCGGATTCATCAGAGATATAAAACATCCGGACTGGCTAGCCAATCTAGTAATGGTACCAAAAAAGGACAAATCCTGGCGCCTCTGCATCGATTTTAAAGACCTTAACAAGGCCTGTCCAAAGGACCCTTTCCCCCTCCCTCGCATCGACCAAATCATCGATGCTAGCGCAGGGCACGATTCATTGTGCTTCCTCGACGCATACTCCGGATACCATCAAATCAAGATGGCGGAGAAAGACCAGGCCGCAACGGCATACATTACTCCATATGGGACATTCTGCTTCAACACAATGCCCTTCGGACTCAAAAACGCTGGCGCAACATATCAGCGCATGATTCAAACATGTCTGGCTACCCAGATATGCAAAACAGTAGAGGCATACGTAGACGATGTGGTCGTCAAGACCAAACACGTCGAAACTCTAGTAGAAGACTTGAGGGTGACATTCGACAACCTCCGAGCATATGACATTAAGCTCAATCCAGAAAAATGCGTCTTCGGCGTACCAGCCGGAAAGCTCTTGGGCTTCATCGTATCCGGTAGAGGAATTGAAGCAAACCCGGCCAAAATCCGAGCTCTGTCACAATTGGATATTCCAAAAGACCTCAAGCAAATACAAAAACTAACCGAATGCGTAGCGGCCTTAAGTCGCTTCATCTCCCGTTTGGGAGAAAAGGCTCTGCCCTACCGCCTCCTCCGGCGCACCGAACATTTCGAATGGACGGATGCTGCCACAGCCGGACTCAAAGAAATAAAGGCCATACTGGCAACAAATCCGGTCCTGGCCGCGCCCAACCTAGGCGAACCTATGTTATTATATATCACAGCAACACATAAAGTCGTCAGCGGGGTACTCGTCATCGAGCGAGAGACAGAAGGGCACAGATTCCCTCTTCAAAAACCAGTGTACTACGTATCCACTATTCTAACTCCATGCAAGTCCCGGAACCCACATTATCAAAAGATAGCATATGCGGTGTTCATGGCATCCCGGAAGCTGCGACACTACTTTCAAGAGTGTTCCATTACGGTGGCCTCCGAAATACCTCTCAACGATATTATAAACAATCGCGACGCGACGCGCAGGATTGCAAAATGGACTATTGAGCTCTTACCATTTGACATAACCTATAAACCACGGCGAGCTATAAAGTCGCAGGTTTTGCCGACTTCGTCGCCGAATGGACCGAAGCCGAACTCCCTAAAGAGTACGGCGCATACTCCAATTGGATCATGCCTTTCGACGGATCCAAAATGTTGGCTGGCTTGGGGGCTGGCGTCGTCCTGACGTCCCCAACTGGAGACACAATCCAATACGTACTTCAAATAATGTACATGGACTCCAATAACACAGCCGAATACGAGGCCCTTCTACATGGCCTCCGGATGGCAATCTCCATGGGCATTCAACGCCTAGAGGTGCGCGGGGATTCAAACCTCGCAATATCCCAAGTAAATGGAGACTTTGATGCCAAAGATCCAAAAATGGCAGCTTACCGCAACGCCGTCCTAAAAATGTCAGCTCGGTTCGAAGGACTCGAATTCCACCATGTAGCCCGGGATAATAACCAGGCAGCAGATGTGTTAGCACGCATTGGCGTGAAACGAGACGCCGTCCCTCCAAACATCTTCCTGGAACGGCTCTTCAAGCCATCCGTGTTATGGGAAGAGGAGTCCGGAAATAACAATCTGGAGCCAGCTGCATCACCCAACTCAGACCATTCTGACACAATCGGCGGCTCAGCCAACAAAATAACACCTTTAGCTCACGAAATAATGGCAGTAATTGCCCCGTGGACAGAACCATTCCTAGCCTACTTAATTCGGCAGGAACTTCCCGAAGACCAAAATGAGGCCCGTTGCATAGTTCGGCGATCTCAAGCCTACAAGGTCCATGAGGGAGAACTTTATAAGAAAAGCACAACCGGAGTCCTTCAAAGGTGTATCTCCGAAGAGGAGGGGTGGAATCTCCTGGCTGAAATTCACGCCGGACTCGGCGGGCACCACGCTGCAGCCCGGGCAATCGTAGGCAAGGCCTTCCGTATAGGATTTTATTGGCCGACAGCCCGGGCAGATGCTCAGGACTTAGTCCAACGATGCGTCGGTTGCCAGCTCTTTGCTAATCAGAGCCACATGCCACCCACCGCCCTCAAAACTATACCCATTACCTGGCCGTTCGCGGTCTGGGGGCTTGACATGGTTGGACCCCTTAAAGGGGGAACCCACAAGCACAAATACTTATTGGTCATGGTGGACAAATTCACCAAATGGATTGAGGCCAAGCCGGTTAAAACGGCAGAATCCGGACCGGTGATAGACTTCCTATCCGGGGTAGTACACTATTTTGGCGTCCCCCACAGCATCATCACTGATAACGGCACGAACTTCACTGCCGACGAGGTTAAACTCTGGTGCAAAAACATGGGCATCAAGCTCGATTACGCTTCAGTCTATCACCCCCAAACTAATGGTCAAGTCGAGCAAGCAAATGGTCTAATCATGAGCGGCATCAAACCCAGACTAGTGCGGTCCCTCAAGGAATCTAACACGCACTGGGTAGAGGAGCTCGACTCCGTACTCTGGGGGCTGCGGACCACGCCAAACCAAACTACTGGATTCACACCATTTTTCATGGTGTATGGCGCAGAGGCAGTTCTGCCTTGCGATATAATTCCTGACTCACCTCGTGTGCGCATGTACGAAGAAAGAGAAGCCGAGTTGGATCGGCAGGACAGTTTGGACGCCTTAGAGGAGGAGCGGGACGTGGCAAAGGCTCGTTCCGCATTCTATCAGCAGCAGGCTCGAAGATATCAAAGCAGAGAAGTACGGGCCAAAATTTACAATGTCGGCGAACTCGTTCTACGCCTGCCGGACAAGAAAAAGGACAAACTTAAGCCCAAGTGGGAAGGTCCCTTCATCATCGACCAAGTCCTGACCGGCGGAGCATACCATCTACGTAAAGCATCTGACAACCGACTCGAGCCGAACCCATGGAACGCAGCATGTCTCTGAAGATTCTACGCCTAAACACCGGACTCAGAGTTCGTCTCACTCCCCCGTCCACCTTTTTATATTTTTTACTGTCTCTTGTCCCCCTCCTTCTTCCCACTTTTTTCCAATACCTTTTATAGGCTGATTTGCGCTTTGTTCGCACACACTTGATGTGCTCCTAGCACTTATTATACCTGGGGGCTTCTTTACCAGAAGCTTATTAATACGGGCTTCACACCCAATACATGTGTCATACTTCCGCATGTACCTTTTATTCACCATTATATGCATCGATATGACTTAAGTTTTGGCCAAGCTGGGTTGCCTGGCTCCTGTGCTTACCCCTACGTTCCCGATTGTTCAGCTAGGAGGTAAAGGGAGCACCTCTGCGATTGTTACTGCCGGGTCAGCCGGATGTGTACCTCAGACTGGGTGAAGCCGAAAGCTAGCGTTCTTAAGAGAATATTCGGTCGGTGACTTGAAAGATGATTTATTACTTACTTATTTATAAGCCCCCAGATGTTTTTTCTGCTATTTTCGCAGTCCGGCATTGCACCTTAGGGCATGCCTCCCAGGGAAAGGAACCCTTAACGGAACTATTCTCCCTGGAAGATGTTTCTTACTAACCATGTAATATAACATAACTAGTTCGGCACTTGTCTGATAAAGCAATTATGACCCCAACGCCTTGTCTCCATGCACGCCCCGGTTCTTTTATAACCGTAGGGGTATTCTGACACACTCCGGACTGTTGGGTCCCGAGGTTGAAGCGAAACGGTCCGCAAAGACAAACGATCTACAATCCGGCTAGAAGCCATCTTACATGTCATTTCAAATTACATCGTCAAACCGACTGATTGTACTCCTCCTCAATCCCATCTAACAGGTTGTCTAATTTACAGTCCTGTTGGGAATATTTCGCGGCCAGTTCTACTTGGCCATACATCAAGCTCACAGGGATCTCCTTCCCATCAGGCCCCGTAGGTCCGACCTCGGCCATGTGGTTTGGGTCAGCCTTCGGGTAGTGCGTCTTCACCATGGCCCAGGCCTCCCTGGCGCCCTGACGGCAGGCCGATATCTTCCACAAACGGAGGCATCGCCATGCTCCCTGGAGCTTCTCAGCAAGCTCACCAAGGCCCTCGGGTAGGGAGACGGATGGCCATAAAGCCTGAACGACGCCACTCATCGCCTGCCGAACACGTTCGAACAATTGCACCAGCTCGGGAAGTTCGTCACCTGTTGACCCAGGCATTTCCTCCGCAGGGCGACCTGTGAGCACACCTAAAGACATATTTCTGTCAAACGACTTCCTCACCGAATTCTTCTTTTCAAAGGAATTTGCTCAAGCACTTACTATAAATGTCGCGACGAAGTCGCTGATTCTCCTTCAAGGAGCCAGACAGCTGGGCCCGAACACCTTTCAGCTCTTCTCCTAGCTGGGTGTGGGAATCTTGGAGCTTGTTTCTCTCCTGCTGCACCTTCATAAGCACCCTCTCGCCAGCCTTTAGCTGACGCAGTAGCTGTTGCTTGTCCGGATCTAGTCCGGCGCCCTCTGCAATATTATTGTCAGATTCACGCCGCACTTTGTTAATTAATTATCTTTTCAAAGTACGTCTTACCAGCGGGGGTCTCTGTGGCTCCCCCTGTGGCGGCCAGTGCGGCCTCAAGTTGGGCCTTGCACTCTTGGAGCTCCTGGGACAGATGGGTATTCTTCTCCGTAAGATCCTGCATAAAAATTGATCCTTAAATCAGTTATTTTAATCATTTTAAGTCTCGGGGGTTACTGGCATATATAACTATTAAAATTACTTACACGTATGTCTTTCACATACTGCTCCGTGGCTCTGGTTAACCCATCTTGAGCGGCACGGAGGTGCGCGTTTCCCGCATCAAAGGCATTTAATGCCTCCGGGGAGAAACACGCATCACGAAGAACTGTTCGGCGATGCCTGTGATTCATGGCGCTCTCCACCTCAGACCGGGTGGCGGACAGCCTGTCGGCATCCTCCGTCGGAGGAGCGTCCGACTCATGCCTTGTATTCGCCTCCCCTTCCGGGCCATGCGTTGGAGCATGGCTGGCGGAGGCTTGATTGGCAACCTCTCTGGACACTGTCCGGCGAGCGCTCTTTCTGAAAAAGTTATGAGCATTAATATACCTCCTGGGAATCCTTCCCTTAAAAAATAGCGGTGCTTCGTACCGTTGCGGCGACGTTTCAGTTCGTGTCGCACTCCTCTTCCGCCTGCTGGGCCGGACTGACCCTTGTTGGCCGGTCGTCGCGGGCTCGACTTCCTACCGTAAAGGCGCTTCCTGTCAAACACCATTGGTGCACGGTGGTCAGAACTAAGCATTAAATAAGTAACGGTGCCAGGACTTCGGTCGTACTCACCGGGGAAGTCGGACACAAACCGGGGTAGTCAGCCATAATGGCGACTAAAGCATTATCTATGCTGAGCTGGTGGTACACCCCGTCGATCAGTTCCACCGCTAAGTCCGGATCCTCTTCGGAGGCCGGATCAAGGGACCTTTCTAGGTCTTCGGGTTGTGGGGTTAGGCTTTTTATGCCCTCCACATCCCGACGCAGTTCCTGTGTCAAAATCATACAATAAGACAATTGCCTTTAAAGGCACGGTTCAGATATGCACGCAACCGCTTACCCAGCTCCGAGGGTTGTTCATGGAAAATCCGTTCAGAGGATTCGTCCGGAGGAAGTCCTCCTTCTCCCCCTTGTACAAGCCGGACAGGATCTTCACCAGATCGTCGGCCGAGCCAGGTCCCTTGCGGCCGTGACGGGTGGCGTCGTCGTCTCCGTTGAAGTCCCACATGGGGTGGCCCCTATATTGGAGCGGTTGCACCCCACGCATAATGCATGTGGCCATGACTCTGATCATGGTTAATCCGGAATGGGCTAGCAGCCGTATCCGGCCCATCAAGTAATAGACGCTACTATCATCTTCTCGTCGAGGGCTCCGTGGGCGCCAACTTAGGCGTTTCTTCAGGGGAGCGTTGCTGAACTCCGGAAGGCCGATCCGGAATGGATCCGGCAGCGGAGCGTCCTCCATATAAAACCACTCCAAAGGCCAATCTTCAGACGCCTTCTTCGGGGTCCCGGACAGGTATCCGGTCCCGGCGATGCGCCATATTTCGGCTCCGCACACTTGATATATCGACCCCTCGTGAGAGCGGGGTACGAGGCAGAACAGCCTCTTCCACAGCGCAAAATGGGGCTCAATGCCCAAGAACAGCTCACACAGAGCTACGAAGCCCGCGATGTGCAAAATGGAGGCAGGTGTAAGGTGATAAAGCTGGAGTCTGTAGAACTCCAGGAGCCCCCGGAGAAACGGATGTATAGGAAATCTGAGTCCCCTTATTAAGTAGGAGACGAAGCACACCCGCTCTCCTTTGGAGGGATTGGGGGTGCTCTCCGCCTGCTTCCCACCTTTGTAGGTGGCCAGTCCGGCTCGAACCGGAACCATGAAGGCCGGGGGAAGATATCCCTCTGCTTGGAGCGTCACTAACTCGCTGTGCGGGACTGAGCATCTCCTCCAATTTCCTGGCTTAGGGCTGGGAGCGCGAGAAGAGGAGCCGCGTTGACTGTCCATGTTGGAATGGGTCTGGTGTCAGATGCGCCTCGATGAGTGCTTGCGGAAGGAGGGTGATGTGATTTGGATCTGGATCCTCGCCTCTCTTATAGGCAGCTTATTTGCGCAGCTAGGGGGTAAAACATAAAAATACCCTGGCTTTTCGCATTCGTGCGACGCGTGGAAGAAGACCATTATTGGACGCGGAAGCCAAGGAGCGCAGCATTTATGAAGCAACCGGACACTATCCGGCAAACACATGGAGCATGAAGAAGAACCCGCCTTGCAAACACTGAAGACAACATACGCGCCGGATTTGTCGTTATTAAAGCCTGGTTCGGGGGCTACTGAGGGAGTCCCGGACTAGGGGTTGTCCGGATAGCCGAACTATCATCATCGGCCGGACTCCAAGACTATGAAGATACAAGATTGAAGACTTCGTCCCGTGTCTGGATGGGACTTTCCTTGGCGTGGAAGGCAAGCTTGGCGATACGGATATGTAGATCTCCTACCTTTGTAACCGACTCTGTGTAACCCTAGCCCTCTCCGATGTCTATATAAACTGGATGGCCTTAGTCCATAGGACAAAGAACAATCATACCATAGGCTAGCTTCTAGGGTTTAGCCTCCTTGATCTCATGGTAGATCTACTCTGGTAACCCACATCATCAATATTAATCAAGCAGGACGTAGGGTTTTACCTCCATCAAGAGGGCCCGAACCTGGGTAAAAACATCGTGTCCCTCGTCTCCTGTTACCATCCGCCTAGACGCACAGTTCGGGACCCCCTACCCGAGATCCGCCGGTTTTGACACCGACAAGGGATATAATAAAAACTTTCATGAAGATCATTGGACAAAATAAACTTGATTCTTTGTAATAGTTTTGCAATTTGATGATAGTGATATGTGAGTCATGTTGATGAGTAATTATGCTTTAGTAAGAATATTGGTGTTGATTCACTATGCAAGCATGAAAGTCAATAGTTATGCAATGAAATTGCATCCTACTTGTGGTGCATTATTCGGTGTTAGTTATGCTTAATGCTCGCTTATGAGATTTTTCGTTTCTTGGTTGGATGCTTCCCAATCTATTTCTAGCCTTCATTTGCACTAAGTATGATCACTACTTGTGCATACAAAATCCTTTAAACCAATTTTTGCCACATGAGTCCACTATACCTACCTATATGCAGCATTTTCGTGCCGTTCTAAGCAAATTTGTATGTGCCATCTCTAATTTCAATTGCTCGTACCACTCATGAAACGTTAGGGGGTGGCTGATATATTTCCATGCTAGATATGTTATTCTCATGATGAGTGTTTATTCACTTGTCATTGCACGAGAGTATGGCAAAGGTATTAGGGATGCCCAGTCCCGAAACGAAAACTGAATTTACTTTATGTTGTCAAATAATAAATTCCTAGGAAAGTGTTGGTACAAAAGGCACCCGTGGATACGGCTAGCCTTGGAAAGTGAAAGTATGGTGGAAAAAGGAATAAACTTTATTTTTTTGATTGGGAACCTCCTATGATATATCTAGCATGAAAAGTATTGGGAACTACTCGATCATTTTTGTTGACAGGAAAATCATGCCACCCAAAATGTTTTATCTCTATCTTTTTCGCTTTGAGCTCTGGCGCCTCTACAAATCCCTACTTCCCACTGCGAAGGGCCTTTCTATTTACTTTATGCAATTTTTATTTTACTTGAGTCTCCTCTTCTCTTATAACGCACCAACTAAGGGGCACTATGATCATACTTGAGCATTGGGTGTAGCTAATATGTGAGTGTGTTTCATGAATGGATCAATGATTGAGCATAATGGGCTAGGGATAACTTGCTTTAGTGTTGATATTTTCAAATACATGGTTGCTTGTTGATATGCTTGGGTATTAAAGTCTTCGTGTCAAAACTAGACTATTGCATTGAACCATATAAAAGCCCAAATATCCATGCTACGAAGGAAAGAATATGTGATGAACATGTTAGTCAGCATTTCACATCAAAAATTTTGTTTTTATCATTTACCTACTCGAGGATGAGCGGGAATTAAGCTTGGGGATGCTGATACGTCTCCAAGGTATCTATAATTTTTGATTGTTCCATGTTGTTATATTATCATTCTTGGATGTTTTAAAATTATTTTATAGCAACTTTATATCATTTTTTGGGACTAAACTATTGACATAGCGCCAAGTGCCAGTTGTTGTAATCTGCTTGTTTTTTACATCGCGGGAAATTAATACCAAACAGAGTCCAAACGCAGCGAAACTTTTTGTGGATTTTTTTGGACCAGAAGACATCCAGTGGGCCAAAGAAGTACCGAAGAGGGGTCCTGAGGTGAGCACAAGAAACCTGGGCACGCTTGGAGGCCCAGGCACGCCCTGGTGGGTTGTGCCCACCTCGGTGACCTCCCGCACCGCCTCTTTGCTCTATAAATACCCCAATATTCCAGAAACCCTAGGGGAGTCGACGAAAATCAATTCCAGCCGCCGCAAGTTCTAAAACCACCAGATCCAATCTAAAAACCATCACGGAGGTGTTCATCATCCTCATTGGTGCCTCTCCGATGATGCATGAGTAGTTCATTGTAGACCTTTGGGTCCGTAGTTAGTAGCTAGATGGCTTCCTCTCTCTCTCTCTCTTGGTTCTCAATACAATGGTCTCTTGGATATCTATTTGATGTAACTCTTTTTGCGGTGTGTTTGTTGGGATCCGATGAACTTTGAGTTTATGATCAGATCTATGTTTTTATCCATGAAAGTTATTTGAGTCTCTTGATCTCTTATATGCATGCTTACTTATAGCCTCATATTTCTTCTTCGAATCTTTGGTTTAGTTAGGCCAACTAGATTTCTTGCAATGGGAAGAGGTGCTTTGTGATGGGTTCGATCTTACGGTGCTTGATCCCAGTGACAGAACGGGAACCAACATGTACGTATCATTGCTATTAAGAATAAAAAGATGGGTCTATTTCTACATAAATAGATCTTGTCTACATCATGTCATTGTTCTTATTGCATTACTCCATTTCTCCATGAATTTAATACACTGGATGCATGCTGGATAGCGGTCGATGTGTGCAGTAATAGTAGTAGATGCAGGCAGGAGTTGATCTACTAATCTTGGACGTGATGTGTTGGGGATATAACTATTTGTGTAAGCCGCCCAGGAGGGGCCGGGTTACGCAAAGAAGACTCACCAGAAAGAAGCCCAAGACTAAAGCATGAAGATGGCAGTTCATAGAGGGCTTAAGGCCCACAGGCGACTTAAGGCCCGTTGTAGTAAACCGCCACAGTAATATGACTTCTATCATAAGGTAGACTTAACTAGTCACCGAGTCGTACACTATTTATAAGCCGGCCGGGACTCTGTAAGCCGGAGGGCGTCAACCTGTGTATATAAGGGGACGACCTGCTGGCGACAGGAAAGGAAGAACAACTGATCGAGAGCCGGGCTTAGCGTATCTCGCTCCCTGGTCATCGAAACATCAATACCAACCCAACTAGACGTAGGCCTTACCTTCACCGTAAGGGGCCGAACTACTATAAAACCTTCTCGTGTCCCTTGTCCCGATTAACCCCTTCAAGCTTCCTAGTTGCGATGGCTCCACAACTAAGTCCTTTCACGAGGACATCTAACGTGACAATTCCACGATAGTTGGCACCCACCGTGGGGCCAGCGCACGGTGGATTTGAGTTCTTGAAGGGCAACTTCGAAGGGCTCAAGGGATACGTAGTGGGCCGGATGACCAAGAGTCGTCGCGGCAAGATCTACATCAACGATGAACGCTGGGGCCCCGACGCCGGTTCAATTGAGTACGGGTACTGGGTCCCCTTCGGAGGGATCCACGTCTTCATCGGCCGGATTGGTGAGCCGGGGCCTGAGCCGGACAACTGCACCAACCTCGTCGAGACGGCTCAGCGTGCGAAACCCGCCTGAGCTCAACCCGGCATGAAGCGTGTCTTTGTGGGATGCATCCACGAAGAAGAGCTTTCTGAAGGACCTGAAGATGGTGGTGAGACGTCCATCCACTCTGACGGTGATTCGTCCGCCGGTTCAACAGATTCGCTATATCAAGTACAAGATGGCGTGCTCGGGGGCTGTTCCGATGGCTTCAGTATTTCGAACCTCTGTGAGTCGCCAAATTGGGCAGGAGTCTTCATGGCTGGGACTCAACCCGGCCAAAACTCTACGGCCGCTGTTGCAATTATGTCCGGAATAGGAGCGGCTGGGGCAGGAGGCCCTGTGCGCCCGCCGGCTCAAGTGCTGATAGATCTCATGGATAAGCTTACAGCCCTGTTAACCGCCAAGGTTATCCCTGCGAACAAAGATGAGCATGACGCGGAGGTGGCACGGGTGCGTGAGGAGATAGCTCAGGCCAAGGAGGCCTTGGCAGCTGAGGATACTAGACTCTCTACAGAGCGGGCGGCTCTCGATGCCCGGGCACAGCGGTTGCAGTCAGAAGCTTACCAGCTCACGATGAGCTTAAACGCATCCAATGAGGTAATGAGGAGGAGGCACCAGAAAACTCAGTCCCGTTTGCCTCCGAATTATGACCCTCGGGTTCTGTTTGCTACACCCGGAGCCGGCCCAAGTAACCCGCCCGATGCAAATCAGTTTATGACAGCCAGAACGGGGGGACCGGCTCAGCCTCGGGAGATGGTACCTCCTCATGGAAACATGGCGCCGCCACGTTATGTGCCGATACCGCCGGGTCACTTTTCCAACCCCATGGAGAACTTAATCGCAGCATCAGCGCGTCTGGCGGCTCTCCTAGTGGACGGTGATGATCCAACAACGGTGGAGACCCGGAGAATCAGGGAACTTGTCCAGACGGCCCTGGCTCAGTAAGAGACCTATTCTTATAGCCAGGATAGGATTCATTCAACTCCTCCGCCTTGGTTAGCACCGCCTCGTCAGAACTGGAGCCCGAGTTACAGCAGGCACATGGAATCTGAAGCTTTATCAAGCAACACCCAACACCGTAACCAACATGGTGGCTGTAACCCGGTGCAAGACCGAGTACGTCAGGAGAACGAGCAGGCGGCTCAGCTGGCGGCTCAACAGGCGGCTCATCAGGATATTCCGGAGTATCCAACGACTTCTGTTGAGACGGGAGTAGCCACCAGAACCGGTGGTGTTCCTTGTTTGGTACCGGCTTTGCGCAACGTGCGCCTGCCGAAGGACTTCAAGGGACCTCGAAAAGTGCCAAATTACACGGCCGACTTACAGCCTGGAGCATGGATTGAGAGTTATGAGATGGCCATGGAGCTGTTGGAAGTCAGTGACGCGGCAATGGCTAAATATTTCACCATGATGTTAGATGGAACGGCCCGGTCTTGGTTAAAAATCTTACCACCCAATTCCATTGGTTCGTGGGAGGAGTTAAAATCCCGTTTCATCCAGAACTTCAAGGACACCTGTAAGCAATCTATGTCAATCATGGACTTGACGAATTGTAAGCAGGGGGAGGGTGAATCCACCACCCATTGGGTACGCCGGGTCAAGGAGATAATTCATTCATCTGATAAGATGGATGCCGGTTCTGCAGTCCTCATGTTGGAGAAAAATTACAGCTTTGAGCCGCTGAGGCAGAAACTGGGGCGCCTTAAGTGTGACTGCAAGGATATGGGTACGCTAATGGTAGCTTTAATCAAATATGCCGATTCTGATAGTACCAAGGATCCCGTGTCTGACGATGAGAAGACAGGGAAGGGAAAAAGGAACGGCAATGGAAAGGGTCAACAGCACAACCCGGTGAATCAAAGCGGCAATAAGCGTAAGGCGGACGGCAATCCGGAGCTTGTAGCCAACGCTAATACACAAGGTAACAATCAGAGACATAAGGGTAAGTGGCCTCGATCCGGCGGGTCAGGCCCATCTCTTGAGCAGCTACTCAATGAGCCCTGCCCGAAACACGGCACTCGGGAGCACCCCGCTACACACCTGCGGAAGGATTGCGCGATCATGAAGACGTTTAAAAATTCCAATACCTTTGATGGCAGTCATGGATCTGGCGGCGGTTCAGGGGCTGGCGGCTTTCATGGCCCGGGCGGCGGTTGAAACTCCGGTTTTCAGGGACAGCCGGGTGGAAATAATCAGCAGCAATCTGGTCAGGAAGGACAACAGCAGCAGCAGTCGGGTTATCAAAGCCATCCGAAACAGTTGAGCGGTGGGCAGTACCATGTGTTTACCACTAGCTTATGCAAACGTGACCAGAAAGCTCATAAGAGGGCCGTAAATTCGATTGAGCCGGCAATTCCTCGTTATCTGAGATGGTCAGAGCAACCCATTATATGGAGCAGAGAGGATCACCCTCCATGAGTCGATAATCCGGGTTAGTTAGCCTTGGTGGTAGCACCCCAGGTTGGTGGATATAAATTCACTAAGGTACTCATCAACGGAGGTAGCAGCATCAATATCCTCTACTACGAGACTTTTCAGCGCATGGGGTTGACTAAGAAGAATCTGAGAACATCCAACACTGTTTTCCATGGGGTGGTTCCAAGCAAGTCGGCTTACCCAGTTGGCAAGATTGAATTGGAGGTGGCCTTTGGAGATGAGTATGACTCCAGGGCTGAGAAGTTGACGTTTGAAGTGGTCAAAATCAAGAGTCCATAGCACGCTCTATTTGGGCGACCGGCTTATGCTAAATTCATGTCACGGCCGTGTTACGTTTACTTACAGCTCAAGATGCCGGGTTACAAGGGCACCATCACTGTGCATGGGAGTCGAAAGGTGGCCTTGGAATGTGAAGAAGGCGACGCGACTTAAGCTGAGACTGTGTGTGCCGCGGAAGAGCTCAAATTCTATCAAGACAATGTTGACCTGGCGGATATGACCTCCCTCAAGAAACCAACTATCGAGCATGACCCGGCGTTGAAGTTTAAATCGGTCGCTGAGACAAAGCTTGTTGACTTTACCCCAGGAGACGCCTCTAAGCAGTTCAGTATCAGTGCCAATTTGGATCCTAAATAGGAAAGCGCGCTCATCGAGTTCATCCGTGAGAACTGGGACATCTTTGCATGGAAACCTTCTGACATGCCGGGTGTACCGAGGGAACTCGCTGAGCACACTCTCAATATTGATCCAAATTATAAGCCGGTTAGGCAGTTTCTCCGATGGTTTAACAAAGAGAGACGGAAAGCTATTGGGGAAGAGGTCGCCCGGCTCTTAGCGCTCGGGTTTATTGTTGAAGTTTTTCACCCGGAGTGGTTGGCTAACCCGGTTTTAGTGCTCAAGAAGAACGGCACTTGGCGGATGTGTGTGGATTACACGGACTTAAATAAGGCTTGTCCGGCTGATCCCTTTGCTCTCCCCCGTATTGATCAAATCATTGATGCTACGACGGGTTGTGAACGTTTGAGCTTCTTGGATGCCTACTCTGGTTATCATCAGATCAAGATGGCAGTTAAGAACCAGGAGAAGACAGCTTTCATCACTCCGTTTGGGGCCTTCTGTTATGTATCTATGTTGTTTGGACTCAAGAGTGCCCAGGCGACTTATCAGTGATGTGTACAGAACTGTTTGCACGATCAAATTGGGCGTAATGTTCATGCTTATGTGGATGACATCATGGTGAAGTCCAGAGAAAAGGAAACCTTGATATCTGACTTGAGAGAGACCTTTGACAATCTCCGGGTTTACAAGATGATGCTTAACCCGACCAAGTGTGTGTTTGGTGTACCTGCGGGCAAGCTTTTGGGTTTTCTGGTGTCAAATAGAGGCATTGAAGCTAATTCGGAGAAGATCACGGCGATTACCTCTCTGGCTAAGCCGGCGTGTATCAATGATGTTCAGCGCCTGGCGGGTCGTGTTGCCGCTTTAAGCCGGTTCATAAGCCGGTTAGGGGAGAAGGCCTTACCGCTATATCAGATGATGAAGAAAACAGACACCTTCGTCTGAAGTGATGCTGCTAACACTGCCTTTGAAGATTTAAAGAGACAGTTGTCTGAGCCACCGGTTCTTGCGGCTCCCATTGATAGAGAACCGATGTTGTTATATGTGGCTGCTAACTCGCGGGCCGTCAGTGTTGCCATTGTGGTGGAGCGTAAGGAGGCAGGCAAGGAGCACCTGGTTCAACGGCCGGTTTACTACGTCAGTGAGGTGCTCATTGAGTCTAAACAAAGATATCCACATTGGCAAAAACTTGTTTATGGTGTGTTCATGGCAAACCGGAAGCTGAAGCAGTACTTCCAAAGTCATCCTATAACGGTGGTAAGTTCAGCCCCTCTGGGAGACATCATTCAGAACAGGGAAGCCACAGGATGAATTGCTAAGTGGGCTATTGAGCTTGGGCCCTATGGTTTGAAGTATATGCCCCATACTGCTATCAAATCTCAAGCCTTGGTCGACTTTATCAATGATTGGACAGAGTTGCAGGCACCTGAGGAGAAGCCGGATAATATGTATTGGACTATTCACTTTGATAGGTCCAGGCAGTTAGAAGGCTTAGGGGCTGGAGTTGTTTTAACTTCCCCTCGAGGTGACAAATTTTGATATGTGCTCCGGCTCATGTTTCCCTGTACTAACAATGCAGCTGAATACGAGGCCTTGCTCCATGGTCTCCGGATGGCCAAGGAGATGAATTTGAGCCGGGTAAGGTGTTTGGGCGACTCAGATCTCGTGGCTCAACAGGTCTCAGGCAAGTGGGATTCTAAAGATCCTCTTATGGCGGCTTACCGTCATGAAGTAGATGTTGTAGCTGGGCACTTCAAAGGGTATCAAGTGGAGCACATTGATAGAAGGAAGAATGAGGCGGCTGATGCGTTAAGCCGGTTGGGATCTCAGCATAAGCCGGTGCCGCCTAACACCTTTCTTGACATTTTGCATAATCCTTCTGTCAAGGTACCTACAGAGGAAGAGCTAGCAGTGCCAGACCCGGAGGCACAGTTGGTGGCCGCGCTTCACGTCATCCCAGATTGGACATTGCCATACTTGGCTTATATGACCCGGGGAGAGCTGCCTGAGGATGAGACCTTGGCGAGACAAATTGTCAGACAGTCCAAATCCATGACAATTGTTAATGGCGAGTTACATCACCTTAGTGTCACAGGGGCATTCCAGCGTTGTGTGTCACCTGCGGAGGGTCAAGAGATACTTCGAGAGATCCATGAAGGAGATTGTGGTCATCATGCCAGCTCAAAATCTCTAGTGGCCAAGGCTTTTCGTCATGGTTTCTACTGGCTCACGGCTCATGCTGATGCAGAGGATCTGGTCAGTAAATGTGACGGTTGTCAGAAGTTCTCATGACGGGCTCATGTGTCGGCTCAAGAATTAAGGATGATCCCAATTACTTGGCCGTTCGCAGTCTGGGGGCTTGACATGGTTGGACCCTTCAAAAGGTCTAAGGATAAAAAGACACATCTCCTGGTGGTAGTAGATAAGTTTACAAAGTGGGTTGAGGCGGAGCCAGTCAGTAAGTGTGATGCGGCCACAGCGGTTCAGTTCATGAAAAAGGTGATCTTTCGTTTTGCTTTCCCACACAGCATTATAACTGACAATGGTACTAATCTTTCCAAGGGAGCCATGGAAGAGTTCTGTCAACGAGAACATCTCCGGCTTGATGTTTCGGCTGTTGCTCATCCTCAATCCAATGGTCAAGCAGAAAGAGCTAATCAAGAGATACTGAAGGGTATTAAGCCCCAGCTCTTTGTCCCCTTAAAACGGACTCCGGGTTGCTGGGTGGAGGAGTTACCCTCTGTATTATGGAGCATCAACACTACGCCTAACAGATCTACGGGTTACACACCTTTTTTCATGGTCTATGGAGCAGATGCAGTTCTGCCAAGTGACATCCGACACGACTCACCCCGTGTGGCGGCTTATGTTGAGGCGGACAGTGAACAGGCTCGTCAGGAGGCACTTGACTTGTTGGATGAGGAGCGAGACTTGGCAATAGCCCGCTCGGCGATTTACCAGCAAGACCTGCGCTGTTATCACAGCCGCCGGGTCAAGAGCAGAACCTTTCAGGAAGGTGATTTGGTGCTCCGGCTCATCCAGGATCAATCTGACATGCACAAGCTATCTCCGCCTTGGGAAGGACCCTTTGTGGTCAGCAAGAATCTGAACAACGGGTCATACTACCTCATTGATATTCGAGAGCACAAAGACTCACGTAAGTCGGAGGAGGAGACCCGCCGGCCCTGGAATATCGCCCATCTTCAGCCTTACTATACTTGAGCCACCGGCTCTTAGGATGTATATACTTTTGACGATGTACATATTATATAAAGCAATAAAGCAGGACCTCTATCCTTTTTTCCCATAAAGAATGTTTTTATGTCTTCTTTATCAGGTGGTGGACACTACCAACAGGGAGCAGATCATATCTGAATCCGGCTTTCCCTTTGGCCCGGCTTATGATCATATCTGAATCTAGCCATGATCACTTGGGGGCTTCCTGTTCAAACATAGGTCGTATTCGAACCAAAGAGAACATAGATGTCGATACCCGCTTGATCGGCATACTGCCAAACCCACTTGGGGGCTTCTTGATCATATTTGAATCACAGCTTAACCCTTGTGGGTCTGACGTGGATCGTATTCGAATCAGCGTCATTAAACAACTTTTATGGTCACTTGGGGGGCTTCCTGTTCAAACATAGGTCGTATTCGAACCAAAGAGAACATAGTTGTCGATACCCACTTGATCGGCATCGCCAAAGCCACTGGGGGCTATATGATCGTATCTGAATCTTAGCTTAACCCCTTTGGAACGGTTTACTGATCGTATTCGAATCAGAAGCCTGTGAATGTTGTTTACTATTCATCATAAGTATAACTACTTTGACTATCCTGAGACCTTGTGAAAAGCATTATGAGATGTTTTTTTTGTCTTTCCGATTTAATATTGGTCACACCAGGTTGTTAAGTACCAGGTGAGCATCATATCAGCAGGAAAGATTATCAAAGGATCGCAGGTATGCTATTATGCTTATAAAAGTATAGTCATAACCCAGTCTGTTTATGATGTTTTTTGGTTTGCGTTCCGGGTTATCAATACTTTCCGTGACCCCGGACGCGATAAAATGCCAAGGGAATTTTGCTTGTTTTATGTGCAGAATAAGGCAAGCAAATTTAACACACCAAGGAAATAAAAGCCAGAAATATATAGCAGTGGCGGCTTACGAAAGTGTTAAGCACTAGGAACATGCGCGAAGGCATTACAAACATTGGGAAGTTTTTTCTACCCTATTACAAGACTCCCCGAGTCTGAATAAATGAACCATTGTTTTTTGCAAAACACCTGGCGATTCACTCCTTCGGCGGGCTTGAAGACTCCGGGTTATCCTTCTCCGCTTCTCCGTCGGCTGTTTTGTCCTGGAAAGTTGACGAGGCCCAGTCAATGCCGCTCAAAGCTTCAAACTCAGCTTCATCATCTATTAAACCGGCTGGGTCCACTTCAAGGGCAAAAGTATGCTTACGAATTGGAGGGATCAGGCTGATTTGATCATATGGAGTGTTTGGAATTCTCCGGTTCTCACTGTCATAACCCGATGCATACTTGGTAAGGTCAGTGTCGTGTCCAATAAGGGTTGCCACGGGACGTATGGCTTTGACACAAGCGGTGAAATCATGGTCGTCAAATACAGTACCGTCCTCCTTCAGACTTGGGTATCCAAGGGTAAGGTCGGTCGGGTCTAGTTCTGGGAGCCATGCTTTAGCCCGGCTCAAGGCGGCTACGGCCCCGGCTCTTGAAGACGCCCGCCTTAAATCTTGGATCTGCTGAGGTAGTACAGCGAGGCCCTTCAACACGTCTTGCAGAAGGTGGGGACTGGGATTTGATAAAGCTACAACGGCCAAGGCACGTTGTGACCCGGTGTACAGCTGTTCCACTAGGGTGTAAACAGCCTTAAGCTTGATCAGCATGTTTTGCTTAAGGTTGGTACTCCTGGTGCCTGTGTGTGTACAAGCATAGCAGTAAGCCGGAGGTAACTATTACAATAGTCATTGGAAGATTACAATGTTTGAGGTTTTGCACAGTAACTTACCGAAGATAGCTGAGACCATTTGAGATATCTGTCGTTTTAAGTTGGACAGCTCGGTTGTTGCCTCCGCAAGAGATGCTTCTGCTGTCTCGGCCCGAGTCACCAGTGAAGCCTTCTCATCAGCCCAAGCTTTCTTTTCTGACTCAAAATTTTTCTTCAACTTCTCATTTTCAGAGACACTGAATTCAAATTTGGAGTTGGCCTTCTGAGTTTCAAGTTCTTGAGTTTCCAGACGATTCTTCAGGATAGCAAGCTCGGATTCAAATTGACTTATGGTGGCCTGCATTGACACCAGGTTATGGTAAGGATCACGGTAAGATAACATTCAAGTCCCAAGCACTTTACAAGTAAAGATACTTGGCACTTGGGGGCTAATGTATGCTGAAGAATTTTAAACCTATCATACCGGGTCACACATATTAAGTCTCAAGCACTTTACAAGTAAAGATACTTGACCCTTGGGGGCTAATGTATATTGCAAATTTAAAACTATCATGTTATAACCGAGTTAAATATATTCTCTTTGAACCGGATAAACTAACAAGTAAAGCAGATTTCTAAGTCTACAGCATATTTATTCATAAGCAATAGACTTGGGGGTTGGTACAGTATGTAAGATTCAGGTAAATAGTATAAGTTATACCTCATATTTGTGATGTATTTGTTTCACCATGTCAATTTCCAGGTCACGGTTATTATGCACTTGATTCAGATAGCCCGAGACTATATCACCAATGCTTAGTGAGTATAATCAGTAATGTCATGGTTGGCTTTTTGGCGTTCGGCAAGTTCTTCCTTGGCAGTACATTTGGCAAGGACGGTAGGCCGCCCTGGTTCAACAAACTGAGACCTCACAATCTCAACTTCCGGGTCATTTGTCTTAACCGGACTAGGAGTCTCCGGGTTATCAGAACTGTTGAGAGAGTATCTTCGGCGGGCGGATCAGAGGTTGGCACTGGAATATCAGAAGCCGGTTCAGACGGCGGCTGATGGGTAGAGCTGTCTGGACAAGACGTATTAATCACTGGTTCAGTTACAATCGGGTCTTGGGACGGGTTATTCTTCTTTGCCCTCTTGCCGGGTTTCACTTGCATGTTGTTAGCAAAGGCAGAAGGATGAATACTAAAGCATGGGTAAAGTAAAGCTTAAGGTACATAAGGTTACATTACCCGGGAGTAGTTTTGAAAGTCGGCATGTTTGATTGCATGGATTCGCCAGAAGAAGGAGAGGTATCCTGATAATTGGAGTCAGACAAATTGAGAGGTTGACGAATTAAGCCCGCTAAAGGTAAAACAGAACGTAAATCGGAGATAACCTCAGTCCGACACTTCCTGGTTACGTCAGGTAAGCCAGAGGAGAGTTCCGCATCCTTGTTGTTCCGAGTCTGCCTTCGGTTCTCAAGCTGTTGTTGCTTCAAAAGAAATTGAGGATCTTGATAAGCAAGAGCATGTGAAAATCTTACTTTCCGGGTCACCCTTCAGATCTTTTGCTTTGGCAAAGGCTCTGAGTTGGAGGAGATTATAGTTACCTCTGCATTGGCTACTTGACTGTTCCCTATATCCTCCTGAAGGGGTAGAATGTCAGACAGGTAATGACAAGGGAGTTAAGAAAATTTAAAGATTACCTCTTCATCATCCGAAGAACTATGATCCAATTTGAGTAAGTCGGAGGCGTTGGGTTTCTTCTTCTTTGAGGTTCCCGTCTTGGCAGCTCTCCTTTCGGTTTTCTTGGTCGTCCTGGCTTGTTTGGCAGCCTCATGGTCATATTTGACCTTCCAGAAGTTATCATCGGCCTGTGGAAAAGGATAAGGAATTATGAGTAAAAAAAGAGGTATAATAGAGCAAAGAGTATTTAATAAGATTGATAACTTACCGCAGGGGCCGGGTTCTTCTTGCAAAAGGGAAGTAAGCCGAAGGTGTTATTCGTTACAGTGCCCTCCTTCAGCATCGACTAGGTCATAGCATCCACCACATCATCTGGTAAGTCATCAGGCCTATGGCGTAACGAGTCATCCTTTTCGCCTGTGTAAGTACACATTAAGCCGGAACGGCGGCTTAATGGAAGTACTCGCCAAGTGACCCAGACTCGGACCAGATCGATGTCGTTTAAACCGTTGCCCAAGAGAGCTTTGATCTTCCTGATGGTGGGATTGAGAGGCAGACGCTCAACGGCCGTCAGTTTGTCTGCTAGCGGATGGTTGAACTCAAGGCGCAGGGCGCGAAAGCCGGGCAGAGGCTTCTCATCAGTCGGAGAAGTGTCTTGACAGTAGAACCATGTTTTGTTCCAATCTTTTGGGTGACTCGGTAGCTCAGCATAAGGAAAAAGGCAGTCTCTCCGTCGCTGGATCGAGATGCCTCCAAGCTCAAGACTGGGCCCGTTGGCACGTTCATTTTGCCGGTTCAAGAAGAAAAGTTCCCTAAACAATAGCAGACTTGGCTCCTCTCCCAGGTACACCTCGCAGAAGACTTGGAAATTGCAAATATTTGACACGGAATTGGGTCCGATGTCTTGAGGTCTAAGGTCAAAGAAATTCAAAACCTACCTGAAGAATTTTGAGCCGGGAGGAGCAAATCCCCGGCTCATATGATCCGTAAAAATTATTACCTCCCCTTCTTTGGGTTGAGGCCTCTCTTCAGACGGGTCAGGGGCACGATAAGACATGACCTCCTTTTTTGGCAAGTGGTCAGATTTCACGAACTCAGCCAGTTTACTCTTGGTAACTATGAATGGGACCCAATTGCAGGTCACAGGGGCCTTGGCAGCCTTAGGAGCCATGACAACAATTGGCCTATGAAAAAAATAAGAAGATCTGGTTCAATTTTAACCCGGAAGTAATATCTTAATTATTCAAGGTGGTGGCTTAATAAGGGGCCTAATGATATAAGGATAAATACGCAATGGTATTTAAGCCGCCATACCTGACAAAAGCAGTTCCAACTTCTTAAGGTCATGAGGAGCAAGTAAGGTTTACAGTTCTGTATCATTTATCTAAACCGGCCACATGGACAGTTGTGTGGAAGAGTATTTGACAGAAGTAGTTTTCCGGGTGATACAAACAGGTTTCATAATCTGCTATTGATATGTGAGATCAAAAAATGACACTGACAAGAAAATTTCTAGACCTAAAACTGATGCAGATGAAGTTCAAGAGCTCGAATGGGGCCTCTATGTAACAGAAAGGGATCTATCTACGTCCAAAGTAGGTGCAGAAAACCTATCATATCGGTTTCTACCATCTCTAAAGATCAAGAAAATCGGGGGTAATGGAATCCATGAAAGGGAACTGCTAGACAGCAAATAACGCAAGAACTCGAAGGTCTTAATGTGGATCTAAGAGGCAGGAAAAAGGGGACTTACGGATGCAGGGTTGCAGCGGAAGATTTTCGCGTTACTCTGGTCAAACCAAGTTGATGCAGCTACCGGAGTTGGTGAAGACGAGATCTGCGACAGCGGCGGCGGCAGAGCTCGAGCGACAGAGAAGCAGCAAGAGGAAGAAGATGACTGGAAGGAGGAGAATGGGAAGACCAGGTTCGCGCCTATTTATAAGAGAAGGATAGCTGAGGCGGCGCGAGAAACAAGGAGATAAAGTATATTATCCAGCGGCCCAGATGCCTCGATTCTCAGGATGGTTAGTAAAGGCAAAGATCCGTTGAAGGATATGACGGAGTAAAAATAAGTTTTATTGAAGATGGCATCACGGTGATTTAACCCGGATCCAGATGATGACGTCACGGCGGGTTAAAATTTTCGCGCGAGACAAAAGACTGAAGGACAGTTCCATAAGGTATTTTAAGATTGACATGAACAGGTTCAAATCAATCTGGGGCCTAATGTTGGGGATATAACTATTTGTGTAAGCCGCCAAGGAGGGGCCGGGTTACGCAAAGAAGACTCACCAGAAAGAAGCCCAAGACTAAAGCATGAAGATGGCGGTTCATAGAGGGCTTAAGGCCCACAGGCGACTTAAGGCCCGTTGTAGTAAACCGCCACAGTAATATGACTTGTATCATAAGGTAGAGTTAACTAGTCACCGAGCCGGACACTGTTTATAAGCCGGCCGGGACTCTGTAAGCCGGAGGGCGTCAGCCCGTGTATATAAGGGGACGACCTGCTGGCGGCAGGAAAGGGAGAACAACTGATTGAGAGCCGGGCATAGCGTATCTCGCTCCCTGGTCATCGAAACATCAATACCAACCCAACTAGACATAGGCCTTACCTTCACCGTAAGGGGCCGAACTAGTATAAAACCTTCTCGTGTCCCTTGTCCCGATTAACCCCTTCAAGCTTCCTAGTTGCGATGGCTCCACAACTAAGTCCTTTCACGAGGACATCTGACGTGACAATTCCACGACATGATGCCTATATAATGATCATTTCCTGGATATCGTCATGATTATTTGAAGTTCTATCAATTGCCCAACAGTAATTTGTTTACCCATCGAATGTTATTTTTCTCGAGAGAAGCCACTAGTAAAATCTACAGCCCCGGGGTCTCTTCTTAATCATATTTGCCTTCGAGATCTATTTTTTATTTGCTTTTATTTTCAGATATGTTAATCCAAAAATACAAAAATACCTTGCTGGAATTTTTAGTTATTTATTTTATCTTTCTTTCCCGCGAGATCTATTTATTCAATCTACTACAGTTTTATCTATGTTTTTACCTGTGACGGATTGATAACCCCTCTCTTACGTCGGGTTGCAAGTATTTGTTCTTTGTGTGCAGGAGCTGTTTACGTGGTGTTGCGTGGTTCTCCTACTGGTTCGATAACCTTGGTCTCATCACTGAGGGAAATACCTACTGTTGTTGTGTTGCATCATCCCTTCCTCTTTGGGGAAATACCGACGTAGTTCAAGAAAACATCAGTGCCAAGGTACTTCCTCTGTGGCTGCCGGAGTAGAGGAAGGTTTGGGAAGTTGGGGATGCGATGGGCGGGGGCGCACTGGTGGGGCCGCAATGGCTTGAGGAGGCCCCTCTTGAAGATGCGCGACTCACAAATCAACTTGTCCTCGTCTTTGGTGTATGATTCCATGTGAATGCTTTGCCTCCTATTTTGTGCATTGGCATTGAGGGTGTGCTCATCAAGAAACAATGGCTCATGCACATTGTCTATGCCATCTTCTTCCTCTTCGCAATAAATGTCTTCATGCCATGTATAATCTTGGCTGTCGGGCTCTCCTTGGTTGTCGTGGCTGCCAATATGCTCGACACGATCATCTTGGTTGTGGCCATCTTGGCGTTGGGTATCGTCGGGATTGAAGGCTTGTCCATGGCCCTCAGGGTGGAAGACTTGGCCACAGCCCTCGTAGATGACCTTCTCCATGAAATCTTTGAAGTAGGTCGGGTCATCTTGTGTCGGCGTTGGGTTGGGCGTTCCTGCGAACAGGTTGCGGGCGTCGGGAAGGTTGGCCGTTGGAATCGCCCGTGGCCTGTGCGTCCTGGTGGCCGACTAGCCGACGCCGGACCCATGCGTGGCGTTGAGGTCGATGTTGTCCATGGTGGTGGGGTGGCCGGCGCGATCACGCTAGCGTCTGGCGACATGGAGAAGCGGGTCACACCATGGTCGTGCTTCGGGTGGAGACCACCCATCTGCGGTTTTGTGGAGCAACTCGACTACTGGCCCTATGGAAGGAGAATGGCTGACGAGCATGTGCTCGCCGTGGCTATGGCGGCGGCCGTGAGGATGGCGGGTGCGGGTCGGCTAAACCCTAGCATGAGGAGGGTATGCTGCGTCGCTGCCTGCTTGGTCTTGGCGATGAGGGCTTCGTTATCCTCAGAGACGGCCTTGTGTTGCACGGCGGCGACGTCATGGGCGGCCTGGCGACAGTTTTCCTCTCCGCCGCAGCGGCCCTCGAACCAGCCCTCTTGGTCATTTGTCGGGCGAGCTCCTCCGGCGAGAGCACCTTCTTGCGTTTCTTCTTCTTCGGGGCCGCTGGAAGGGCGACAGTAGCCATGGAAGGAGTGGGAGGTGGGAGGGTTTTTGGGAGAGAAAGGGGAAATGAGAATGTTGTGTCCCCGACGGGCGGACCAGTCGGAGGGCAAGGGCGCGTGTCGCGCGTGTCCGCATTTTGTCTATTTTGGCGCAAATGCGGCCCAAATTTGGGCCGGAAATGTGTCATGGATGGATAGAAAAAGGATGCCCATCCGTTCGCGGCATCGCGTTGGGCCACATTTTCTGTCCGTTTCGACCTAAACGGACAGGGACGGACCAAATGCGGTCGTGCGTTGGAGTGTTGCTGAAAGGGTTGATTGCTGGATGTTAGTGTTGGTTCCTAGAGGTGGCTTATTCACATGTGGTCGTCTCGTCATGTTGCGCTCCTAGTTGGGGGTGGCTTTTAGATTCACTAGCAAAAGGTCCATGCATTGCAACGGGAAAAAAAAATTCAAACGGCCATGACCATATTTTACTTCATCACCAAGATACACTATCACTCTCAATTTCCTGAAATCATGAACAATTTTTAAACTCGTGCACATATTAAAAATCATGAACATGTTTACAAATTTTCGAACATTTTCTAAAATGAAGAACATTTTCTGAATTCATGAATATTTTATACTATTTACAACATGTTTTAAAAATTGTTATCAAAAAAAATCTTGAATCACCGAACATTTCTAGAATTGGTGTACAATTTTTGGAAATTGGGGAACAACTTTTGAAATTCACGAACATTTTTTTCATTTGACAAATGTTTTTTGATTTAAGAACATTTTTTGAAATGCATGATCATTTTTTGGATCATCTAACAATTTCTGAATGAATAAACTATATTGTAAGTCACAAACAGTTTTTGAATTATTAGGATGTTTTTTCATCCATGAACATTTTCTGAATTGGCAAAAAAATCAATTTCATTAACATCTTTTAATACAAGAACCTTTTCAAAAATCAAGATCAATTTTTGATTTCCAGAACATTTGGTATCAAAATTCAAACATTTTTTGAATAAGAAAATATTTTTTTGACAAAATCACGAACATTCGTTAATACACAAATATTTTATGGTTTCTAAAACATTTTATTTCAAAGTTCCAATTTTTTGAATTTTCGGAAATTTATTGAAATCCCAAAAGAATTAATGTAAAAAAACAGAAAAGGAGAAGGAAATGAAAATAAAAAAACGAAATTTAGAAAGCGCGCTGCCCGAACATGGGCCGGCCCAAACAGGCACGCCGTGTCTTCTCCCGACGTGTTGAGCGTAGTATAGGACGTCCCTACTGTATTGGCCCCAGATGGGGGACTAAAATGTGTGATTTTTCTTTCTATCAATTATAAGTGACATTGGTGGGTAATATTTTGTAACTTCATGGGCAATCTCCATGACGTACCACCAGAAACCAGAAGCAATAGCCCCTTAATTATTACTAGCAAAACGGCTCGTGCGTTGCAACGGGAGAAAAAATTAAAATCGCCAATGGCTATGACCATATTTTGCTCCATGACCGAGATACACTATCACTCTCATTATCTTGAAAACATTATTTTATTTTTGAATATCATGAACATATCTGAAACTGTGAACATTTGTCAAATTCTTGCACATTTTTACAGATTTCAAACATTGTATACTATTTCAAAAAAGTTAAATTGTGAATATTTTTAGGAAATTTGTGGGATAAATCTTGAAAATCAAGAGCATTATTTTATTTAACGAACATTTTTTAAACTGCACGATCATTTTTGAATCGACAAAAAATTTGTGAACCAGTAAACTATTTTGTAAGTCACGAAAAAAATTTGAAATTTGAGGATATTTTTCAGTTCATGAACATTTTTGTATTGACAAAATTTTGCTCAATTTCATTAATATTTTTTAATAGACGAACTCTTTTACAAAAGCATGAACCTTTTTTGCTTTCCCAAATATTTGTTTTCAAAATTGCGAACATTTTTTGAATATGTAGACATTTTTTACAAACACGAACATTTTCTGAATCTACAAACTTTTTGCATTATTAAATATTTTGTTCGAAAAAACAATTTTTCAAAATTTTGGGAACTTTTTTAAGTCCTAACTTATTTGTAGAAAAAAAGCAAAGAGAGAAAACAAAAAACAAAAATAAAAACAAAATTTTAAAGAAGGCAACCCGGACATGGGCCGGCCCAAATGGGCACGCTGTGTTTTCTCCCAGCGTGATGAGCGCAGTATAGAAGGTTCCTACTACATGGGCCGGCCCAGGCGGGGATTCCCCTACGTGAAGCGTGTTTTATCAGTTATAGGTGGCATCGGTGGGTAATATCTTACAATTTTTGGACAATTTCGGTGACGTACCACCGGAAGCAATAGCCCCTTTATTATGCAATCTCACCAAACCAGCCAACCCGAAAGTTAGACCAGATATGGAGGAATCCTGATCCAGGAAGTGTAAAAATCAACGTGGATGCTCGTTTCATGTTGATACATTGGCAAGACTTGTGGAGCCGTTGCGAGAGATGAACATGGAAACTTCATTGCAGCGGCGAGATGGGTTCTGCCTCATGTTATTTCGGTAGATTCCGCAGAAATAAATGCAATCAGGTATGGATTAATCCTTGCTGCTAATATTGAGTGCTCCAAAATTGCTATCGAATCAGACAACTTGAATGCTCTTGAGGTGGCTTCAAATCCAGAGGCATACATGGGAGGTGATGCTGCAGTTATAACCGAAGCAACAATGTTGGCGATGGAGTTTTTAGCTGTTAGCTTTGTTCGATGCTGTAGGGAAGCCAACCTCGTCACCGATTGCTTGGTAAAACATTGCTTTAAATGTAGAGCTTCAGAATATTGGGACTCCTTTCCCCTGACTTTATTCTTCCAAAAATTATAAACGATATGGCCATTATTTGAGGAATAAAATTGTTGATGATTCCGAAAAAATAGCCCCTTTATTATTAACTAGCAAACATGCCTGTGCGTTGCAATAGGAGAAAAAAAATATGTGCCCGCGCCTAAAAAATGTCTCCGAAAATAAACCATATAAAGAATACATGTTGCAAACGCCACAAGCAATTTTGGTGACGTACCGCCAGAAGCAATAACCCTTTTCTCAATACGGAGACTCGAGAAGGAAAAAATGAATCTATTTTTCCACTTAGCGGTGGTATGGGGGAAATATCACCAACTTTAAGGGTAATTTTGATAACATAGAACCAGAACCAATAGTCACTTTATTATTATATATATACTACTCAAAGAGCATGTGGGTTGCAACAGGAGAAAAAATAACACATGTTCCTAATCCAATAATCATGACTCAAGACCTCAATAGGTCCACGTTCATTATTTGCTTTCTCGACATGTGCGTGTCAATCCTGATGCATCTCTCTTTCTCGACATAATATCAGAAATTTGCTTTCTTTGCCCCTGGAAGGTTTTGTCATCGCATGCATGTGTGGTTATAAATGGTTTCTTTCTTCTTTAATTTGGTTTTCTTGAGTTGTTCATTTTCTATCTAGATCTGCAGCGAGAAGAAATAAAGACTGATCGTGCACTTTTTGTTAAGGTTGCACCCAAAATAACATTTTAAAAATGTTTAAAAGGTAAAATAACATAATATTCAGATTCTACACATTTTTTTAATCAAATTTCATATATAACGCATTAAAATTGGAGTTACGTTTTAAAAGAGATAACTATTTATTAAAAAACATATGATATAAACTGCGTGTTGAATTTAGGAAACAACAAGGGGCTCTTTACAAAATGCAAAATGTTTTTAGTTATCAAAAATTACAGGGGGGTTTCTGCAAAATGAAATGCTTTTGTCTGTTTATCATTTAAAATTGTATTGGGGCTTAATTACCAGTAACTATAGGGGGTTTTCTGCAAAACGACATGATCGACGACCAAAGCCGGTCTTGCTTTGTTATTAACTAGCAAAAACGGCTCATGCGTTGCAACTGGAGAAAAATATATTATAATCTTCAATGTCCATGACCATATTTTGCTGCATCATCGAGATACACTATCATTCTCATTTTCGTGAAATTGTGAACAATTTTCAAAAATCATGAACATTTTTTAAACCCGTGAACATATATAAAATTGTGAACACAAATTCGTGAACATATTTACAGATTTTTGAACATTGTCTAAAATAATGAACATTATATACTATTTGTAAACCATTTTTTCTTAACTGTGAACATTTTCTAAGGCATTTTCCTTGAATAAACGAACATTTCTAGAGTCGAGAACATTTTTTTGGAAATTGGTGGAATGATTTTCTGAAATTCGCAAACATGTTTTTAATTTAATGAACATGTTTTGAAATGCATGATCATTTTTGAACCACCGAACACTTTATGAATCAATAAAATATTTTGAAAGTCATGAACAGTTTTTCAATTGTTAAGATATTTTTCAGTTCATAAATATTTTTTCAATTGGTGAAATTTTATTCAATTTGATTAACCTTTTTTATTACACGGTCTTTTTTATAAAAATCATAAGAAAAATTCATTTGCCGAGCATTTGTTTTCAAAATTGCGAACATAATTTGCAAACATTTTTTAAAAACCTGAAACATTTTGTGAATCTACAAACATTTATGAATTATTAAACCTTTTGTTTCAACATTCTTATTTTTTTAAAGAATTGGAACAATTTTTAAGTCCCAAAATATTAAGAAAAACAAAGATGGAAAGGAAAACGAAATTTAAAAAACAGACCGGCCCAAACAGGTGCGCTGTGTCTTTTCCCTGCGCGCAGAGTGCAGTATAGAATTCCTACTGCATGGGCCAGCCCAGGCGGGGATTCCTCTGTGTGAGAAGTGTTTTATCACTGGCATCCGTTGATAATATTTGACAACTTCGGAGGCAATTTTAATGACGTGTCGCCAGAAGCAATAGCCCTTTATTATTACATATAGATAGATATAGATTAAGTATAGATACAGGTAGTATATAGATAGATATATAAGGTATAGATAGATTAGGTACAGATATAGATATAGATTTTATTGCTATCTTTTTATCACAGGGGTTTCCCTGGTACTTTGTTCATCTTAGGTGTGGTGATATCAGGTTTTCGTCCCGTAACATATGTTTCTTGGTCGATCATCTATGAGGGGTCCCAAGGCCCAGCGACCGCTACTGCGCGGGCAGCCGTTCGAGCGGGCAAAGATAAAGACTATGAGAGCATCTCCAACAGATGCGCTAAATAAGTCGTGCACTTAAGAAAAACGGCTATATAGCGCGCTCGACCAAAAGTAGCGCTCCAGCAGACGCGCTATAATCCTGCGCGCGGTAAACAAGGTTCAACACGCTGGGAAAACTGCATCGCGCGCTGTGTATTTGATGCGCCCACTCGTGCGCGCTGCAAAATCTGAGCTGCTGCAGTGGGCCCTTTGGATTGGGGCCGTATTTTTGTGCATCTGAAAAACCTCTTCGTCGCACCCGCGTGTAAAAATATCATTTTGACGCTGCAAAAGAATTGTACCGCGCCGAGGAGAAATGCGTCCGTCGGAGATGCTCCGAGCAGCGAGTGTTTTCGGGGAACTTTCGTGCTGGTCCGAACCGTACAATCGACTCCAAAGTCTAGTCTCATGTGGCCTGCTGCTGCTGGCAACGGCCGCTGCCCGCTGCCTCCCAGAGTCCCAGTCCAGTCTCTAGTCTCATATCATAGTCGCTCTAAATCGTGGAATTCTTGGAAGTGCAAGCTCCAAAGTCAGTCGAGTCTCCCCAGCCGGCGTACCCCGCATGACCCGCCAGAATCATCTAACCAAAACCCCAAAGTACCCCTTGATCCAGCGCTTTCTCTCCCGGCATCAGCGAGGATATTTTCGTCATATTTTACATATATAAGTAACTGCACCAACACGCACGCACCACCAAGTCTCCTAAACGAGTGGAGCCGAGCGCGGTGTGCAGCTAAGCTAGCTACGGTCTTTCTTTTTTGCTGTGCGTGCAGTGCAGCTACGATCTACGTACCGTGCCGTGGCCATGGGCGCGCACCCCGACGCCAAGGACGACCCGCGGTTCCCATGCCGCCGCCGAGCCTGCGTGCACCCACCAATTCCACCGAACACGCCGCCACAGGTGCCCAAGCCCAACACCAGTCGGCTGGTGGACGCGCCGTCGAGCTACGCCACGGCCGGCAAGGTCCTGTTCGTCGCGGCCGGGGCGTTCGCGGGCGTCCTCCTGGCCCTCATCGCCCTGCACCTCTACAACAGCGGCCGGCGCCAGCGCGCGCGAGATCGTCGCCGCCTCAACCGCAGCCTGGCCATCTACGTCGGCGACGCGGACGAGGAGGCGCCTTCGCCGCGGGGGCTCGACCCCGCGGTGCTCCGCGCGCTCCCCGTGGTCGCCGTGGCCGTCGGCGCCGGGGACTGCGCGGTCTGCCTCGCCGAGTTCGAGCGCGGCGAGGAGGCGCGCGCGCTGCCGCGGTGCGGCCACCGGTTCCACGTCGAGTGCATCGATGCCTGGTTCCGCGGGAACTCCACGTGCCCCCTGTGCCGCGCCGCCGTCGAGGCGCCGGACGACGCCGTGGCCCATCCCGAGGTGCGCGTCGATGTGGCGGCCGACGACGACGCCGCGGCCAAGGGCGGAGTGCCGGTGATAATCGGGCGGCACGGATCTTGACAAGACGAGGCGGGTCTTTCCTTCCGCCCGATCCGTTTCCTTCTGACGTGGATGCGAGGAAGCTTCCTTGCTCCTTCCGGCACAGATGTGCACCAGCGTCAAGGACCATCATCAATTTGGGGCGCATTTATTCCATCTGACTGAATATATTTTTGTTGGTGATGCTCGGTGTGGCTAATTTTCTAGTACAAATTTAGCACGTGGAATTTTTTTAAGGTGAATTTGGCGCACAGATAGTATTACACTAGAAGAAATGACGCGCTACGACCCGGCGAAAACCCAAGGCCCAACCTCACAGCAACTCTAGCAGACCTCGCAAAAAGCTCCGATCCGTAAAATAACCGTCAAAATGCGGGTCGGCGCGGAAAATCCCGCCCGAATAGACCCCGCAAACGCGGCCGGCCCGCAAAAATTTTTGAGGGACGCGGTAAAAACTTGATCCCAACCCGCGAATACGCGGGTTTCCTTCCCGGCCCGTCAGTGCCCTGTATATAGCGGGAGCGATTGGTGGGGAGGACATTTGAGCCCGCGCTTTTCCCACCAACCACCTCCCCTCTTCCCCTCGCCCCGCCGCTGGGCCGCCGCCCAAGATTCCGGCGAAAGTAGCCGGCTGGAGCACGCCGAAAGGCCGCCACACACACGAGGTTGCCCTCCGTCCCCCTTCCCATCCTGCGTCGGCGGGCCGGGAAGTTGCGGATCTGCGGCCCTTCATCGTGGGCAGTCGGATTTGGCTTTTCCGGCCGCCGGTGGCTGTGCCAAGCGATGGAATGGTCGGGGAGCATCTCGCGCAGCCTCAGCAAAGTCGCACCGCCGCATGCAGGTGTGGGTTCGTCCTCTCGCCGCCGCCGGTTTGCGGGCATGGATTCGGTCGATCGTCCGCCGGGCTCGGCGCTCGCGCAGAGGCTCTGTGGCTCGCCGATGCCGCTCATACAGTGCGACGACTGCACGCGGATAGTGCTACGGCTAACTTTGGGCACGCCGAAGCACCCCCGATGGGTGTTCTTCAAATGCAAAAACGACGGGGTATGTGTTGTTTTCATTCGGCTCATTTCAATAGCTCATTCTTTGGTTCAATTGCGTTAGCTTATTTCGAACATCATCATGCGTGTAGGAAGACAGGTGCTCATTTTGTTTCTGGAATGCGAATACACTGATTTATTGATAGAAAAAAAAACTTAATAGAAGTTCGTGGACTCCTTAGTACAATCGAAGGCAATGAAGGGGGAAGCAACATCTACTTCTTTAGAACCAAAGAAGAAGAATGAAGAATGCAAGATCAAGAATCCACAGATCAACAATGAGTGCATGGAGAAGATATTGCTTCAACTAGTGGAAGCATTTATGGAAGTTGGAAATCTTCTAAAATGCATAATTGTGGTTCTTGTTTTCTTTGGTCTTTCTATTCTAGCAAAGATTTGGTGATGCCCTACGTATCCAATGTTGTTGAAAAAGCAAAGAAATGCATTATGTTGTGTCAAACTGAGGTGCAAATTTAGGTTTTGCGGGCCGGGGGGAGTGGCGTCAGACCAGACCCCGCAAAGCCGACCCGTAAAAGAGGATATCCGGGGAAGATGCTCTTTTACGGGTCGGCTTTGCGGGGTCTGCCTCTGCGGCTGTTCGCGCCGGCCTGCACAACCGTTTTTTCCGCGAACTGCAAACACGTTTTGCGGGTCGGGATGCGGGTTTTGCTAGAGATGCTCTTAGTTGGTGGTGCCATGGTGATGTGCTTCATTGCTCTATTATTGAATGTATTGTTTGGATGCCTCCTCTGCTGGTGGGCGTTGCCTCCCTTCCTGCGGTAGCGGTTTTGGCCTTCAACCTGACATCCGCTTCTTCGAATTTTGCCCCGACGGCTTGGGATTGCTCAGACTCGGCCAAGGCGAAATCCTTGCTTGATCTCTCGATGCCGGCAGCGGAGACACTCCCGGGTGCCGTCACCTTCTTGAAGGCGCAGTCATGGCCACTCTCTGTGCCCCTCCTCGAGCAGCAGGGGAAACCCTAGGTTCGTTTTTGCGGATCAGACGGCGATGGCGTCCCCGCGTCGTTCTCCTTCATGAAGGCGTCGTCTTGTTTGCTCACGGTGTCCTCAGAGGTAGATTTGAAGATGTTGGGCGTTTTGTTGGTTTGGTTTGAGCTGTGTCCCAGGATGGTGAGTTTAGCCGTGTTTTTTCTGTTTGGGCTGAGCATCCCATGTCCCTCTGCTCTGGTCGCCATGTTCATGCCTCGTGCGTTCATGTCATGCGTTGTACCACTTTCTGTACTCACTCTTAACTTCTTCTATCAATGAAATGATATGCAAGCTTTGCGTATCCACAAAAAAAGAATGTATTGTTTGGAGATTGTTCGATGTAATCTTCAAGGGTGAAAATGTATGATCTTAACCCAAGTAGTTGAATTTGGCAACGACAACGATTGCGCGCCTTTCACTTGCTAGAGGCATTATTTTCCAGACAATCATTCTTGCGGTCATGTGTTGTCAAGGTATGGTCGATGTTGCTTCTTGTATCGTAGATCATTGTTACTCTTTCTTACTTAATGATTTGGATGTGTTCATTCTTGACTAGCTCTTGGTATCATGTTGTTGTGGAAGCTTGGTTTAATTAGTATGTTTTTTATATTATTACTTTATTACCTTTTATTGAAAAGATGTTGCTTCGATGCTCAAGCTATTGATTTTTGTGAATGCCGATGGTGATTACTAAATATGGGCCATAAGGATGTATGGCCTATCGTCTATCAAATAAAAATGTATTAACTAAACAATGGTAGTATCTATTCTAAGAATTTACATTTAAAAGCAGTTTAATGTAGCATAGGCCTACATAATCACCGCCACCATGGGTGTGCCGATGCGGCAAGCTGAATGACTCGGCAGAGGTAGCGGATCTATGCACATCCTCTTCAGTCTAACGTGTGAACAGTTGGACGCGACCATGCAATGGGAGGGAAGGGAGAGGTCCAATGGGCCTTTCATTACAAAAGAAAAATTATGGTACAAGTGAAGGTGAGAGTTTTTCTGTAATTTCTTGGATGATTTCTGCCTCGCTTGGTATATGGCCCACCACCAACCCGACACTGCACAACTTGGATTGCATCGTCTCACGCGGTATAAGTTGGGAGATGATATGGGTCACTTGTAGCGGGCAACGCGTCAGGTTGCTCGCGTCGTTAGCTGCTACATGGGCCTTGGGCTTGCGCACGCATCTGCGGGCATGAGAGACCGGAGACACGAGCGAGCATATGTACGATTTGTGACCCCTAAAAAAATGTACGATTTGTGCTTACTTTTTTTGTCTTCTTTGACTTTTTCTATTCTCTTCCAAGTATGGTTTTTCTTCTAGTTTTCTTTCGTTTTCTAGTTTAAATTTCTTTATAGTTTTTTTGCTAGGAAACTTCTTTATAATTTCTGTACTATAAACTTTTTTATTATTATATGGTGCGCATCTTTCAATACAAACTTAATTTTTTTAATATATGGTGAAATTTTTTAATATATGATGAACACATTTTCAGATACACATTAAAAAATATATGATGAACATTTATATACACAGTGAATTTTTCTTTAATGTATGGTGAACTTTTTTCTAATATACATTGAAGATTTTTCTAAATGCACACTGAACATTTTTCAAAAATATATAAAATGATAGAAGATAAAAATAAAAAAATCAGTCAGCCAAAAACTAGGCAAAAACAAATAAAATAAATTTAAAACAAGTTCACGAATTCATGGTTCTTGATTTTGAAAAACATTCACAAATCTGAAAAATCATTCACAACTTTTGAAAGTTATCCATTTTTTTTTTGATCAAAGAAGGGCTTGCCCCTTCCGATTTTCATTACCGAAAACCACCAAGTTCTACATAAGAGTTCAAAAGAAAACGAAAAACGAAGAGGTCCAACCGAGTTCAACAAGGATCAAACATCACCCCCATCGACCAACAAAGGGTCATTACATCAACGCAGAAGCAAAAGCAGCAAAAAAGGAGCCAAGGATCTATTCTACAGGAGCACCAAACATCAGGTTCACCACCGCAGGAGAGACTTTCTTCATTCATTCATTTCAATCTAGCCACATTGATCCTCCACCCCTGCTTGGCTGTGAACACTTCATTTGCTGCCTGCTCTAGCACCCTTGCTCCCAGCTCCAACGCTTTTCTTGGTGGCTCCTTTATCTGCATAATAGACCAGTCAATTATCCACCTGCACATTAGCTTGACAACATATAAAGGATCATTTATCCTTTTATTCTCAAAGATAATTGCATTTCTACTTTTCCAAATTGACCAAAGCAGGGCTGAAATCCCCACCAGCATCAGTTTCTTATCATCTTTGTTAAATTTCCTAATCCAGTCTCCAAAACAGTCTTTCACACTAGACGGTACAGTTTTAAAACCACACACACATCTAACCAAACTCCATAACAAAGAGGCAACCGAGCAAGAGAAGAATAGATGATCAATTGATTCATCTTTCCCACACAAGACACATCTTTTCTCGCCCTTCCATCCTTTTTTAAGCAGTACATCTCTAGTTAATATGCTTTTTTTGTTAATCAACCATAGGAACACTTTCAGTTTAGCAGGCACTTTAATCTTCCATAAGTATTTCTGTGGGAATTTCAACCCAGAAGCTACCAATTTCCTATACAAGGATCCCACAGAAAATTTGTGATCCGCGGTGAGGGTCCAGAGGATTTTATCCTCCCGTCCCAGCATTTGAATTTCCTCACATCTTTTTTTGAGACTGTTCCAAAGCTCTACAGTCTCTCCATGTAGGGTTCTTCTAAATTTAAATTCATGCCAGCCTTTCTGTATGGCCTCCTCCACAGTAATGTTATGGTCAAAGGATATATCATACAGTCTAGGGTAGGCCTCCCTCAAAGGTTTATCATCAACCCATGTATCTTCCCAAAATCTAGTATTTCTTCCATCCCCCACTTTTTTCTTAACAAATTTGTAGAAGATTTCTTTGATTTTTAGCAGGCTAGCCCAGAATTGTGAATCCCCTGGGTTTTTACATATTAAAGCCAAGCATCCCCCCTTTCTATATTTGTCTCCCAAAATATCCTGCCACAGACCCTTTTCGTTTTCCATTTTCCAAAACCATTTGGCCAAAAGCGCAATATTCATAATTTCCAGATTTAGTATCCCCAATCCCCCCATTTCTTTAGGAACGCAACAATCTTTCCAATTCACTAGATGGTATTTCTTGACATCCTCATCATCCTGCCACACCAACCTGGATCTGAAGAAATCAGCTTTCTTTATAATCCCCTTAGGTACAGCATAAAAGGACATCATAAACAAAGGAATATTAGTCAGGCAGGCTTGCACCAGGGTTATTCTCCCTGCAATGGAGCCCAGCAACTTCCCATGCCAGCACCCACATCTTTTTTCAATTTTATCAGTTACACAATCCCACTGAGAATTCCTGATTCTATTTTCAGATACAGGCATCCCCAGGTATTTTATGGGCAAATCTCCCATTTTGCATGTTAGTATTTCTTGGTAAATCATTTGTTTTTCTCTGGCTTTGCCAAACAACAACAATTCACTTTTGTGAAAGTTTATCTTAAGCCCAGACATTTGCTCAAAAACTCCTAGTATGAGTTTAAGATTCTTCACACTTTCTATCTCATCCTTTATCAAGAATATGGTATCATCAGCATACTGTAACATATTAATCCCCTTTCCCCTATCACTGTTTAACACTCCTTTAACCAGGTCATGTTTCAAGGCATTACTCATTATGAAGGCTAGGGCATCAGCAGCAATGTCAAACAGCAAAGGTGACATGGCATCCCCTTGCCTCAATCCTTTAAAGGTTTTGAAATATGGGCCAATTTCATCATTCACTTTAATCCCAACATGTCCCCTTCTCATAGTTTCCATCACCCAATCACACCATTTGTCAGGAAACCCCTTCATTTTTAACATCTGTATAACAAAGGGCCACTTAATTTTGTCATATGCCTTCTCAAAATCCACTTTAAAAACCAGGGCATCTTCCTTATTTTTATGAAAGGAATTCATTGCCTCATGCAAAATCACAACCCCTTCCATAATATATCTGCCCTTGATAAAGGCAGTTTGGGTTTTAGAAATCACAGGGGCTACACACTTAGCCAGCCTGTTCATCAGAATCTTAGTGATGATTTTAAAACTAACATTCAGCAGGCAAATGGGCCTAAACTTCTGAATTTGTTTAGCATCATTAGTTGTTGGGATTAAGGTAATTATGCCATAGTTGTGTCTAGCAATATTAATTTCTCCTTTAGCAAAACCATCCACTAGATTTTTTAGATCCCACTTGACCACTTCCAAAAATCTTGGTAAAAGTCAGCAGGGAATCCATCAGGGCCAGGACTTTTATTTCTTTTCATCCCAAACACCACTTGATGAATTTCATTTAAGGAGAAAGGTGTCAAGAGCTCCTCTCTTTCTTGTTCATTGATCTTATCCATCTCCATCTCCCTCAATGAGATACTAGATTCTTCAGAATGTCCAAATAATTCTTTATAGAATTTAGTTATATATTCCATCAACCTCTCATCCCCTTCTATAACCCCTTCCTCCTGTTCAAGGGAAACAATTTTGTTTTTCCTTCTTCTCCCATTCACCTTAGCATGATAATATCTAGTATTTCTATCTCCATCCTTAATCTTCGAATCTTTATATCTTTGCAGCCATTTCATCTCCTCTTGTATCATTACTTTTTTTAATTGGGCTCTAAGCTCTTTCTGCTCACTTCTATCCACCGCATTTAAACCCATGACCTCCGCTCTCTTATCTAAATCATCAAGCTCCTTTATTATCTCCATTTTTATTTTTCTGTACCAAGCATCAATATTCCTATTCCATCCTTTAGCTTTTTGTCTCAATTTCCTCAACCTTGATTGCCATTTATCCAAAGTATCCCCAAAGTATCTCTCATTCCAGGTGTTATATACCAGCTCTCTAAAACCTTCTCTCAGCAACCAAGCATTTTCATATCTAAAAATATATTTGTGAGTTTGAGTTTCCCCTGTGTCCAGGAACAGAGGAGTGTGATCAGAGATTTCTCTAGCAAATGCTTGCAATATGGTGAGTGGGTATTTCTCCTCCCAAGCAGGGCACATCAGCACTCTATCTAGTTTTTCGAAAGTAGGGTTCTCCTGATTATTACCCCAAGTGTATTTTCTCCCATTCAATGGTAATTCACTAAGTCCCGCTTGTTCAATAATGGCATTGAACATGAAGGACCACTGCTCGTTAAGCATAGGTTTGTTCTTCTCCTTTCCACTTCTGATAATGTTGAAACCTCCCCCAACCAAGCAAGGCAGAGGATTATCATGATATAATCTTGCCAATTCAGCAAGGAAGCTTGCTTTTCCCTCCTTCTGTGCGTCCCCATACACCGTAACCAAATTCCAGTGCATTTTGATATTTTTATCAAATATTAACATTCTTAAGAAATATTGTCCTTTTTCAATATTTTCTATATCAAACACATCTTTGTTAACCCCCACCGGGATTCCCCCTGACATGCCTCTGGGTGGATTCCAGCTCCATTGAAAATTCCTCCCTCCACACAAACTATGCAACTCATTTTTTGTGAAGTCTTGCTTTATGGTCTCAGAGAGTCCAATAAAGTCTAGCTTCTGATCCATAATCATCTCCCTAATATATCTTTTCTTGTGGTCTTGTCCTATACCTCTTACATTCCAGAAAACCCCCCTCATTATTTTATATTTGACCGCAAAAGGACCAAAAATCTATATCCACAGCAAATACAGAGAAGATTCTCAATTAGACTTCTTTTCTTTTTTCCTTCTCCGAAGGACTCCAACCCCAAGTGATTGCTTCACACAGTCAAGCGCTGGTGAGCGTTTCCTACCACTTTTTCCCCAGAGAACATTCCCCTTAGTTTTTTCATCTGTTGTTCCTCAATATCCACATCAGAATGTTCATAATCTGAACATAATTTCTCAAGGGTTATGTCTCCAGTATTAATATATACTGGGACATCCTTTTCATATTTATCATCCTCTTCACATCCCCCCCTGATTTACCACTTTTTTCTCTTTTAATATTCTGAAAGTATAACTCCCTTCTGGCTATTTCCATCTTGTTAATAATCTCAGTATTTTTATCAATCATCTCTATGGAACATCCTAGATCAATCCCAACTAGAGCGCTAATATGTAATAAGGAGGCATCATCAAAAGCTAGTTCAGAATTCTTGCCATAATTGTCTCTCTCCTCACCTCTGCTTTTAGCCATATCCTCAATTTTCTTGTCTTCTTTTCCTTTGTTTCTCATGCTTCTCTTGATCTCAACATCTTTCTCCTCCCTCTCTTTATCCAGGATCTCACTTCCATGTATTTCAGCCATTTTCTCCCCCAAGGTCCTAATAGATTCTTGGCTAGCATTATAATCAGTGGGCTCCTTATATTTTCCAGACTCAGTATCTTCCTTTTTCTCTTGAGTCTCTTTCTCATAATCTTCAAGGTCCATATTAGCTAACTCCATTTCATACTCCTCTCTATTAGCAGCCTCTTGCGCCAACTTCTGGATTTCTTCAAGTTGTTTTCTACTAATCTCCTGCAACTCTGTCTGAATTTTTTCTAATTCTCTGATTCTGTTTTCATTTTTAGCCCATAGAGCATTGTTTCTAATCTTGTCCTCCTCCAAGGTTTTGATTTTACTGAACATGATTTCACTCTCATTTTGCCATTTTCCTCTCTCCACAGCCATCTCTTTTTGCCACTGCATCATGGTTTCTTCCACTTGAGCTTTCATTCCTCCAATTCTTATATCAACCTCCTCACTTTGTTTCAGGGATAAGCATCCAAAGGAAACCCCTCTATGTTCATTGTCCCCCATTCTAGTCCTCTTCCTGTTGTCAATCTCTTCTTCCCCCCCTTCTGAGAGATTATTACCATCATTTTTCCTCTTCTCATCTTTGTACCAACCAATCTCCACCACCTTCTCAGCCTCCACCCTAATTCTAAACATGAGAAGATCAGGGGAAGTGATTTCCACTTGAGTTGGCAATTTCTCCACATCTTTGATCCCACACTTTGCTCTAATTTTCTCCTCATTTATAGTATCCATATCAATCTCCAGGACAGGTCCAACTGCAGCAGCCACCTCACAAACACCCAAAAAATGTCTGAAACAATCTGGGACTTTGGTCAGCCTGACCCAAATGGTGTGCATCTTCCCAACAGCGTGATGATCAAGGGACCAGGGTTGAACCTTGATCATCACCCCTGTCCCCAGCAGTTTAAAGTCATTAAACTTGGCTAGCTCCACCAACTTTGCTTTATTGGGAAATCTCATCATGTATCCATTCTTTCCAAATTCCCTTACTCTCCATTGCCAGCCCCAGTCAAACATTTTCTCCATAGCTTTCACCAGTTCAGTCTCATTAATGCTTCCTTCTCTTATGATCACCACACCCAAAGGATTGGTATGTTCTGCTATCAGGACATCTTTATAACTCTGAACCAGAAGAATTCCCAGCCCTTTAGCTGCATACCCTAAATATTTTGGGACTGGTTTAACCTGTTTCAGCAAGTTGCACTCCCCTGTAATATGATTCTCTCTGCCACAGATCAAGCAGTGTCCCACCCATGCAATCCTTGGTGGTGTGTCTGGGGTCTTTGCACTTACCACACACCTATTTGTTAAATCTATCAAAATTTCTCTTGTTTTCTTCATACCCATGCTGCCAATCACTTTTACCCCCTTGCTTCTTCAAATCCAAGCCAGCTCCCTGCTCCACCATCTTGTCAAACTCTCTGTTGCCCATCAGGGGCTCCCTCTTCTTTTCTATGACTTTCTCTTCCAAGCATGTTCCCAATTTGATTTCCAGCCATTCCTTCCATCCGGGCCTTCTCACTACCTTGCATCCCCTGAACCAGCTGAGAAAGTAGCGAAGTCAACAACAATTGTTGCTGCTGCTGATCTGCCTGAGAAGTATGGTTGTTGCTCCTCACTTTTTCCATTACAGCACCTTCCTTTTCACCACAAGTCATCCTTGGTATCTCTCCTCCTGCATCTTTCCCTCCTGCCTTAGCTTGCCACACCAAATTTTCCTCGCTCCTCTCAGCTCTGGGTTCTTCAATCTCTGCATCTCTGCTCAAATCCTTCTCATTCCCAGAGCGATTCCCCCTCTCCCAAAACTCCCAGATCCTCCTGGGAAGGCATGTCTCCCTCCATTCCATATCCCCATCCTCTCAGTATCATTGAATCGTCCTCCAAAATTGCCATTCCCTCCCCCTCTATTGAATCTCTGAGCCCCAAATCCTCTACCGAAATTTCCTGACATGGTTTTTTTGTATGTCGGCGAGGGGGGAGAGGAGGAAACCCTAAGGGATGTTTCTCCTCAGCTCCCTCCACTCCCTTTTTTATATCCCCCACACCGCCGTCCTTTTGTTGGGTTGGGCCGGGCTCCCTCTCACTAGGCCTCCACCATCTCAGGCCCACCTCCACATTAGTGTTTAAATCCTTTCCAACTGAGCCCCCAAAAAGTATCAGGGATCCCAGAGAATTTTTTCCACAAGATTCCTCCAAACCTCCCCCTTTCACACCTAAGCATCTCGCAATAGGGGTACTCTGCAACTCAATTTCCCCAAAATCTACATCCTCTTCCCAAAATACAGGGATTATGGGACGAACATTGTCTTTTTTCATATGAATTCGAACAATTTCTGCATCTATCCCACTCCCATGAGTCATGTTGCTCAGTTTTCTATTAGTATCATTATCCAAAAAATCCCTCGCTCTGAATATAAGTCTGCGCCAGAAACCAACCCAGAATCCTGATTTCTTCGCGATTTCGATCCCTCCCTAATCCTATATCTGTTACTCGGCTTAAATTCCCCGATCAGATTACCACCACTAGCATCATCTACTTCAATCGAAGTAGTAGACGCTAAGTATTTCGCAGCTTTCAACATACCTGAATCGGAGATGAGGGCCTCCCCCTCCCCCTCCTCTTCGGAGTCCTCGCCGGCCAGCAACCAAAAGCGATTGCTGACCGGCGAGCACCCTACTGGCGGCGGGAGAGAGCGAGGAGGCGAGGCGAACGCCTCTGGAACCGCGGCGAGCGGCGAGGGAGTGAGGTTGGGGTCGAAGAAGCCCTGGCCCTTCGCCGCTGCGGCACCGTCGCTTCCTCCTCCATCTCCTCGTGCTCCTCGTCCTCCTCGATCTGGATCGGCAGCCACCTGGATCCAGGGGCAGGGATCCCCACCACCACCTCCTGCGGGGGGCCCTGATGCGGAGGCGGCGCCCATGGCTGGATCAGGCGGAAGCGGAAGGAGCTGAACACCTTCCATTTCTCCCTCTGCTCCGGGACCAGCAACTCCGCCTATAGCATCGCCCACAGGAGCACCCCCATCGCCGGCTGGCGGTCGTAGTTGGGGAAGCATCTGAGGATCTCCTCCCCGCGCAGCTTGTCCCGCACCACCTCCGACGCGTGGTTGAGCGCCTTCGCCGTCGGGAACCATCGATCGATCTCCTTCAGCCGCCCCATCAGGATCTCGTCGCCGTCGGACAGCGCCCACATCTGCTGCTCCCTCGTCGTCATTGAGCCCTAGCTGTCGCAGCGGCGCGGGGCGTGGGTTCTCATGGGCGAGATTTGTGAGGTGTGAAGAGGGAGAGAGCCGAGGCGTCGGTCTATTATCCCCTCTCCTGGCCCCTCACTCGCCATTACTCACCTCGAAACGCACCCCCGCCGCGCCCCACCGGTCAGCCGCCGCAATTTCTGCGACGTGGCACGGAAACACCACCTCCTGTCCCACCCGCCACGCCGCAACGCCTTCTCCGCTGCATGCGTCCACCACCACTCCCTCATCGTCGAGGAGCTCCACCCGCAATCCTCGTCGGCGAACGTGGCCGTGTCGAGGCACCGGCACCGCTGCGCAGAAGTCTGGCACGAACACGCAAGGTTGCATTGAAAGTTATCCATGGATTTGAAAAATTACTATGATTAAAAAGAAAAGAAAGGAATCAAGAAACTGAAAAAATCCGGAAAACCCGTGAAAGAACAAAGCAAAAAACCAAAAATACCAGCGGTAAATAGGAGAAAACCCGATGGAAGGTTCCCAAAACCAGCCCTAGAACCTTCGCAAAACCCGTTCCACAGCTGAAGCTCCCGCGCTTCGTACCCAGGGCCGGCCCTGGGGTATGGGCGGCGGGGCGACGGCCCAGGGCCCAGGCGAGGGAGGGGCCCATGATGGAGTAATTATATATACTATAGCCCAGCAAAAATAGATAAAAATTACAAAAGAATTAAAGAAAAAAAATAAGAGGCCCATCAGATAGCTAGCTAGCGACCCCCGATCGATTAGCAAATACGAAGCGCACACGCCAGTTGCCAGGCACACCACTGCTCGTTTTCCTTCGTAGGTTCGTCGCCCATGACGCCCATCGGCCTCCTCGCTCGGCGCCTTGCCGCGTCGTCCTCGCCTCGGCCGCCGCTGCCCGCTGGAGCTGCGCGCGCCGACACTGCACGGCAGTCCGGCAGCCCGGCCATCTGGCATCTGGCAAGGCGGCACCACGACAATACCTAGTATACATCCGACTGCAAGTCTTGAAGTCTACAACGCAGCGGTCTTCAATCCCTGAAATTCCGCAAGTGAGTACGTTTGAACGTTTCCATCCATATTCCTTAGTTGTTGTCCATTCCCCAAATCCCAATTTGACAATTTCAGTAGTTTATTTATTCTTTATTTAGTTGGTACGTATTCAACTATACATCCATGATCCATCCTCCAATTTCAGTATGCATGAAATTTTAAGATTTTCTAATCCAATCTATTAATTTGTTGTCAGTACATGTCTAGGGTTTCATTTTGTGATCTTTTTAGTATTATTCTTGGTGATAGAGTCAGTTTGAATTTGGTTATTATTGTTCTTGATGGAATCATTTGAATTATTATAGTCAAATTTTAAAGTAAAGATATGTTTGAAAGTTACTCTTAATAAGTTATATATACAACGCACACGCATACATATATATGGTCCTAGGACTTAGACATAGGGGCCATGTTGTAGAGTTTGCCTAGGGCCTCATGAAACACAGGGCCGGCCCTGTTCGTACCTGTGAGCTGGTCCATGTTTTGTCGCTAGTGGGCGATCACAAACGGTACACCACAATGTGATATAGTTCACACCAACATTCCATGTTTGCTGGAGGCCACACAGAATAATAGTTCATATATTTGTAGACAGAGTTGTGATACGTCTTCATCGTATATACTTTCATCGGGACCTGATCCTAAGGCACACCGATCTAGCAGGTACCACGTCATATCACTTTGCGACCTCACGCACGGTATCCACATGGCTGCAGCCTTACCTTGGCCAAAACCGTTTGTGTCTTTTGATTCACGTATATGATTATGTTTGCTAGCATCCATATGACAGAGAACCCATGTCGACATGACTAGTCATAAATCAAGGTGGCACAAACGTATAGGGACAGGCATACGTAACTCAGCAATGCACATGTCGTCCAGCAGCGAGTGTAATCAAGTCGTAGCAAAGCCACAAGGACTATAGTAAACACTGTGTGACATTTCCTCGTAGGGGCAAACATAGGACAAGGAAGGATACATGCCGGTCAATCCATGTGTTCCGGAGCAGTAGCGAACTACCAGGGCTCAGTGAAAGCACTAGGAGACATTTCCCTGTATGGAAGGCTACCAAAGCAGATAACTAGGTGTCAAATCCCACATACCAATGCATTTGAAACATGCACACAATATGCACGGTGTCCCTAAGAAAGAGGCCTTGGTTTGAGAAGATGTAGGTCGGCATGCTCAAGTTTGATGACGAGTGATCTATGGTGGAGAGCGCCATCCTTTTCTTATGCCGGCAAGTGTGCTGACATGACAACGACTGAGATGTCGTGGTTGAAATCCCGCCCCTTTTTTGTGTGTTGGAATGTGTGCCGGCCACAGGTAAGTGCTCCAGCATGAACTGTGCGGTGGTTTTTTTTATGTTGGCATGGCATCGGCACGGTGGCACGGCCGCTGACATGATCTATGGCCGCGGGCCTTTTTTTAAATTCTGCGCGGACGTGAAATGGGTCTGCACGTTGGGCACACACACCCGACCCAAACGTAAAAGGGGGCGGACGACGAGCAGGCGGCCGACCCAACGAACAAAAAACGGACAAAGCACACGTCTATTTGGGTCGGCGCGTTGGAGTTGCTTTAAGTGCATGCATATTGAAGTATGTGGAATGAATTTCTAGGTCATGTGGTTCTCCTTCTCGTCAATTCAACTTGAAAAATACAGAAGTCAAACGAATGATAGAATGCTAAGAGATTTTAAACTCAAATACAAAAGGTTATGAATCCAAATCTCCACCCCTCTAAAAATTCAAGGTAGCAGAAAATGATCCCGGCTCCGGTGTGGGCACCAATTGTTGTCGTCGGATACTAGTAAATAGTTGAATGAGCCACTCGTGCGAAACATTTTCTGGGCTGGGGACGCTAATGAGATTGAAGCACTAGTCAAGATTCCACGGTTTGGCTCTAGGCGAAGAGTGACCAGTTCACGTCAAAAGCCCTCACAAACTGGCTGGCTTATAACGACTGTTGCTTCGGTCACTTTTCTGCAGAGCTACGTGCATAGCCTGAATCTGGAAGGAGAATCGGAACAGTTTTGACCAAGGGGAAGAAACTGCCAGTGGTGCGGCGTTTGAACAGTTTTGGCGCCGGGCGAACAAATCTCGGTATCTCATCTGTTCGGAGGCAGAGGAGGCCCAGGTGAATCCAGTTCTCCGCTTTGCTCAGGACAGGTTAATTCTAAAAAGTGAGAGTGCTAATGTAGTCATAGTCACCAACGTCAAAGTCTGCAGCTACCAACGTGTCCTGGAGGGACGCCTATCTGGAGATCGAAGAGGGGCCGGAGCCAGGATTTAGACTTGAGAAGGGTGAGGAACAATATGGTTTCATAAAAAATAGACCATCAAAATATATCAAGTCTGAGTTATTGTTTGTGTCTTCCCCTCTGTTCTTGTCTCATACCAATTTTTTTAATTAGGATGTGCATATTTTCATCTCAGCCATTTTTCTGTGTCTTTGAATTGACATAGTCAAACCATACTCATATCACCTCTCAGACTTTTTATGCGTTGGCATCTACCACATATTAATCACAGAGACTAAAGTAGATCTTTGCACTTTCAAGAATGAATTACATGCTAACTAATGTGCAAATAACTAAATGAGATTTAAGAAAAATTTAGACAGCTCAAAATTAGTAAAAGCACATTAAAAAGATACGCACCCCATTAGCGAATTAATCTATTGGCCGTAGAGCTCATATCACTAGTAGAAAACAGGGCTTTGGTCCAAGCCTGAAGAGGTCATTAATCCCGGTTTTCATACGAACCGGGACCAATGGGAGCATTAATCCCGGTTCGTGAGGCAAGGGGGGCGGCCGGGCCTCGGGGGCCAATGGTCCCGGTTCATCTGACCCCTTTGGTCCCGGTTCCAGACACGAAGCGGGACCAATGGACCTCGCTCTTGGCCCACAACCTTTAGTCCCTGTTGATGTCTGGAACCGGGACCAAATGTAGGCCTATATATACCTTGCACGCGAGTAGAGCAGTGCATTGCTCTATTTTTTTGGCCAGCCATGGAAGAAGCTTTGTGGTGCTCTAGCTCACCTCCTATGCACATGAGGTGTTCGATGAAATGCCCGAGCCACACTTTATAAGCTTTCTCCTCTCGAAGCTCCTAGTCGAAACTCCATTTTCCTCAAAATTTGTCTAGGTTTGACGGTCCGTCCTGTCCCGTCCCCGTCCTCACCACCGTCGATCGCCCGCGCCGATCTCGTCGCCGGCACCACCATGGTGAGCCTCTTGTTCTTATCTTCTTTCTAAAAGAAAAAAATCTTACTTGTATGGTTTAGATTGCTAATTGTATAATTTTCTTAATTTTTTATTATTGTTTGTTATTATATAGTGCGATGGTTTTGGTATCAGCCCCCGTCGGCCCTCGTCCTCTCTATGATTCGGATGTGGTATATACTATCTTTTATAAGTATTTCTTTCATTTAGTGTTTATGACAATTATGGCGATCAACATGACATAGATGTTTTATGTAGGAGGTATGTGAACCGGAAATTCCAACTGACCCTCTTGTTGAGAGGTTAAATTTAGTTGAAAAAGAAAACGATTACTTGAAGAAAAAATTGAAAACAATTGAGGAGGAGAAAATGGCATTGGAGTTGCATGTTGCGGATATCGTCGATGATCACAAGATCAACATGGATAAACTGCGCTTGAAGAGTAGAAAGATTAAAAAAATATGCCATTCATATAGAGGCTTGGTATCATTATGTCGTTGGATCAATTGTTACCTTAGTTGCGATTATGATCGCATATGTTGTTGCATTGAAATGTTTTACATAGATTCAATGTATGGTTTAATTAGATGCTCTAGAGAACTATGCATGAACTTTATGTATTTATTTTTTCAGTAATAACATTTGATCACTACTGTACTTTGGTTTTAATGTGATGATGAAATCCCTTTATAACAGATGAGTTTTCGTTTGAAACCCTGATACTTCGAAAGAGATTGTTCGTTTTGCACACGAAGTGCATCCAGTTTTTGCCGTAACCCTTTCAACTTTTTAGAACATGCTATGTCGGTGAAATGATGCTACCATGCCAACTTTTAACCTTTTCAGAGTTCATTTAAAGTGCTTTTCAATTTCAGGGTCATTTAGCTCAAAAAAAATCAACAAATGCATGAAAAATAGCAAATGAAGTCAGAAAGGGTTGAAAATTGATGGTGTGGCTTTGAATGGTGCATTTTGAACACACTAAAAGTCTGGATTTCAAATAAGTTAAAAAAAAATGAAATTCCTTTGTAACAGATGAGTTTTCGTCCGAAACCCTAATACTTTGAAAGAGATTGTCCATTTTGCACACGAAGTGCATCCAGCTTTTGCCGTAACCCTCTCAACTTTTTAGAAAATGCTATGTGGCTGAAATGATGATACCATGCCAACTTTCAACCTTTTCAGAGCTCATTTGAAGTGCTTTTCATTTTAATGGTCACTTAGCTCAAAAAATCAGTAAATGCATGAAAATAGCAAATGAAGTCAGAAAGGGTTGAAAATTGATGATGTAGCTTTGAATGGTGCATTTTGAACACACAAAAAGTCTGGAGTTCAAATAAGTAAAAAAGTGAAATCCCTTTATAACAGATGAGTTTTTGTCCGAAACCCTGATACTTCGAAGACATTGTCCATTTTGCACACGAAGTGCATCCAGTTTTTGCCGTAAACCTCTCAACATTTTAGAACATGCTATGTGGTTGAAATGATGATACCATGTCAACTTTCAACCTTTTCAAAGTTCATTAGAAGTGCTTTTGAATTTCAGGGTCATTTAGCTCCAAAAAAATCAGTAAATGCATGAAAAATAGCAAATGAAGTCAGAAAAGGTTGAAAATTGATGATGTGGCTTTGAATGGTGCATTTTGAACACACAAAAAGTCTGGAGTTCAAATAAGTTCAAATAAATGAAATCCCTTTGTAACAGATGAGTTTTCGTTAGAAACCCTCATAATTCGAAAGACATTGTCCATTTTGCACACGAAGCTTATCCAGTTTTTGCCGTAACCCTTCAAATTTTTAGAACATGCTATGTGGGTGAAATGATGATACCATGCCAACTTTCAACCTTTTCAGAGTTCATTTGTACTGCCTTTCAATTTCAGGGTCATTTAGCTCAAAATAAATCAGTAAATGCATGAAAAATAACAAATGAAGTCAGAAAGGGTTGAAAATTGATGATGTGGCTTTGAATGGTGCATTTTGAACACACAAAAAGTCTGGAGTTCAAATAAGTTTAAATAAATGAAATCCCTTTGTAACAAATGAGTTTTCGTCTGAAACCCTAATACTTCGAAAGAGATTGTCCATGTTGCACACGAAGTGTATTCGGTATCTGCCGTAACCCTCTCAACTTTTTAGAACATTCTATGTGGGTGAAATGATTATAGATTGCCAACTTTCAACCTTTTCAGAGTTCATTTGAAATGCTTTTCAATTTCATGGTCATTTAGCTCCAAAAAAATGAGTAAATGCATGAAAAATAGCAAATAAAGTCAGAAAGTGTTGAAAATTGATGATGTGGCTTTGAATGATACATTTTGAACACACAAAAAGTCTGGAGTTCAAATATGTTCAAATAAATGAAATCCCTTTGTAATAGATGGGTTTTCGTCTGAAACCCTGATACTTCGAAAGAGATTGTCCATGTTGCACACGAAGTGTATCCAGTTTTTGCCGTAACCCTCTCGACATTTTAGAACATGCTATGTGGCTGAAATGATGATACCATGCCAACTTTCAACCTTTTCAGTCATTTGTAGTGCTTTTCAATTTAAGAGTCATTTAGGTCAAAAAAATCAATAAATGCATTAAAAATAGCAAATGAAGTCAGAAAGGGTTGAAAATTTATGATGTGGTTTTGAATGGTGCATTTTGAACACACAAAAAGTTTGGAGTTCAAATAAGTTCAAATAAATAAAATCCCTTTGTACAAACGAGTTTTCGTCCGAACCCTAATACTTCAAAAGAGATTGTCCATTTTGCACATGAAGAGTATCCAATTTTTGCCGTAACCCTCTCAACTTTTTAAAAGATTCTATGTGGGTGAAATGATGATACCATGCCAACTTTCAACCTTTTCAGAGTTCATTTGAAGTGCTTTTAAATTTCAGGGTCATTTAGCTCCAAAACAAATCAGTAAATGCATGAAAAATAGCAAATAAAGTCAGAAAGGGTTGAAAATTGATGATGTGGCTTTGAATGGTGCATTTTGAACACACACAAAAGTCTGGAGTTCAAATAAATGAAATCCCTTTGTAACAGATGAGTTTTCGTCCGAAACCCTCACACTTCAAAAGAGATTGTTCATGTTGCACACGAAGTGTATCCAGTTTTTGCTGTAACCCTCTCAACTTTTTAGAACATGCTATGCGGGTGAAATGATGATACCATGCCAACTTTCAACCTTTTCAGTGTTCATTTATAGTGCTTTCCAATTTCAAGGTCATTTAGCTCAAAGAATGAGTAATAGCAAAACGAATGAACTAGAAAACTTTTAGGAAACTCTAATAGCAAAAAAATGAATTAAAAATAAAAAATTAAAATATTCTGATATGATCAACTAAAACAAAACTATATTATTCTTCAATAGCAAAAAGAATTAACTAAAAAGCTTTTATAAAACTCTAATAGCAAAAGGAATAAACTAAAAAGATTTTAAAGACCTCCAGTATTTTTTAGACTAAAATTATATAAAATTAATACAACTAAAATTATCAAAGTATTTTTTATTCAAAACATTAATAGCAAAAATAATTTTCATAAAAAAATAATTTGTTAGATACTTTTAGAGCAAACCAAAATAACAAAATCTATTTCTGATAAAAACAAACATTTAAAATAACCTAAAATTTACCAAATTGAATATAATGATAAAATACAGTAATATTAAATAACAGGAAAATGAATCACTAAAAAAATCTATATTTATAGTAAAGTTATTCTGAAACTAGTGATTCACACAAATGTCAAAGAATTCAAATTTAAACTATTCAAATTTGAAAACTAATGGCACTAACAGAAAGTTTATAATTTTTGTGACCTAAAAGCAAAAAGAATCACTGAAAAACAGTAAGTACAAACAAAATAAAATAAATAAAGCAAAAAACAAAACAAAAAAACTGAAAAAGATTAAAAATGCCACCTACTGGGCCACCACGGCATGAATACGACTAGAAACCCAACCAACTTGTTGGCCAGGATTCAGGCCTGCAGAAGCCCAGTAGGCCCACAGGTAGAAGAGTGTCAGATTAGGCCCACAAGCCTGCAATTGAGGGGAGCTCGAGAGGGTGGGCGCATCAGCACTTATAAACCACCATCGAGCTCTCTCAGCTAGCGAGGTGGGACTAAACATTTGGCCCCGGGCAGCACCAACCTTTGGTCCCGGTTCGTGTTACCAACCGGGACCAATGCCCCCCTTTGGTCCCAGTTCGTGCCACCAACCAGGACCAAAGGTCTCTTCTTCCCGCCCTTTGGGCTGCTGAAAAGAGATCTTTGGTGCCGGTTTGTGTTACAAACCGGGACCAAAGGGTTTGCTATATAACCAATACTTAGGAATTTTTCACTTCCATCTCGCAGTTGCCCCTGACGACGTCGACTACATCGACACCGTCAGGCTGCCCCGATGTCGCCCGCCGCCCCCGCCGTCGCCGTCGCTGCCCCATGATAAGTCTCCAACGTATTTACTTTTCCTAACGCTTTTTCTCTTGTTTTGGACTCTAATTTGCATGATTTGAATGAAACTAACCCAGGATTGATGTTGTTTTCAGCAGAACTATCATGGTGTTATTTTTGTGCAGAAATAAGAGTTTTTGGAATGGAACAAAACTTTGCGAGGATTTTTTTATATCAAATAAGAGAATTTCTGGAGCCAGGAGGTACCTAAGGGGGCACCTGGGTGGGCGCGCCAGCCCCCCCCCCCCCAAGCGCGCCCAGGTGGATTCTGCCCACCTGGCGGCCCCGCTGACCCTGAAACCTACGCTATAAAATCACATTATTCCAGAAAAAATCAGGGAGAAAGAATTATTGCGTTTTACGAGACGGGGCCGCCACCGTCTCCTGTTCTTCATCGAAAGGCCAGATTTGGAATCCGCTTTGGGCTTCGAAGAGGGGGATCTTCGATCTTCATCATCAACAACACATCTCCATCGCCAATTCCATGATGCTCCCCACTGGGAGTGAGTAATTCCTTCGTAGGCTCGCTGGTCGGTGAGGAGTTGGATGAGATTCATAATGTGATCGAGTTAGTTTTGTTAGGGCCTGATCCCTAGTATCCATTATATTCTGAGATTGATATTGCTATGACTTTGTCATGCTTAATGCTTGTCACTTTGGGCCTGAGTGTCATCATTTCGGATCTGAACCGTTTATGTTATCACCATTATATCCATGTTCTAGATCCAATCTTGCAAGTTATAGTCACCTACTACGTGTTATAATCCGGCAACCCCGGAGTGACAATAGTCGGGACCACTCCCGGTGATGACTGTAGTTTGAGGAGTTCATGTATTCACCGTGTGTTAATGCTTTGTTCCGATTCTCTATTAAAAGGAGGCCTACATTATATTTATGAACTAGAGCTAGTGTCGTATCGCCCTAGGTTATAACTGTCTCATGATGAATATCATCCAACGAGTCACCGATCCAATGCCTATGAATTTTATATTGTTCTTGCTAAGTTACTACTGCTATCGTTACTTCTAAAAAATCACTGCTACCACTGTTACCGCTACTGTTGCTACTGTTACCATTATCAAAACTATCATATCACTGTGGTACTAATCACTTTGCTGCAGATAATTACTCTCCAGGTGTGGTTGTTTGACAACTCAGCTGCTAATACCTTCAAATATTCTTCGGCTCCCCTTGTGTCGAATCTATAAATTTGGGTTGAATACTCTACCCTCGCAAACTGTTGTGATCCCCTATACTTGTGGGTTATCAAGACCTTTTTCTGGCGCCGTTGCCGGGGAGCATGGCTATATTTGTTGAGTCACTTGGGATTATTATCATATTTTCATTACGAAGAATTTGAACGATGATAAGACTAAGATTTTTCCCTCAAAGACGAGGGGAGGTAAGGAACTGCCGTCCAGCTCCGCTTTAGATTCACCTTTTGTTATAAGTAAACTTGTAACACCACAACATGCTATTAATTCCGATATTTCGCAAGTTATTGATGATGCTACTTCTGCTATGAATGCTACTCATGATGATGCTAGTACCTTGCTTAATGATGATGTGCCACTAGATGAATTTCTTGATGAACAAATTGCTAGAGTAAGACAACATGATATTGTTGAATCTGATGATGAACTTGAAACTGAAAATCTTGAAACACCCACTAGAACTAGTCCTCCCATATATGAATTGCCAAAGGTACCGGAAGGTTATACTATGAGTTAGGAGGCAACTAGAGATACTCTTGCTTGTAAGGATAGAGATGATCTAGAAAAATTATTATGCAAGTATAAGGAAAGATCTCTGAATGCTGAAATGAAATGTGATCCTGAGTTTGATACTTCACCTATTGTTACTGATGATAAGGATTATGAATTCTCTGTCGACCCAGAGTTAAGCACTTTGGTTGAATCTGATCCTTTCCATGGTTATGAAACTAAAACTGTTGTGGCACATCTTACTAAGTTAAATGACATAGCCACCCTTTTTGCTCATGATGAGAAGATTCACTATTACTATATTCTCAAATTATTTCCATTCTCATTAAAGGGTGATGCTAAAGCTTGGTACAATACTCTTGCTCCTGGTTGTGTGCGTAGTCCCCAGGATATGATCTACTACTTCTCTGAAAAGTATTCTGGAGCAGCGAGTGTAACCAAGTCGTAGCAAAGCCACAATGACTATAATAAACACTGCGTGACATTTCCCCGTAGATAGGAACAAGGAAGGATACATGCCGGTCAATCCATGTGTTCTAGAGCAGTAGCGAACTGGCAAGGCTCAGTGAAAACAGTAGGAGGTATTTCCCTGTATGGAAGGCTACCAAAGCACATAAAGTAGGTGTCGAATTCCACACATATCAATGCATTTGAAACATACACACAATAAGAACCGTGTCCCCGAGGAAGAGGCCTTGGTTCGACAAGATGCAAGCCAACATGCTCAAGTTTGATGACGAGACCGTCATCTTTTTTTGTATGTCGACAAATGTGTTGGCATGACCACGACCGAGATGGTGTGGTTAAACTCCCGCCCCTTTTTTGTGTGATGATATGTGTGCCGGTCACTGGCAAATGCGCCAGCATGTGTGGTGTTTTTTTATGCTGGCATGGCACCCGCATGAACTCTCGGCGATGGCATGGCCACATGCCTTTTTAAAATTCTGTGCAGACATGAAAAAGGTTTGCGTATTGGGCGCAGGGCCGACCCAAACGTCCTAGAAAGGGGGCCGACAACGAGCAGGCGGCCGACCCAAACGAACAAAAACGAACAAATCGCGCGTCTATTTGGTTCGGCTCGTTGGAGTTGCTCTAAGTGCATGCATTCTGAAGTATGGGGAATGAATTTCTAGGTACTCTGGTTCTCCTTCTCGTCAATTCATCTTGAAAAATACAGAAGTCAGGCGAATGATATATTCATCGCTTAATGCTAAGAGACTAAACTCAAATACAAAAGGTTATGAATCCAAATCCCACCCCTCTAAAAATCGAAGGTAGCAGAAAACTATCCCGGCTCCGGTGTGGGCACCAATTGTTGTCGTCGGATATTACTAGTAAATAGTTGAATGAGCCTCTGGTGCGAAACATTTTCTGGGTCGGGGACGTTAAGGGCATGTACAATGGTGGCATATGAATACATATGCCTCATGACAAAAAGTAATTTGAGGCATTTACATTTATTTTTTCTCCCCAATGCAAGCTATCACTAGTGGGCCTAATTAAGAACTAAAAAATGAAGACTCTAGTACACATGCATCTCTACTTTTCACTCCAACCTTTTCAGCTTTTGTCACTGGACGACACTTTTTCTCTTCCAGCATCCGCCTCTTGAAGAGGATCCCGCTTCCCTATCCGAACCAACTTTACGTCATATCCGATCCTACATGGCATGCGAGGTATCACCTTGAGGCTATGCATTGTACATGCCCTAATGAGATTCTGAAGCACTAGTCAAGATTCTACGGTTTGGCTCTAGGCAAAGACTGACCGGTTCACGTCAAAAGCCCTCACAAACTGGCTGGCTTATAACGACTGTTGCTTCGGTCACTTTTCTGCAGAGCTACGCGTGTAGCCTGAATCTGGAAGGAGAATCGGAACAGTTTTGACCAAGGGGAAAGAAACTGCCAGTGGTGCGGGGTTTGAACAGTTTTGCCTCCGGGCAAACAAATCTCGGTATCTCATCTGTTCGGAGGCAGAGGATGCCCAGGCGAATCCAGTTCTCCGTTTTGCTTAGGACGGGTTAATTCTAGAAAGTGACGGTGCTAATGTAGTCATAGTCACCAACATCAAAGTCTGCAGCTACCAACGTGTCCCGCTGGAGGGACGCCTATCTGGAGATCGAAGAGGGGGCAAAGCCAAAGCCAGGATTTAGACTTAAAGGGGGGCGAGGAACAATATGGTTTCATAAAATATAGACCAACAAAATATATCAAGTCTGAGTTATTGTTTGTGTCTTCCCCTCTGTTCTTGTCTCATACCAAATTAAAAAAATTAATTAGGATGTGCATATTTTTATCTTGGCCATTTTCCTATGTCTTTGAATTGACATCGTTAAACCATACTCATCTCACCTCTCACACTTTTTATGCGTTGGCATCTACCACATATTAATCACAGAGACTAAAGTAGATCTTACATTGCACTTTCAAGAATGAGTTACATGCTAACTAATGTGCAAATAACTTAATGAGATTTAAGAAAAAATTAGACAGCTCAAAATTAGTAAAAGCACATTAAAAAGATACACACCCCATTAGGGAATTAATTTATTGGCTGTAGAGCTCATATGAAGAAAACTGAAATCCATACAGAAATGAACTAGCTACTACTTATAATCTGTGGACCAATATACATACCTTCAGATTTAGAGCGCAGATCAAGTAGAGCAGTGGTGAACTTGAGAACACAGCAACTCTGCAGAAGCATCGAGATAGAGCAGCCATGACTTACACCATAGCACACTAGAGCCCCGGTAGCTGGCAGTGTGCGTGTCTCCTACAGCCCGGCGACTAGCGTAGAATGGATGGACGACAGCGGCGGCCAGTCATACGCGAATGAAGCGAAAAATCACCATGTCGATCAGCCGATCCATCTGAGGCTACGTGCGGCGCTAGCCGCAAGGTCAAGGGGCAACGAGATGGAAAATATGGCCTGATCATGGGCCCGTTTAGTTGGGCTTTGTTGCATACGCGGCCAACGTGTAACTGCATGAATTAGACTAGGCCTGAAAAACTAACTAATTACGAGTTATTTACGGCCATTAGTATTTAATCCTAGTATTACATGACGTGATCTGTTGAGGGGGATGAAACTTGTGTTGGGCTCGTTGTTCGTGGATGTCACGTATGGTTTTCTCCTCCGACGTCTTAGGATTATCAGATATGAAATTCGATGACGTGTTCGGGGTGTTTTCCCGGAAACTTTGGTGCTGGTCCGAGCCGTACAGTCGACTCCAAAGTCTAGTCTCAGGGAGCGAAAGCAGAGACCACGAGAGGGAGAGTTTTCCCGCTGCCTCCCAGTCCAGTCTAGTCTCATAGTATACGTATCATAGTCCCTCTCAATCGTGGAATTCTTCAAAGTCAGTCGAGCGAGTCTCCCCGGCCGGCGTACCCCGCACGCACCCGCCACAATCATCTTCTACTAATCAAAAACCCCAAAAATGCCCCTGGATCCAACGTTTTCTCTCCCCGCATCAGCGAGGATGCCTTCGTCATGTTTTACATCTATAAGTATGTGTGTGCACCAACACAAACCAAACCAATTCCAAACCACAAGTGAAGCGCGGTGTGCAGCTGAGCTAGCTACGGTCTTTCTTTTTTGGGCAGTGATCTGCGCCGGTGCGCCGGCCCAACAGTTGGGCCGGTCGAGCCCAGGCCGTCCGATGCACTGCCTCCCAACCGTCAGATTGATCCCCTTCCGCATCGTCGTCTACCTTCCGCGTCAGATCGAGCAACGCAAGCGCCACGGGCCATCCCGCACCCAGCCATGGCGCGTCTACCTCGTCGTCATCCCCGTCGCCGTTCGCCCTCGCCGTCGCCGTCGCCGCTCGCCCTCGCCGTCGCCGTTCGCCGGTTGGAGCACAGATGCCGCATGGCCCCACCCCTCTTATGCAGCAAAAAAATGGGCCCAGCAAACAAAAAGTTGACCCCTGCCGGTCCCTGGAGTTCGTCGCCGTTGCAGCTCCGCCGGGAAGCCACCGCAGTAGTCAGTTGCATCAATGGTGAGTTGCCGATTCGAGCTTTTTGTCACAGTCTGGTAGAAACTTTTCAGAAATACGGTTGAAGCTTTTCAGAATTACGGTTGAAACTTTTCATGTCAACAATTGCAACTTTTTTCGTTGTGTACTCGTGGGGGTGAAGCTTTTCTATACAGTTGGTTGAATCTTTGTATAAAGCGGGTTGAAGCTTTTTTCATCAAGGGTTGTAGCATTTTATGTCGATGGTTGTAGCATTCCGCCATGGCAATGACTTCTTGAAAAGCTTTTCATGCATATCTGGTTGAAGCTTTTTCAACCTCTTGTTGAAGCTTTTCATACTACGGTTGAAGCTTTTCGTATGAACGGTTGTAGCTTTTTTCAGTGCATGGTGTCCGGTTGAAGCTTGATATACCGCTAGTTGAAGCTCTCGAATTGAACGGTTGTAGCTTTTTTGGTGGTCGGTTGCAACATCGGTGGAGGAGAAAAAAAATGCTTCCAAAGTTCGTCTTGAAGCAGATGGTTGCAGCGGTAGGGGAGGAGGTCGCGCACTCGCGCTGCCGTGGTTGAAGCATCTCCGGTGGACGGTTCCAGCACAGGGGAGTACGAACAGCAGCTCGCGGATGGTATATTCCATGGCGGCTTCCAGCTCCGGCTCGCC
>NC_041385.1:83499731-83583954 GCF_002162155.2 Triticum dicoccoides
CCGGCGGCGGGATCTGAAGGAGGAAGAAGGGGATCGGGAGGAGCGCGAGCGTACGATGTGCTTCGCCTCGCTTCCATCGAGTGGCCCGCGTGGGACCGGCGCAACGGTTCGGCCGGTGCCCCGCCCACAAACAGTTCCCTTCTTTTTTGCTTTGTTGGGTGTGCAGTGCAGCTACGATCTATCTATTCTACGTGCCGCGGCCATGGGCGCGCACCCCAGCGAATACACCGGCGAGAACCTATGCCACCGCCGCCCCGAACTCCGCGCATGCAGCAGCCCGGAACCAGTTCCACCGGTGCCACATGTGCCTAAGCCGAACACCGGTCCGGTGGTGGAGGTGGACGCTCCCTCGAGCTACGCCACGGCCGGCAAGCTCCTGTTCGTCGCGGCCGGGGCGTTCGCGGCCGTCCTCCTGGCCCTCATCGCCCTGCACCTCTACAACAGCGGCCGGCGCCGGCGCGCGCGAGAGGGTCGCCGCCTCCACCGCACCCTGGCCATCTACGTCGAGGCGCCTTCGCTGCGGCGGCTCGACCCCCTCGACCCCGCGGTGCTCCGCGCGCTCCCCGTGGTCGCCGCGGCCGTCGGCGCCGGGGACTGCGCGGTCTGCCTCGCCGAGTTCGAGCGCGGCGAGGAGGCGCGCGCGCTGCCGCGGTGCGGCCACCGGTTCCACGTCGACTGCATCGACGCCTGGTTCCGCGGGAACTCCACGTGCCCCCTGTGCCGCGCCGCCGTCGAGGCGCCGGACGACGCCGTGGCCCGTCCCGAGGTGCGCGTCGATGTGGCGGCCGACGACGACGCCGCGGCCAAGGGCGGAGCGCCGGCGATGTCGAGCGGCACGGATCTTGACAAGACGAGGCGGGTCTCTGCTTCCACCCGACCCGCTTCCTTCTGACGTGCCCCTGGACGCCAGGAAGCTTCCTTGCTCCTTCCGGCACCAGCGTCCAGGACCATCATCGGTTTGGGGGCATTTATTCCATCTGACTCTGCGTATTTTTGTGTTGGTGATGATGCTCGGTGTGACTAATTTTCTAGTAGTACAAATTTGGCACATGGATTTTTTCTTAAGATGAATTTGGCACATACTCCCTCCGTCCGAAAATACTTGTCATCAAAATGAACAAAAGAGGATGTATCTAGATGTATTTTAGTTGTAGATACATATTTTTTTATTCATTTTGATGACAAGTATTTTCGGACGGAGGGAGTAGTTAGTATTGCACTAGAAGAAATAACGCGCTACGCCGAGCGAAACCCTAGGGCCCGATCTTAGTTGGTGGTGTCATGGTGATGTACTTCGTTGCTCTATTATTGAATGTATTGTTTGGAGATTGTTCGATGTAATCTTCAGGGTGAAAACATATGACCTGAGATCCACAACGATTGCGTGCCGTTCAATTGATGACTTCCTAGAGCCGTTTTTTTTCGAACAATCATTCTCATAGTCCATGTGTTGTTAAAGGATGGTTGGTGTTGCTTCAAATTTCGTCCTCGGTCAACGCCTACAAGAACTATTGGCCTGATTGCCCTGTCCGTCTTCCGCTTTCAGCTCTTGATACTCCACGTACTCCTTCAGGTTATAGTATTTGCTGACCATGGTGGCATGTCCTTGCACGTCATTGAGATAGCTCTCCAGCTCATTGCAAACGCCTTATCCCATAGCTTACACTTAGCACAAGCCAATTGCAGTATCCAGATTTTTTTTAATTTTTTGTTCCTTTTTATTTTCATTCTGTTTTTTGTTTTTTATTTAACAAATTTCAAAAATTTTAAAAAAATTGAATTCATGTACATTTTTTTAATTAAAAACATTTATTTTAAGTCCCCAAATAGTTTTTGAATTCACAGAAGTTTTTCAAAATCTTGTTTTTAAAATTTTTATTTTTAAAAATACATGAATCCCTTTTGAATTAGCTACATTTATTGAATTCATGAACATTTTAAAATTTGCACAATATTTCGAATTCATGAATATTTTTAAATTTTCTGAATAATATACTAATTCATGGACATTTTCTGTATTTGCAAAAAAACAATTTTTGAATTCGTGATTTTTTCTACTTAAAAATATACAGACCAAATTAAAAAAAAAGGCAGGCGTGAGCTTCGGTGGCTAGCTGTGACTGTGCTCTATGGGCCAGACCCGTGTCACGCAGTCGACGCGAGCAACCTGCCCCCATACTACTGGGCTGACTCATGTTAGAGGTATCCGTTGAGCTTCATTTTCAGCCGATTTTGTGACTAGAATGTTCCGCGTGCTTTTTATTTTTCATTTGAATTCTTTTTTAGTTCTTCTTGTATTTTTTCCTTTATTTATTTTTCTATTTTTTAAATTTTCAAAAGGGGAAACAAATTCAATTTTTCACCTTTTCAAATTCATGAACCTTTTTCTTTCATGAATTTTCAAAGTCGTGATTTTTTTCCAAAATTCTTGCACATTTTGTGAAATTCGTTTTTTAATGTATGAATTTTCTTAACCTATAGATAGCCGGATCTAGTTTCTTTACCTGAGAAAGCAGACTGTTTCGTTACTAGTAACACCTGACAAAGCAAACATGTTGCAGTAAAACAATAATTAGGCATATATCCGGTTAAAAAAAAGGCATATCCTTCACATGACAATTCTGTATGCTATTCTTTTTATTATTTTTCCTCGTAAGCCCTAATGTATACTTTATAAAATTTATAAAAAATCTCTGCGATAAGAAATCCTTACTGGTTTGCTTCAAAAAGAAAATAAAAAACAATTCCACCATGCCATTTACTAGCCATATAAATCCAGCAACAGAAGCAGCGGCCGGCGCCGGCGCGCGCGAGAGGGCCGCCGCCTCGGCCGCACCCTCGCCATCTACGTCGAAGCGCCTTCACCGCGGCGGCTCGACCCCCTCGACCCCGCGGTGCTCCGCGCGCTACCCGTGGTCGCCGCTGCCGTCGACGCCGGGGACTGCGCGGTCTGCCTCGCCGAGTTCGAGCGCGGCGAGGAGGCGCACGCGCTGCCACGGTGCGGCCACCGCTTCCACGCCGAGTGCATCGACGCCTGGTTCCGCGGGAACTCCACGTGCCCCCTGTGCCGCGCCGCCGTCGAGGCGCCAGACGACGCCGCGGCCCGTCCCGAGGTGCGCATCGACGTGGCGAGGGACGACGCCGGCGATGTCGAGCGGCACGGATCTTGACAAGACGAGGCGGGTCTTTGCTTCCACCCGATCCGCTTCCTTCTGACATGCCCCTGGATGCGAGGAAGCTTCCTTGCTCCTTCCGGCGCCAGCGTCCAGGACCATCATCAGTTTGGGGGCATTTATTCCATCTGACTCTGCATATTTTTGTGTTGGTGATGATGCTCGGTGTGACTGATTTTCTAGTAGTACAAATTTGGCACATGGATTTTTTCTTAAGATGAATTTGGCACATAGTTAGTATTGCACTAGAAGAAATAACGCGCTACGCCGAGCGAAAAAACAAGGCCCAACCTTAGTTGGTGGTGTCATGGTGATGTGCTTCCTTGCTCTATTATTGAATTTATTGTTTGGAGATTATTCGATGTAATCTTCAGGGTGAAAACATATGAACTGAGATCCACAACGATTGCGTGCTGTTCAATTGATCACTTTCTAGAGGTGTTTTTTTTGGGACAATCATTCTCATAGTCCATGTGTTGTCAAGGGATGGTTGATGTTGCTTCAATTTTCGTCCTCGGTCAACTCCTACGAGAACTATTTGCCCGCTTGCCCTGTTCGTCTTCTGCTTTCAGCTCTTGATACTCCACGTACTCCTTCAGATTATAGCATTTGCTGACCATGGTGGCATGTCCTTGCACGTCACGGAGATAGCTCTCCAGCTCATTGCAAACGCCTTATTCCATAGCAATCGTTTGCATAGCGATCACTCACCAGTGGTAGGTAGACGGGCCGGCCCATTATAAATTGAGGCGAAACAAGCGAACCACATTGATCGGTTTTAGGAACCTCCTCGCCGGTTTTGGGAACCTTCTAGAACGTTCCCGAACCGTTTTCTTTTCTTTTACTGTTCTATTCGGTTTTCCTTTTTTATTTTTTGTTCATTTTTATTTTTATTCCGTTTTTTGTTTTTTATTTCAGAAAATTCAAAAAAAAATCAAAAATTGAATTCATGTACATTTTTTATTTAAAAACATTTATTTTAAGTCCCCAAATAGTTTTTGAATTCAAAAAAGTTTTTCAAAATCTTGTTTTTAAATTTTTAATTTTTTAAAATACAATGAATCCCGTTTGAATTTGCTACATTTATTGAATTCATGAACATTTTAAAATTTGCACAATCTTTCGAATTCATGAATATTTTTAAATTTTGTGAATAATATACTAATTCATGGACATTTTCTGTATTTGCAAAAAAACATTTTTTGAATTCTTGATTTTTTCTACTTAAAAATATACAGACCAAATTAAAAAAAAAGGCAGGCGTGAGGTTCGGTGGCTAGCTGTGACTGTGCTCTATGGGTAGACCCGTGTCACGCAGTCGACGCGAGCGACCTGCCCCCATGCTACTGGGCTGGCTCATGTTAGAGGTATCCGTTGAGCTTCATTTTCAACCGACTTTACTAGAATGTTCCGCGTGCTTTTTATTTTTCCTTTGAATTATTTTTTAGTTATTCTTGTATTTTTTCCTTTATTTTTTTAAATTTGCAAAAGGGAAAAAATCAATTTTTCACCTTTTCAAATTCATGAACTTTTTTCTCTCATGAATTTTCAAATTCGTGATTTTTTTCCAAATTTCTTGCACATTTTGTGAAATTCGTTTTTTAATGTATGAATTTGCTTAACCTATAGATAGCCGGATCTAGTTTCTTTACCTGAGAAAGCAGACTGTTTCGTTACTAGTAACACCTGACAAAGCAAACATGTTGCAGTAAAACAATAATTAGGCATATATCCGGTTAAAGAAAAGGCATATCCTTTCACATGACAAGTCTGTATGCTATTCTTTTTATTCCTTTTTCCTCGTAGGCCCTAATGTATACTTTATAAAATTTATAAAAAATCTCTGTGATAAGAAATCCTTACAGGTTTGCTTCAAAAAGAAATTAAAAAACATTCTACCATGCCATTTACTAGCCTTATAAATCCAGCAACAGAAAGACAGACTATGATAGTTTGATTTTGCTAACCTATACAATGTCCAGTCTCTAATGGCTTGATTTAGCTAACCTGCACACACACACACACACACACACACACACTCACAAAACTTAATTCAGATATGCAGCATTAAATGAAATACAAGCTCACGATGGATCAAAATAAAGCCACATTGATTTTGCAAAAAATAAAAGCTACATTGGTTAAATTCTGTGGGTTGGGTTTCCAGGCCTTCTGGGTCTCCTTAACAGCAGGTCTTCACTTCTCCCCGTTTGGTCTGGTCTTGAAAAAAAGGTTAAGTCAAGCATATGATATATTTCTTGCTCAATGCTAATAACACAGTTACGAATCCAAGTTCCACCCCTCTTACTTTCTATAAATTTGTGAAATGTTCTACACTTCTACTATCTTCCACATAATCTATGATGACTTCGGGCAGAAAATGATCTACCTCGTAACCTGTTGCATGATGTAAATAGAGTGGTAATAAACTCTTTCTCTCTAACTTTGGAGATTAAAGGCATTCACAAACCTGGGGAACAAGGAAACAGAGCACTCTGAAGCTCACGAAGCGCATCACTGCCAAGTTTTTGCATGGATAAATCTGCGAGTGTACAAGGCAGACGCACACGTTAACACAACCAGAAATTATGAACACACGATTGAAATTATATATGAACTTTGGTGGGGACAGGAACAGAATAGACAACAACAACAATAACAACAGCAACAACAACAACAACAACAACGACAACGCCTTTAGTCCCAAACAAATTGGGGTAGGCTAGTGGTGAAACCCATAAGATCTCGCGACCAACTCATGGTTCGGGCACATGAATAACAAGTTTCCATGCACCCTTGTCCATAGCTAGTTCTTTCGAGATAATCCAATCCTCCAGATATCTCTTTACGAACTCCTCCCATGTCAAATTCGGTCTACCCTGACCTTTTTTAAAATTCTCTGCATGTTTTAGCCGTCCGCTATGCACTGGTGCTTCTGGAGGCCTGGGATGAATATGCCCAAACCATCTCATACGATCTTGAACAAGTTTCTCTTCAATTGGTGCTACCCCAACTCTATCTCGTATATCATCATTCCGGATTCGATCCTTCCTCGTGTGGCCACACATCCATCTGAACATACGCATCTCCGCCACACCTAACTATCGAACATGTCACCTTTTAGTCAGCCAACACTCAGCACCATACAACATTGCGGGTCGAACCGCCGTCCTGTAGAACTTGCCTTTTAGCTTTTGTGGCACTCTCTTGTCACAGGGAATGCCAGAAGCTTGGCGCCACTTCATCCATCCGGCTTTGATTCGATGGTTCACTTCTTCATTTGTACCCCCATCCTTCTACAGCATTGACCCCAATATCTAAAGATGTCCTTCTGAGGGACCACATGCCCATCAGGGCTAACCTCCTCCTCCTCGGGTCTAGTAGTACTAAAACGTACATCATGTACTCAGTTTTAGTTCTAGTAAGCCTAAACCCTTTCGATTCCAAGTTCATCTCCATAACTCTAACTTCCTATTTACCCCCGTCTGACTATCGTCAACTAGCACCACATCATCCACAAAGAGCATACACCATGGGATATCTCCTTGTATATCCCTTGTGACCTCATCCATCACCAAGGCAAAAAGATAAGGGCTCAAATTAAGATGACCCCGATGCAGTCCTATCTTAATCGGGAAGTCATTAATGTCGACATCACTTGATCGAACACTTGTCACAACATTATCATACATGTCCTTGATGAGGGTAATGTACTTTGCCGGGACTTTGTGTTTCTCCAAGGCCCACCACATGACATTCCATGGTATCTTATCATAGGCCTTCTCCAAGTCAATGAACACCATATGCAAGTCCTTCTTTTGCTCCCTGTATGTCTCCATAAGTTGCCATACCAAGAAAATGCCTTCCATGGTCGACCTCCCAGGCATGAAACCAAATTGATTTTTGGTCACACTTGTCATTCTTCTTAAGCGGTGCTCAATGACTCTCTCCATAGCTTCATTGTAGGGATCATCAGCTTAATTCCACGGTAATTAGTACAACTCTAAACACCCCCTTGTTCTTGAAGATTGTGTTGGGGAACGTTGCAGAAAATAAATTTTTTTCCTACGGTTTCACCAAGATCCATCTATGAGTTCATCTAAGCAACGAGTCATGGGAGAGAGATTGCATCTACATACCACTTGTAGATCGCATGCGGAAGCGTTCAAAAGAACGGGGTTGAAGTAGTCGTTCTCGTCGTGATCCTATCACCGGAGATCCTAGCGCCGAACGGACGGCACCTCCGTGTTCAACACACGTACGGTCAGCGTGACATCTCCTCCGTCTTGATCCAGCAAGGGGGAAGGAGAGGTTGATGATGATCCAGCAGCATGACGGTGTGGTGGTGGATGCAGCAGAACTCCGGCAGGGCTTCGCCAAGCTGCTGCGGGAGGAGGACGAGGTGTAGCAGGGGAGGGAGGCGCCAAGACACAAGGGTGCGGCTGCCCTCCCCCTGCCCTCCTTTATATAAGGCCCCAGGGGGGGGGGCGCCGGCACTGGGAGATGCAATCTCCCAAGGGGGCGGCGGCCAAGGGGGGGTGGAGTGCCCCCCAAGGCAAGTGGTGCGCCCCCCACCTAGGGTTTCCAACCCTAGGCGCAGGGGGGGCCCAAGGGGGGCGCACCAGCCCACTAGGGGCTGGTTCCCCTCCCACTTCAGCCCACGGGGCCCTCCAGGATAGGTGGCCCCACCCGGTGGACCCCCGGGACCCTTTCGGTGGTCCCGGTACAATACCGGGTGACCCCAAAACTTTCCTGATGGCCGAAACAACACTTCCTATATAGTTTTCTTTACCTCCGGACCATTCCGGAACTCCTCGTGATGTCCGGGATCTCATCCGGGACTCTGAACAACATTCGGTTTGCTGCATACTCATATTCATACAACCCTAGCGTCACCGAACCTTAAGTGTGTAGACCCTACGGGTTCGGGAGACATGTAGACATGACCGAGACGGCTCTCCGGCCAATAACCAACAGCGGGATCTGGATACCCATGTTGGCTCCCACATACTCCTCGATGATCTCATCGGATGAACCACGATGTCGAGGATTCAAGCAACCACGTATACTATTCCCTTTGTCAGGCGGTATGTTACTTGCCCGAGACTCGATCGTCGGTATCCCAATACCTCGTTCAGTCTCGTTACCGGCAAGTCACTTTACTCGTACCGTAATGCATGATCCCGTGACCAGACACTTGGTCACTTTGAGCTCATTATGATGATGCACTACCGAGTGGGCCCAGTGATACCTCTCCGTAATACGGAGTGACAAATCCCAGACTCAATCCGTGTCAACCCATTAGACACTTTCGGAGATACCTGTAATGCACCTTTATAGTCACCCAGTTATGTTGTGACGTTTGGTACACCCAAAGCACTCTTACGGTATCCGGGAGTTACACGATCTCATGGTCTAAGGAAAAGATACTTGACATTTGAAAAGTTCTAGCAAAACGAACTACACGATCTTGTGCTATGCTTAGGATTGGGTCTTGTCCATCACATCATTCTCCTAATGATGTGATCCCGTTATCAACGACATCTAATGTCCATAGTCAGGAAACCATGACTATCTGTTGATGAACGAGCTAGTCAACTAGAGGCTTACTAGGGACATATTATGGTCTATGTATTCACACGTGTATTATGATTTCTGGATAATACAATTATAGCATGAATAAAGACAATTATCATGAACAAGGAAATATAATAACAATCCTTTTATTATTGCCTCTAGGGCATATTTCCAACAGTCTCCCACTTGCACTAGAGTCAATAATCTAGTTACATTGTGATGAATCGAACACCCATAGAGTTCTGGTATTGATCATGTTTTGCTCGCGAGAGAGGTTTAGTCAACGGATCTGCGACATTCAGATCCGTATGTACTTTGCAAATATCTATGTCTCCATCTTGAACATTTTCACGGATGGAGTTGAAACGACGCTTGATGTGCCTGGTCTTCTTGTGAAACCTGGGCTCCTTGGCAAGCGCAATAGCTCCAGTGTTGTCACAGAAGAGTTTGATCGGCCCCGACGCATTGGGTATGACTCCTAGGTCGGTGATGAACTCCTTCACCCAAATAGCTTCATGCGCTGCCTCCGAGGCTGCCATGTACTCCGCTTCACATGTAGATCCCGCCACGACGCTCTGCTTGCAGCTGCACCAGCTTACTGCTCCACCATTCAACATATACACGTATCCGGTTTGTGACTTAGAGTCATCTAGATCTGTGTCGAAGCTAGCGTCGACGTAACCCTTTACGGCGAGTTCTTCGTCACCTCCATAAACGAGAAACATGTCCTTTGTCCTTTTCAGGTACTTTAGGATATTCTTGACCGCTGTCCAGTGTTCCTTGCCGGGATTACTTTGGTACCTTCCTACCAAACTTACGGCAAGGTTTACATCAGGTCTGGTACATAGCATGGCATACATAATAGATCCTATGGCTGAAGCATAGGGGATGACACTCATCTCTTCTTTATCTTTTGCCGTGGTTGGGCATTGAGCCAAGCTCAATCTCACACCTTGCAATACAGGAAAGAACCCTTTCTTGGACTGATCCATTTTGAACTTCTTCAAAATCTTATCAAGGTATGTGCTTTGTGAAAGACCTATGAGGCGTCTTGATCTATCCCTATAGATCTTGATGCCTAATATGTAAGCAGCTTCTCCAAGGTCCTTCATTGAAAAACCCTTATTCAAGTAGGCCTTAATGCTGTCCAAAAGTTCTATATCATTTCCCATCAAAAGTATGTCATCTACATATAATATGAGAAATGCTACAGAGCTCCCACTCACTTTCTTGTAAACGCAGGCTTCTCCATAAGTCTGCATAAACCCAAACGCTTTAATCATCTCATCAAAACGAATGTTCCAACTCCGAGATGCTTGCACCAGCCCATAAATGGATCGCTGGAGCTTGCTTACTTTGTTAGCATTCTTAGGATCGACAAAACCCTCCGGCTGCATCATATACAGTTCTTCCTTAAGATGCACGTTAAGGAATGCCGTTTTGACGTCCATCTGCCATATCTCATAATCATAGTATGCGGCAATTGCTAACATGATACGGACGGACTTCAGCTTCGCTACGGGAGAGAAAGTCTCATCGTAGTCAACCCCTTGAACTTGTCGATAACCCTTAGCGACAAGTCGAGCATTATAAATGGTAATATTACCATCCGCGTCCGTCTTCTTCTTAAAGATCCATTTGTTTTCTATCGCTCGCCGATCATCGGGCAAGTCTGTCAAAGTCCATACTTTGTTTTCATACATGGATTCTATCTCAGATTGCATGGCTTCAAGCCATTTGTTGGAATCTGGGCCCGCCATCGCTTCTTCATAGTTCGAAGGTTCACCGTTGTCTAACAACATGATTTCCAGGACAGGGTTGCCATACCACTCTGGTGTGGAACGTGTCCTTGTGGACCTACGAGGTTCAGTAGCAACTTGATCCGAAGTACCTTGATCATAATCATTAATTTCCTCTCCAGTTGGTGTAGGCACCACAGGAACATTTTCCTGAGCTGCACTACTTTTCGGTTCAAGAGGTAGTACTTCATCGAGTTCTACTTTCCTCCCACTTACTTCTTTCGAGAGAAACTCTTTTTCCAGAAAGGATCCATTCTTGGCAACAAAGGTCTTGCCCTCGGATCTTAAGTAGAAGGTATACCCAATGGTTTCCTTAGGGTATCCTATGAAGACGCATTTTTCCGACTTGGGTTCGAGCTTTTCAGGTTGTAATTTCTTGACATAAGCATCGCATCCCCAAACTTTTAGAAATGACAGCTTAGGTTTCTTCCCAAACCATAATTCATACGGTGTCGTCTCAACGGATTTAGACGGTGCCCTATTTAAAGTGAATGTAGCTGTCTCTAGAGCGTATCCTCAAAATGATAGCGGTAAATCGGTAAGAGACATCATAGACCGCACCATATCCAATAGAGTGCGATTACGACGTTCGGACACACCATTACGCCGAGGTGTTCCAGGCGGCGTGAGTTGTGAAACGATTCCACATTTCCTTAAGTGTGTACCAAATTCGTGACTTAAGTATTCTCCTCCACGATCTGAACGTAGGAACTTTATCTTTCGGTCACGTTGATTCTCTACCTCATTATGAAATTCCTTGAACTTTTCAAAGGTCTCAGACTTGTGTTTCATCAAGTAGACATACCCATATCTACTCAAGTCATCAGTGAGAGTGAGAACATAACGATATCCTCCGCGAGCCTCAACGCTCATTGGACCGCACACATTGGTATGTATGATTTCCAATAAGTTGGTTGCTCGCTCCATTGTTCCGGAGAACGGAGTCTTGGTCATTTTGCCCATGAGGCATGGTTCGCATGTGTCAAATGATTCATAATCGAGAGACTCTAAAAGTCCATCAGCATGGAGCTTCTTCATGCGCTTGACACCAATGTGACCAAGGCGGCAGTGCCGCAAGTATGTGGGACTATCGTTATCAACTTTACATCTTTTGGTATTCATGCTATGAATATGTGTAACATTACGTTCGAGATTCATTAAGAATAAACCATTGACCATCGGGGCATGACCATAAAACATATCTCTCATATAAATAGAACAACCATTATTCTCGGATTTAAATGAGTAGCCATCTCGTATTAAACGAGATCCAGATACAATGTTCATGCTCAAACTTGGCACTAAATAACAATTATTGAGGTTCATAACTAAACCCGTGGGTAAATGTAGAGGTAGCGTGCCGACGGCGATCACATCGACCTTGGAACCATTCCTGACGCGCATGATCACCTCGTCCTTCGCCAGTCTCCGCTTATTCCGCAGCTCCTGCTGTGAGTTACAAATATGAGCAACGACACCGGTATCAAATACCCAGGAGTTACTACGAGTACTGGTAAGGTACACATCAATTACATGTATATCAAATATACCTTTAGTGTTGCCGGCCTTCTTATCCGCTAAGTATTTGGGGCAGTTCCGCTTCCAGTGACCCTTCCCCTTGCAATAAAAGCACTCAGTCTCAGGCTTGGGTCCATTCTTTGACTTCTTCCCGGCAACTGGCTTACCGGGCGCGGCAACATCTTTGCCGTCCTTCTTGAAGTTCTTCTTACCCTTTCCTTTCTTGAACTTAGTGGTCTTATTGACCATCAACACTTGATGTTCTTTCTTGATTTCAACCTCTGCTGACTTCAGCATTGAAAATACTTCAGGAATGGTCTTCACCATCCCCTGCATATTGTAGTTCAACACAAAGCTCTTGTAGCTCGGTGGGAGCGACTGAAGGATTCTGTCAATGACCGCCTCGTCTGGGAGGTTGATCTCCAGCTGGGACATGGGGTTGTGCAACCCAGACATTTTGAGTATGTGCTCACTGACAGAACTGTTTTCCTCCATCTTACAACTATAGAACTTGTCGGAGATTTCATATCTCTCGACCCGGGCATGAGCTTGAAAAACCATTTTCAGCTCCTCGAACATCTCATATGCTCCGTGTTTCTCAAAACGCTTTTGGAGCCCCGGTTCTAAGCTGTAAAGCATGCCACACTGAACGAGGGAGTAATCATCAGTACGTGACTGCCAAACGTTCATAACGTCTTGGTTATCTGGGATGGGTGCTTCACCTAGCGGTTCATCTAGGACATGTGCTTTCTTGGCTGCTATGAGGATGATCCTCAGGTTCCGGACCCAGTCCGAATAGTTGCTGCCATCATCTTTCAGCTTGGTTTTCTCTAGGAACGCGTTGAAGTTCATGTTGACATGAGCATTGGCCATTTGATCTACAAGACATATTTTGCAAAAGTTTTAGACTAAGTTCATGATAATTAAGTTCATCTAATCAAATTATTGAATGAACTCCCACTCAGATTTGACATCCCTCTAGTCATCTAAGTGTTACACGATCTGAGTCGACTAGGCCGTGTCCGATCATCACGTGAGACGGACTAGTCATCATCGGTGAACATCTCCATGTTGATCGTATCTTCCATACAACTCATGTTCGACCTTTCGGTCTCTTGTGTTCCGAGGCCATGTCTGTACATGCTAGGCTCGTCAAGTTAACCCTAAGTGTTCTGCATGTGTAAATCTGTCTTACACCCGTTGTATGTGAACGTAAGGATCTATCACACCCGATCATCACGTGGTGCTTCGAAACGACGAACTTTAGCAACAGTGCACAGTTAAGGGGAACACTTTCTTGAAATTATTATAAGGGATCATCTTATTTACTACCTCCATTCTAAGTAAACAAGATGCATAAAACATAATAAACATCACATGCAATTATATAGTAGTGACATGATATGGCCAATATCATATAGCTCCTTCGATCTCCATCTTCGGGGCTCCATGATCATCTTCGTCACCGGCATGACACCATGATCTCCATCATCATGATATCCATCATTGTGTCTTCATGAAGTTGTCACGCCAACGACTACTTCTACTTCTATGGCTAACGCATTTAGCAATAAAGTAAAGTAATTTGGCCTTCTTCAATGACACGCATGTCATACAAAAAATAAAGACAACTCCTATGGCTCCTGCCGGTTGTCATACTCATCGACATGCAAGTCGTGATTCCTATTACAAGAACATGATCTCATACATCACAATTTATCATTCATCATTCATCACAACTTCTGGCCATATCACATCACATGACAATTGCTGCAAAAACAAGTTAGACGTCCTCTAATTGTTGTTGCATCTTTTACGTGGCTGCAATTGGGTTCTAGCAAGAATGTTTTCTTACCTAGGAATAACCACAACGTGATTTTGTCAACTTCTATTTACCCTTCATAAGGACCCTTTTCGTCGAATCCGCTCCAACTAAAGTAGGAGAGACAGACACCCGCTAGCCACCTTATGCAACTAGTGCATGTCAGTCGGTGGAACCTGTCTCACGTAAGCGTACGTGTAAGGTCGGTCCGGGCCGCTTCATCCCACAATACCGCTGAAGCAAGAAAAGACTAGTAGCGGCAAGCAAGTTGACAAGATTTACGCCCACAACAAAATTGTGTTCTACTCGTGCAATAGAGAACTACGCATAGACCTAGCTCACGATGCCACTGGTGGGGAACGTTGCAGAAAATAAAAATTTTTCCTACGGTTTCACCAAGATCCATCTATGAGTTCATCTAAGCAACGAGTCATGGGAGAGAGATTGCATCTACATACCACTTGTAGATCGCGTGCGGAAGCGTTCAAAAGAACGGGGTTGAAGTAGTCGTTCTCGTCGTGATCCTATCACCGGAGATCCTAGCGCCGAACGGACGGCACCTCCGCGTTCAACACACGTACAGTCAGCGTGACGTCTCCTCCGTCTTGATCCAGCAAGGGGGAAGGAGAGGTTGATGATGATCCAGCAGCACAACGGTGTGGTGGTGGATGCAGCAGAACTCCGGCAGGGCTTCGCCAAGCTGCTGCGGGAGGAGGACGAGGTGTAGCAGGGGAGGGAGGCGCCAAGACACAAGGGTGTGGCTGCCCTCCCCCTGCCCTCCTTTATATAGGCCCCCAGGGGGGGCGCCGGCACTGGGAGATGCAATCTCCCAAGGGGGCGGCGGCCAAGGGGGGGTGGAGTGCCCCCCAAGGCAAGTGGTGTGCCCCCCACCTAGGGTTTCCAACCCTAGGCGCAGGGGGGCCCAAGGGGGGCGCACCAGCCCACTAGGGGCTGGTTCCCCTCCCACTTCAGCCCACGGGGCCCTCCGGGATAGGTGGCCCCACCCGGTGGACCCCCGGGACCCTTCCGGTGGTCCCGGTACAATACCGGGTGACCCCGAAACTTTCCCGATGGCCGAAACAACACTTCCTATATAGTTTTCTTTACCTCTGGACCATTCCGGAACTCCTCTGATGTCCGGGATCTCATCCGAGACTCCGAACAACATTTGGTTTGCTGCATTCTCATATTCATACAACCCTAGCGTCACCGAACCTTAAGTGTGTAGACCCTACGGGTTCGGGAGACATGTAGACATGACCGAGACGGCTCTCCGGTCAATAACCAACAGCGGGATCTGGATACCCATGTTGGCTCCCACATACTCCTCGATGATCTCATCGGATGAACCACGATGTCGAGGATTCAAGCAACCACGTATACTATTCCCTTTGTCAGACGGTATGTTACTTGCCCGAGACTCGATCGTAGGTATCCCAATACCTCGTTCAGTCTTGTTACCGGCAAGTCACTTTACTCGTACCGTAATGCATGATCCCATGACCAGAAACTTGGTCACTTTGAGCTCATTATGATGATGCACTACCGAGTGGGCCCAGTGATACTTCTCCGTAATACGAAGTGAAAAATCCCAGTCTCGATCCGTGTCAACCCAACAGACACTTTCGGAGATACCTATAATGCACCTTTATAGTCACCCAGTTACGTTGTGACGTTTGGTACACCCAAAGCACTCTTACGGTATCCGGGAGTTACACGATCTCATGGTCTAAGGAAAAGATACTTGACATTTGAAAAGTTCTAGCAAAACGAACTACACGATCTTGTGCTATGCTTAGGATTGGGTCTTGTCCATCACATCATTCTCCTAATGATGTGATCCCATTATCAATGACATCTAATGTCCATAGTCAGGAAACCATGACTATCTGTTGATGAACGAGCTAGTCAACTAGAGGCTTACTAGGGGCATATTATGGTCTATGTATTCACACGTGTATTATGATTTCCGGATAATACAATTATAGCATGAATAAAGAAAATTATCATGAACAAGGAAATATAATAATAATCCTTTTATTATTTCCTCTAGGGCATATTTCCAACAGATTGGTACTAATATACTCCGTCTCCATTCTTCTAGCATCTTGTTTGCCTGAAAAATGAGGTTGAAAAGCTTGGTTAGCCATACTATCGCTATGTCCCCGAGGCCTTTCCACACCTCAATGGGGATACAATCAGGGCCTAGCGCCTTGGTTCCTTTCATCCTTCTTAAAGCCTCCTTGACCTCAGACTCCTGCATTCGCCGCACAAAATGCATGCTGGTCTCATCAAAGGAGTCGTCCAGTTCAATGGTAGAACTCTCATTCTCCCCATTGAACAACTTGTCGAAGTACTCCCACCATCTATGCTTAATATCCTCATCCTTCCCAAGAGTTGGTCTGCTCCGTACTTGATGCATTTGACTTGGCCAACATCCCTCGTCTTCCTCTTGCAAATCTTGGCCATCTTATAGATATCCCTTTTACCTTCCTTCGTGCCTAGCTGTTGGTAGAGGTCCTCATACGCCTGACCCCTTGCTTCACTGACAGCTCGCTTTGCAGCCTTCTTCGCCATCCTGTACTTCTCTATGTTATTTGAACTCCTATTCAGGTATAGGCATCTGAAACAATGTTTCTTCTCCTTAATCACCTTTTGACATCATTATTCCACCACCAGGTATCCTTAGCTTTGCTTCTCCTTCCCATGGACACTCCAAACTCCTCTGAGACCACCTTACGAATGCAAGTCGCCATCTTCATCCACACATTGTTTGCATCCCCTCCTTCCTCCCAAGGGCCCTCCTTAATGATCCTCTCCTTGAACGCCTAAGCTACCTACCCCTTGAGCTTCTACCACTTCGTTCTAGCAACTTTGGCACGCTTATCCTGCTAGACATGGATCTGAAAGCGGAAGTCAACAATCATCAGCTTATGCTGAGGGACCACACTCTCTCCAGGTATCACCATGCAATCAAGGCACACCCGCCTATTTTCTCTCACTACTGCAGGATGCTGCTAACGCGACACTACGATCAGAGACCCTTCGAGAAACCGTGTGTGATGCAATAATCGCAAACGGTGGTGTAAGAAAACCATCAAAAATGTGCAAAACATTTGTGATGACGGATGCATCAAACACGGTTTAGATTTTAGTTGCGTGTGCGATGCAGGGCATACGGTTGATCCAGCAGAACTGTTAGCGATGAGGAAGAACAATAGAAACGGGCAGCCATATCAATGTGTGTGTGCAATATACGGCATACAGTTCCCTCCGATGAACTGTGTGCTATTAGGGAATGCAACAGAACGGCCAACCAGATCAAGGTGTGTGTGATATACGGCATATGGTTCACTCGGACGAACTGTTTTCGATTAGGCAAGAGAACGGAAACGATCCATCTTAACAAGATGTGTGTGATATGTGGCATTTGCGATCAGCCAAAAGAACACAAACGATTTGTGTAAACCAGATGTGTGTGATACGCAGCAAACAGCCCACTCGAATGAACTGTTTGCCATGAGAAATTATAACACAGACGGTTACTATAGTAAGTTTGTGTGCGATTCTGTTCATACAAAAAACTTTGAAAAATGTAAACTAGTTGCTTGCATATAAACAATTATCAGAAAGTAACGAGATAGACCTTCTTCAAGCCAATCAACATGTGTTCAAAAAACAAGAAATGTCAAAAATTACAAAACAAAGACCTCAATAGACCTTGCTGCTATAGATCCCTCTTTGCAGCCTTTATTGTGCAACACAATGGAAACAGCTCAACTGAACAATATGTGTGTGATACGTGGCCAACAGGTCCGTGATTAGAAATGTGTGCGAAGATCAGTAATAACACAGATGATTGCTGCTCATAAGCCGTGTAATTTGCTCTGTCTACAAAAGAATAACATGTATATATGTAACTGAAATAAACATCCAATTACATAAGTGACAATACCGATCATTCGCACACACCTCAATAGACAATTGCTTGCATTCTAAAGTAGGAGAAATAATTGTCTAGTCATCTACTTCTTGTGATGCTCCCGCCACTTCTCTGTGGCTTGATCCCTCGGCTGGGGCATGAGCAAGACACTTCCTCATGTCAATGATCCGCCTATACATCTCGTAGCTTGTGTACGCCTCATTGGCCGCATACTTGACATGCTCTTCATCCAGTCTCTCATGCCAAACACCGTGCCAGGTGTCCTTGTCCTTCTTGCTCTCATCCTTCATCTTCATGTAGTAGGGGTTGATGATGGCCAAGGCAAGGTCAACCAGGGAGTTCAGTTTGTTCTTGGCACTGCCCCAGACCTTGTAGTGGTCCTGGATGTTGACAAGATTCCAGCATTTCAAGCCCGAAACCTTGAGCGCTTTTAGATCATTGGTGGTGTCCACTGTAGCAAAATTGTAGTCGGAGATGTTGATAAACCTAGAGAAACGCTCGCAAGGCCTTGTGGCCAGGTGGTAGTGGTAGATGAGGACGTCATGTTGCACGCACAACTAGGTGATGGCAACCTTCTGATCGTGCCCGGCATGACCGATGGTATACTCGAGGTCAAAGCCGACCACTTGGTACTTGTGCTCGGCAAGGAACTGCTCAATAGTTTGGATGGAGCTCTCCACCGACACGTGGGTGTCCACTACGTGATGCATGATGAACTGCCCGCCGTTGTCGTCGTCGGCCGCTGGGAGCGCCATTGGAGCCACGGGGATCACCATTGGAACCGCTGGATGTCCTCTTTGTATGTGTCGTCGTGGAGGTGCTTATTGTGTCGTGTGACGCGAGAGATGAAGGTAAATGGCCACAGGAATAAATGGGGGCCGGGCGGCCTGGATTCTCGGCGCGTCCGCATGGCATTTTTTTGCATCGGGTAACTGCATTGTGGAGCTACGCCCGGCACAACCGCATGCACACGAACGTGCGTGATCGTCCGCTGGCCCCAAACACTTGCAGCACATGTGGAGGGACGAGGGAAGAGCACCCAGAGGGACGCGAGAGCAGAGCGTGCATGGTGGGACACGAGCAAAGCGCGCCACGGCCACCTCAACCGCAAGCAACCACACGCATAGAGCAGTTGAACACACAAGAAATGGTCGCCTACAAGCCGACCGACACTTGCCTCGCTGCGTAGAGAGAGGCCGTGTGCTACTACCTCTGTCTTGGTATATAGTCCCCTTTATATTATGTGCCATACTTTTCCCTCAAATTTAACCAACAAAATGTTAATGCATGTTATAAAAATTATATAATTGGAAACTATGTTCAAATACGAATGTAACTATATAATATTTGGCCATGCATTCATATTTTATTAGTTAAATCCTACTTATAAACCAGGATGGGTGTATAGTAGGTAATTCAATCACAAATGTTTTTTTATTAACCGTATGTGTACGTGGCCTTTCGTCCTCCTCTCGCACGTCTTGTCACCCCGCTGCCGCAGACGGCTTATAGCACAAGCTTGCGCAGTGCATGGGAGCGTTCTTTTGGCCAAACGGTGGCGCAAATGAATCGTCGGTGAGCCCGTTCCGGCGCAAGCTTCCCGCCCAACTGGGTGAAATCCTCCAAAATCCCAATGCTTACAGGCCTGCTATAAAAACCCTCACGGCTGGCGAGTGCTGCGTCACATTTCCCCTCCCTCCCTGTAGCTTATCTCGTCTGCTTCTCCCACAATCGCCAATGGCACCGGTCCGTCGTGGTCGCTCAGCCACTCCGCCATCATTAGACGACAGCTCCAGCTTGGAGGCTACACAGCGGTGGCGGTGTAGTCCCCGGCATAGTGTAGTGCGCGTGGGGTCCCTATTGGGTTTGCGCGGAACACCCACCACACGCTCCGCTGCCGGTGCTCGTCGGCAGTTGTTGCCGGCCGTCGTTGTCGCTACACCACCGTCGAAAGCAAGGGCCATCACCCGCTCCGCTGCTGCGGCCCGAAGGCGGGAGGTGGCCGTCATGGCCGCCACCCCACTACCGGCCATCATGGCCATCACCCGCTCCGCCACCACGCCCCGAAGGCGGGAGGTGGTGGTCGTGGCCGCCACCCCATCATCGGCCGCCCTGGCTGCTAGCCCACCATCGACCGCCGGGGTCATCACCCGCTCCGGCACTGCCGCCCGAAGGCGGGAGGCGGAGGTGGATGCCGGCACGTGCATTAGCGACCTTGCGCGCTACACCGAGTTCCTGCGGGAGGAGGAGGAGGAGCGCCTCCTCGAGCATGCAAATAGCCTTACCGCCGCCGTGGTCGCGGCACACGCCGCCTCAGAGGCAAGGAATCAAGAGATCTACGACGAGAACCACCGCTTTGAGAAGGGTCATCTGGAGCGGTAGAGGGCGTTCGAGGTGAGCGTCGCTGAAGTTGCAGTAGCGGAAAGCACCGTATTGCAGTTGTCCAGCTCGTTGGTAGGCTCCTCCTCCTTTGCCTCTTACTGAGCGTGCTCAGCAGAGGAGAGGCTGTCGGAAGTAGTACAAAGCTCCTCCATAGTAGTATTTAGGGGCTATTTTGTTCAGTTCATCTGACTATAGATGTGGTGGAACTGTACACATACTTAAAATTAGCTAGTATATAAAGTAGAACTAGCTATTTCAGTACGTGGTTGGCAACAATTGGGGAAAAGTTTGGTCGGTTCAGCTGTTGAGTTGAATTGTTTGTATAAATTAAGCACAACTGCTTAATCTATGAATGAAATCTATGCTTAATTACTAAATTTTAGTTGCAAAAATTAGATAGTGCTATTGATTTTTAGCTGCATATTTTGAGAAATAACAGTGTTACAAGGTTGACAAATGGCAATGTTACTAGATCAACAAATGTCAATCTTTCAAGTTTGACAAATGGCAACATGCCCAATATGACAGATGCAAATCTTACCAAATTGTTAGTAAGTGGTTGCACATGGGTCATCCAAAACAACCGTTTGCTGTGAAGAGATGCACAAATCCTGCTCCCGCTTTGCATACGAGTGTTCTATCTAAAACGTTTGCGATCAAGAGTTGCACAAATCTTGCTCAGCACATTTTCCCTTGGCTTCCTGGGGAAGCTGTTGGTTTGCATATGGGTGTTCTAACTAAAACGTTTGCGATCGAGATACAATGTTAAACCCAAGAAAAGAAAAATATTTCCGGAGGCGGCGGAGGCGGCGTGCCACATCGTCCTTGTTGTTGTCGTCCACCGGAACACCGTTGTTGAAGTATTCAAGGCAGCACAGAATGTTCTTCACTTGTAAATCAAACATCATGTCGTCCCGTGATCGACGGGTAGGGCGCGGAAGGACGGCAGCTAGTGGCGCTGAGAGGTAGCGGTCGACGGTGGCGTCCCATGCCACTGAGGGGGGCACGCGCACGGGCACGGGCATGGTGGGTGCAGCCAAACGCACTGGTATTGACGCCGTGGTGGGTGGAGGGGCGCGCACGGGCACATGCGCTAACACTGGCATGTACATGAGCTCGCGCGGGTCCGTGGAGACCGCGGTGACGCCCGCGGCTTCCAGCTCTGCGATAGTGCTCGACGACCAGCCCATCAATGCTACGGGGATGGTCGCTGGTGCGGGTGCGGGAATGGGAGCCGGGACGGGAGCGGGGGCAGCAACAGCCGCGGCCAGCTCGTTCTGGGCCATGTCCATGAGGCCCCATTCCTCCTTATTTTCTATCTCCTTCGGCTCGGGGTCGACTTCACCAAACTTGAAGACTAGTGGCAGATGATCCTTCTACGCCATAACATTGGTGGAGGTCCGCGGGAGGGAGGGGAATGGGAGGCGAACAGTAAGGCCGCCTGTATTAAGCAGCAGCTCGGGCGCCATTAATGGAGAGGAAGGTGGGCGGCCATGGAAGTCAAAGGGCTCGATTCCCAATGAGCCTGCGCAGCGTACAGCTCGCACGCTTCCGAGTGAGCCTGCGCATTGGAGGATAGCTTGCACGCCTCTCGGTCAGCCTGCGCACCGGACTGTGCTCGCACGCCTCCTGTTCAGTCAAGTAGCTGTCCACACGGCACCTCCTATAGCCATTAAAACCAAGACATATGGCGTCACGTGAATGGTTAACATAACGCACACGATTTGAATTATACAAACATTTGCGATGCTAGAGTGGCAGCTATTTGTTTGAAAATGCCTTTGTTGGCTGTTATTTGAGTGCTTCTTCTCTCAAAATGGACACGAAAAATACCACAACATGTCGGGTGCCGTTCCATGATAGCATGCCAAGTTTCATGAATTTCAGATGAGTTTTGGATTTTCTAGAATTTAGAAATGAAGTATCTCAACGTTTTGCCGGCAATCAACAGTGCCTTGGTGTTTGAAATTCATTCCCATTTCCTGCATGGGACCTAAGCATGCACCCAAGGACAAAGATTTGTTTTTCAACCAATTTATATGCACTGGAGCATGTGCATGTAGTTCAAATTTGAATTATGCACATAAAATGCCTAGAAACCCAGTTAATGTATAAAAATGTCCAACCAGAACCCCAAAAAATTGCAAAATTTAACACAACACTCCTGTTGTTCTATGTTGACATTAGAAAATTTTTGAAAGCAATAATATCATTTCGTCCCCGAAGGTGGGACGTTCCCTACCGAAACCATCAGACTTGTTGTGAGAAGCTCTGGTTTGTGAGAAGCTTATACCCAAAGCTGCCCCAAATGGGACAAAAAAAATTACCACGGCATGTTGATGCTGCTCCATGATAGCATGCCAAGTTTCATGAATTTCAGACGAGTTTTGGATTTACTAGAATTTAAAAACCAGGAATCTCAATGTTTGTGGCCAAGTGATGGTGGCAGGGTGTTTGACATTCATTCCAATTTCTTGCATGGGACCTAAGCATGCAACCAAGGACACAAATTTGAATTTTCAACCAATTTATGTGCATTAGAGCATGTGCATGTAGTTCAAATTTGAATTATGCACATAAATACATCGAAAACTCAATTAATTCATAAAAAATGTCCAAATGAACCCCAAAAAATCCCAAAAATTGACACAACACTCCTGTTGTTCTATGTTGACACTAGAAATTTTTTGAAAGCAATAAGAGGCAGCTGATATCATTTCGTCCCCATAGGTGGGACGTTCCCTACCGAAACCAACAGGCTTGTTGTGAGAAGCTCTGGTTTGTGAGAAGCTTATACCCAAACCTGCCCCAAATGGGACAAAAAAACTACCACGACATGTTGATGCCGCTCCATGATAGCATGCTAAGTTTCATGAGTTTCAGTTGAGTTTTGGATTCTAGAAATTTAAAAACCAGGAATCTCAATGTTTGCGGCCGAGTGACGGTGGCAGGGTGTTTGACATTCATTCCCATTTCTTGCATGGGACCTAAGCATGAAACCAAGGACACATATTTGAATTTTCAACCAATTTATATGCATTAGAGCATGTGCATGTAGTTCAAATTTGAATTATGCACATAAATGCATTAAAAACTCAATTAATGCATAAAAATGTCCAAACGAACCCTGAAAAATCCCAAAAATTGACACAAGACTCCTGTTGTTCTATGTTGACACAATAAAAAATTGAAAGCAATAAGAGGCAGCGGATATCGTTTCGTCCCCAAAGGTGGGACGTTCCCTACCGAAACCATCGGACTTGTTGTGAGAACCTTTGGTTTGTGAGAAGCATATTGATACGTCCATTTTGCATCATGCTTTTATATCAATATTTATTGCATTATGGGTTGTTATTACACATTATATCTCAATACTTATGGCTATTTTCTCTTATTTTACAAGGTTTACCATGAAGAGGGGGAATGCCGACAGCTGGAATTCTGGCCGGAAAAGGAGCAAATATTGGAAACCTATTCTGCATAGCTCCAAAAATCCTGAAACTCCATGAAAGTCATTTTTGGAATTAATAAGAATTATTGAGCGAAGAAAACACCAGAGGGGGCCCACACCCTGGCCAGGAGGGTGGGGGGCGCGCCCCTGTCTCCTGGGCCCCCTGGTGACCCTCCGGTGCCCATCTTCTGCTATATGAAGGCTTTTACCCTAGAAAAAAATCAGAGGCAAGCTTACGGGACAAAACTCCACCGCCACGAGGCGGAACCTTGGCGGAACCAATCTAGGGCTCCGGCAGAGCTGTTCTGCCGGGGAAACTTCCCCCCGGGAGGGGGAAATCATCACCATCGCCATCACCAACGATCCTCTTACCGGGAGGGTGTCAATCTCCATCAACATCTTCACCAGCACCATCTCCTCTCAAAACCCTAGTTCATCTCTTGTATCCAATCTTGTATCAAAACCACAAATTGGTACCTGTGGGTTGCTAGTAGTGTTGATTACTCCTTGTAGTTGATGCTAATTGGTTTACTTGGTGGAAGATCATATGTTCAGATCCTTAATGCATATTATTACTCCTCTGATTATGAACATGAATATGCTTTGTGAGTAGTTATGTTTGTTCCTGAGGATATGGGTGAAGTCTTGCTCTTAGTAGTCATGTGAATTTGGTATTCGCTTGATATTTTGATGAGATGTATGTTGTCTCTCCTCTAGTGGTGTTATGTGAACGTCGACTACATGACAATTCACCATTATTTGGGCCTAGAGGAAGGCATTGGGAAGTAATAAGTAGATTATGGGTTGCTAGAGTGACAGAAGCTTAAACCCTAGTTTATGCGTTGCTTCGTAAGGGGCTGATTTGGATCCATATGTCTAATGCTGTGGTTAGGTTTACCTTAATACTTCTTTTGTAGTTGCGGATGCTTGCAATAGGGGTTAATCATAAGTGGGATGCTTGTCCAAGTAAGGGCAGTACCCAAGCACCGGCCCACCCACATATCAAATTATCAAAGTACCGAACATGAATCATATGAGCGTGATGAAAACTAGCTTGACGATAATTCCCATGTGTCCTCGGGAGCGCTTTTCTCATTATAAGAGAATTGTCCAGGCTTGTCCTTTGCTACAAAAAGGATTGGGTCACCTTGCTGCACTTTATTTACTTTCATTGCTTGTTACCTGTTACAATTTATCTTATCGCAAAACTATCTATTACCTACAATTTCAGTGCTTGCAGAGAAAACCTTACTGAAAACCGCTTGTCATTTCCTTCTGCTCCTCGTTGGGTTAGACACTCTTACTTATCGAAAGGACTACAATAGATCCCCTATACTTGTGGGTCATCACATATCCCCAAACCTGCCCCAAATGGGACTAAAAATTTACCACAACATGTTGATTCCGCTCCATGATAGCGTGCCAAGTTTCATGAATTTCAGACGAGTTTTGGATTGACTAGAATTAAAAACCAGGAATCTCCATGTTTGTGGTCGAGTGACAGTGGCAGGGTGTTTGACATTCATTCCCATTTCTTGCATGGGACCTAAGCATGCAACCAAGGACACATATTTGAATTTTGAACCAATTTATATGCATTAGAGCATGTTCATGTAGTTCAAATTTGAATTATGCACAAAAATGCATTGAAAACTCAATTAATGCATAAAAATGTCCAAACGAACCCCGAAAAATACCAAAAATTGACACAACACTCCTGTTGTTCTATGTTGATACCAGAAATTTTTGAAAGCAATAAGAGGTAGCGGATATCATTTCATCCCCAAAGGTAGGACGTTCCCCACCGAAACCATCAGGCTTGTTGTGAGAACCTTTGGTTTGAGAGAAGCATATCTGCCCCAAATGGGACAAAAAATTTACCACGGCATGTTGATGCCGCTCCATGATAGCATGCCAAGTTTCATGAATTTCAGACGAGTTTTGGATTTACTAGAATTTAAAAACCATGAATCTCAATGTTTGCAGCCGACTGATGGTGGCAGGGTGTTTGACATTCATTCCCATTTCTTGCATGGGACCTAAGCATGCAACCAAGGACACAAATTTGAATTTTGAACCAATTTATATGCATTAGAGCATGTGCAAGTAGTTCAAATTTGAATTGTGCTCATAAATGCATTGAAAACGCAATTAATGCATAAAAATGTCAAAACAAACCCCAAAAAATCCCAAATATTGACACAACACTCGTGTTGTTCTATGTTGACACGAGAAACATTTTGAAAGTAAGAAGACGCAACATATATCGTTCCGTCCCCCAAGGTGGCACGTACCCTACTGAAACCATCAGACTTGCTGTGAGAGAAGCTCTAGTTTGCGAGAAGCTTATACCCACACTGCCCCAAATGGGACAATATTTTTACCACGGCATGTCGCTGTCGTTCCATGATATCATGTCAAGTTTCATGAATTTTAGACGAGTTTTCGATTTACTAGAATGTTAAAAGCATGTATCTCAATGTTAGCGGCTGAGCGACAGTGTCAAGGTGTTTGACATTCATTCTCATTTCTTGCATGTGACCTAATCTTGCAACGAAGGACAAACATTTGATTTTGCAACCCATTTTTATGGACTGGAGCATGTGCTTCAATTTTGTATTGTGCACCTGAAATGGCTAGAAAACCAATTTAATGTATAAAATTTACAAACGAACCCTGAACAATTCCAATTTTTTTATGACACACATATAGTTGCATGTTCACTTCAGATAAAATGTCTATCAATTCAAACACTGTCCATTGCCGTTGTGACCCCATTATGTAATTCAAATCAAAATTAAAAATCAAGTAGATCCCACACAGTTTATTATCACCAACTCTGTGAGATGCAGTACAAAATATCCTGGAGGACCGTCGGTGTATAGTACGCCTATGGCTTACGCGAGAAGGTGCGTCGGCTACAGTCCACAGCCGGCGTGTCAAGCACACTAGCTCGCTCCCCAAACATCATTTCACTGTTCAATCCTCACCGGTGAAAGATGGGGACATGGACCTACATCATGAGGGCAACTTCGGTGGCCCACTCCGGCGAGAGCGCGGCTGCAGCCGCCACATGCATGTGCTAACAAGGTGCATGAGCACGGACGCAATCTGTGATCGGGCGGCCAAGGCACCCCAAAAAGCCGATGTTGCTTCTCTGATGGCGGCAGCAACATCTGCCTCGGGGATAGGAGCTGGCGAGAGCGGCACAACAGCTGTCCGTTCCACAACGGCGGCCTTAGCCCTGATGGAGGCCACCCATGACCATGTTGAGGCCGCCCACGCCCAGCTCATGGCGGTCACCGCACAAATAGAACGAACTTTGCCGACAACGGTCGGCAACCCATGGCCGAAGAGTTGGCAATCGCCGAGTTCGAGCAGCCGTCCATTCCTCGACCGCATACCTTGCGACGACGGAGCCCATCCAAGCCCAGATCGCGGCCGCCCATGCTCAGCTCATGGCGGCCTTTTCCAAAGAGATGGCGGATGCGGATGGCGAGATGCTTGCCGAATATGGTGCGATGGATGCCATGGAGCTCCTTCCCCAGGAGACCGTCGGGTGCGAGCTGGACATGGAGGAGGCGGCGGAGATCGACAAGCACCAGCCGTAGTAGTACTCTTTGTTTTTTTAATTAAGAGCACCAGTATTTAATTTATTAGAGTAATGTTTAGGCTAGCTAGCTCTGTTTAATTGCTGAATTTTCTTGATTAAGAAGTGTGGGTGTGTTGTAGTCTCCTTTGTGTACCCAAATTATGCAATGACGTGGATGAACACTGTAACCAGGGAAATTGGAACCAAAATTTTTGACGTTCAAACTCATCACACACGGGTTAAGCTATCTGACTTGTTTGTGATGTTCACATATCATACATAGTTCTGAATAAGGGACCGTGTCTGATGACACTTTGCACGCCAGTTTTTCGCTGAAGCGCTTCCAAATTTTTAGCTTCCGCAGAAAGAAATATCTACCTCCCCGCCCCCTCCCCCTTACCAAAAGCCACATTTCCCCTGTTTCCGCCTTCCTTTTCAAGTTGAAACATTCACTCCTTGCTTGCAGCGCCGCCCCCCTCGCTGGCGACCCTCCTTCACGCTGCTTCATACGTCTCCATCGTATCTACTTTTCCAAACACTTTTGCCCTTCTTTTGGACTCTAACTTACATGATTTGAATGGAACTAACCCGGACTGACGCTGTTTTCAGCAGAACTGCCATGGTGTTATTTTTGTGTAGAAATAAAAGTTCTTGGAATGACGTGAAAATCCACAGAGCAACTTTTTGTAATTAATAAAAAATATTGGCGAAAGAATCAACGTCAGGGGGCCCACACCCTGTCCACGAGGGTGGGGGGCCACGCGCCCCTAGGGCGCCCCCTGCCTCATGGGCCCCCTGGAGCTCCACCGATCTCAACTCCAACTCCATATATTCACGTTCGGGGAGAAAAACATCAGAGAGAAGGATTCATCGCATTTTACGATACGGAGCCGCCGCCAAGCCCTAAACTCTCTTGAGAGGGCGGATCTGGAGTCTGTTCGGGGCTCCGGAGAGGGGAATCCGTCGCCGTCGTCATCATCAACCTTCCTCCACCACCAATTTCATGATACTCACCACCGTGCGTGAGTAATTCCATCGCAGGCTTGCTGGACGGTGATGGGTTGGATGAGATTTACCATGTAGCCGAGTTAGTTTTGTTAGGGTTTGATCCCTAGTATCCATTATGTTCTGAGATTGATGTTGCTATGACTTTGCTATGCTTAATGTTTGTCACTTGGGCCCGAGTGCCATGATTTCAGATCTGAACCTATTATGTTTTCATGAATATATGTGAGTTCTTGATCCTATCTTGCAAGTCTATAGTCACCTATTATGTGTTATGATCCGACAACCCCGAAGTGACAATAATTGGGACCACTCTCGATGATGACCGTAGTTTGAGGAGTTCATGTATTCAATAAGTGTTAATGCTTTGGTCCAGTACTCTATTAAAAGGAGGCCTTAATATCCCTTAGTTTCCAATAGGACCCCTCTGCAACGGGAGGGTAGGACAAAAGATGTCATGCAAGTTCTTTTCCATAAGCACGTATGACTATATTCAGAATACATGCCTATATTGCATTGATGAACTGGAGCTAGTTCCGTGTCACCCTATGTTATAACTATTACATGAGGAATCGCATCTGACATAATTATCCATCACTGATCCAATGCCTATGAGATTTTCACATATTGATCTTTGCTTACTTACTTTACTGTTGCTACTGTTACAATTACTACAAAACTCCCACTGTTACTTTTGCTACCGTTACCGTTACTTCCATACTACTTTGCTACTAAATACTTTGCTGCAGATATTAAGTTATCCAGGTGTGGTTGAATTGACAACCCAACTACTAATACTTGAGAATATTCTTTGGCTCCCCTTGTGTTGAATCAATAAATTTGGGTTGAATACTCTACCCTAAAAAACTATTGCGATCCCCTATACTTGTGGGTTATCAAGACTATTTTCTGGCGCCATTGCCGGGGAGCATAGCTCTATTCTTTGAGTCACTTGGGATTTATCTCTGCTGATCACTATGAGGAACTTGAAAGACGAAAGAACTAAGATTTTTCCCTCAACTACGAGGGAAGGTAAGGAACTGCCATCTAGCTCTGCACTTGATTCTCCTTCTGTTTTGAGTAAGCTTGCGACACCTAAACCTGCTTCTGCTATTGATTCTGATATGTTGCATGTTATTGATGATGCCACTTCTACTATGCATGATACTTATGATGAAACTACTTATATGCTTGATACTACTGTGCGATTAGGTGAATTTCTTGATGAACAACTTGCTAGGGCTAGAGAGAATGAAATTCTTGAAACTGATAATATTGATGAAAGTGATGATGAAGATTCTCCCCCTAGATATGAATTGCCTGTTGTGCCTGAGGGTTATGTTATGGATGAAGAAACGGCTAGAGATTTTCTTGCTTGCAATGATAGATCTGATCTTAAGAAGTTATTAGCTAAACTTAAAGAAAAGTCTCTGAATGCTAGAATGAAATATGACCCTGCTTTTGCTACTTCACCTATCTGTATTACTAATAAGGATTATGATTTCTCTGTCGATCCTGAGATAATTACTTTGGTTGAATCTGATCCATTTTATGGCTATGAATCTGAAACTGTTGTGGCACATCTTACTAAGTTAAATTATATAGCCACCCTATTCACTAATGATGAGAAAACCCGTTACTACTATATCCTTAAGTTATTTCCATTCTCATTAAAGGGTGACGCTAAAGTATGGTTTAATTCTCTTGATCCTGGTTGTGTGCGTAGTCCCCAGGATATGATTTATTACTTCTCTGCTAAATATTTCCCCGCTCATAAGAAACAAGCTGCTTTAAGGGAAATATATAATTTTGTGCAAATTGAAGAAGAGAGTCTCCCACAAGCTTGGGGGAGGCTTCTCCCATTACTTAATGCTTTGCCTGATCATCCTCTCAAGAAAAATGAAATACTTGATATCTTTTATAATGGACTAACCGATGCTTCCAGAGACCACCTGGATAGTTGTGCTGGTTGTGTTTTCAGGGAAAGAACTATTGATCAAGCTGAATTGTTATTTAATAATATGTTGACTAATGAAAATAATTTGACGCTTCCTGAACCAACTCCTAAGCCAACTCCGAAGAAAAGGGGTGTTTTATTTCTCAGTCCTGAAGATATGCAAGGCAAATAAATCTATGAAAGAAAAGGGTATTAAAGCTGAAGATGTTAAGAATTTACCTCCTGTTGAAGAAATACATGGCCTTAACATACCACCTGTTGAAGAAATACATGGTCTTGATAACCCGACATAGGTAGGTAAGGTAAATTCTCTCTATAGATATGATAAAGTGGAAATCCCGTCTACTAAGTTTCCTAGCCAATGCTTGGATGAGTTTGATGACTTTATGGCTAGACAAGAAAACTTCAATGCTTATGTTGGTAGACAATTGAAAAGTAATGCTTATATGATTGGACAGTTGAGTGATTATATGTCTAGAGTTAAAGGTGAACTTAAACTTATTAGTAAACATGCTTCTATGGTTACCACTCAAGTAGAACAAGTGCTTAAAGCTCAAAATGATTTGCTCAATGAATTGAATAATAAGAAAAATGATAATGCTGTTAGAGTTATGACTAGGACGGGTAAAATGACTCAGGAACCTTTGTACCCCGAGGGCCACCCTAAGAGAATTGAGCAAGATTCTTAGAGAAATAATGTTGATGCACCTAGCCCTTCTAAGAAGAAAAAGAAAAATGATAGGACTTTGCATGCTTCTAGTGAACCTGTTGTAGACACACCTGAGAATCCCAATGATATTTCTATTTCTGATGCTGAAACACAATCTGGTGATGAACATGAACCTAGTGATAATGTTAATGATGATGTTCATGTTGATGCTCAACCTAGCAATAATAATGATGTAGAGGTTGAACCTGCTATTCAAAATTTCTCCGGTTTCATGCGATACGGAATGAGTTTGTTAACAAGACTTGATTAACCTTGTTAGTGGATTCCTTTTGATGAGCATGAGATGGATGAAGTTAGAAAGCACAACCTTCTGTACCCTCTTTTACTTTCTGTTATTTAGAGTAAATAAAGCAAAATAGTATTTTCCGTCTGTTTTCTGATTTATCCTTGCAATAGAAAATACCCCGAAAATAAAAGTTCTCCAAATGCCCTGAAAATGAAATATGATTTTTGCTAGAATATTTGAGAATATCTGCCACTGAGAACACAGCGGGGAGCAAGCACCTGGCCATGATGGTCCAGGGAGCGCCCCCTGCCTCGTGGGCCCATGGTGGCCCCCTCCACTCATTCCTGCACCCACACACTTCTTCTTCCTCCCAAAAAATCACGATCCAGCTCAAGCACGAGTTCTAGCTCATTTTGCTGCCATTTTCGATCTCCTTGCTCAAAGCTCCACTCACAAAACAACTTTGGGGGATTTTTCTTTGGTCTGTGTAAGTGCATCTTGTGCCACCCCTAGTTGGTTTTGGAGTATTGACGACAAACTTGGTTGAGGGACTAATTTGTTTGTGAGAATTGCAGGATAACACATGTAGTAGTCCCATATTGATTCGGTTTACCTACCAGAGATGACCCCTAAAAATGTGTGAAGACATTGAAGACAATGGTGGTCTATGAAGACATTCACATTGAAGACTATGACATGAGAAGACATCGAGTGGAGATTATGGAGTACGAAGACATAGTTGTTTCGTAGTTTCCTTTTCTTCTTTGTTGAGTCATGGGAACCACCGTACTGTTAAGTGGAGTCCAAGTGAACAAAGTTAAAGTGACTGATGTGATGCTCAACCAAATCCTATGTCTTCGAGCAAAGACAATGAGAGCAAATCTTATCCAGAGCTGGATGAGTCAGCTTTACTTTTAGCCCAAGTCAAGCTACCACGTGTGTTTGAAATCTGACCGTTGGACATGTGTCAGTTCCTTAGTGACCCAGGGTCATTTTGGACAAATCAGGTCGGGTTGCCTCCTGGCTATAAATATCCCACCACCTACACCATAAATTGGTGGCTGCTCAGAGTTAGTGCATGACTTTTGTCGTTTGAGAGCAACCCACCTCCGAACCCTTTGAGAGAGAGAATCCTTACGAGGACAAAGCCCAAAACACCCAGAGCCAAAGAGTGTTAGGCATCACTGGAGTCTTTTTGTTAGCATGATCTGAAGACTTATTACACTTGAGGATTGTGAATCCTCTAGCCGGTTAGGCGTCGCGTTCTGAGCATCCAAGAGTCATTGTGGATTGCCGGTGAACGAAGTCTGTGAAGGTTTGGAAGTCTCCCTTGAAGACTTACCAGAGTGATTGGACGAGGACTAAGTGTTGTTAGATCAAGGGGAATAAGTTGAAGACGCGGCCTTCTGAGTTGAATCTCAGCCTCCCTAACCAGACGTACAATTGTCACAGCAACTAGAAATGGTCAAACAAATCCCTTGTCCTCTTCGAGCAACTGGTTCTATCCTACCTCTTTTGCTTTACTTACAGTTTGTCTTCGTGAAGTCTTTGCTACTTGCCTTATCTGTTTGACTTCACTGTGTGAAGACAATCGTCTGTTTGGCTTCATACTATCTTCCATCCCGATCCTATCTACCTAGCTGCTTATAGTCTTCATGCTTTCACTTCATTGCTTACTTGACTATGGCTTGTCTAGTGTAGTCTACCTTCCGCTGCATATCAATAGGTTCATTTCTATCGTTTGTCTTTGAAACATCCATGTTTTGAAGACTTCCATAAAAATCTATTCACCCCCCTCTAGTCGAATACTAGCACTTTCAATTGGTATCAGAGCAAGGTGCTCCCTTGTTCTGTGTGATTCGATTTAACCACCTGGAGTTTAGCTATGTCGACTGCAGGTTAATCAAAGTCTCCACTGCGTGCCCTGTCTTCGATGGCACTGATTACCCCTACTAGAAGAATAAGATGCGCATGCATCTTGAAGCCATTGATGTCGATCTCTGGTATGTCGTCAAGAACGACGTTCCCAAGACTGGTGAAGGTGTCACTCCCGCTGATGTCAAGAAGTTCGTGCAACTGGACTCAACTGCCAAGAACATCATCTGTGGTCATCTGACCAAAGGGCAGTATGGTCATGTGAGTGCTCTGGAAATGTCAAAGCTGGTCTGGGACTGGCTCTCCAAGGTCAATGAAGGTGTCTCAACACAAAGAGATTTAAGGATCAGTGTTCTTTGCAATCTCTTCAACCGCTTCAAGATAAATGACATTGAGAATGTCCAGCTCACATTTGATCGCCTTACTGACATCACCAATGAGCTTCGTGCACTCGACGCCACTGAGATCACCAAGCATGAAATCGTCAAGACACTACTGAGATCTCTCGACAGCTCATTTGACACCCTGGCCCTGATGATTCAAGAGCGCCCTGACTTCAAGACTCTTGATCCGTCTGAAATACTTGAGAGGCTCAACACACATGAGTTCTAGCTTTCTGAGAAAATAGATATCTATGGTCCCAACTATGGCCGCACTCGCGCTTTGAAGGCAAAGGTCGTCTCCTCGACTGAAGAAGAATCTGACTGCAGTTCTGGTGATCCTGAAGACATTGGAAAGGAGCTTGCTATGCTCATGAAGAAGTTCCAGAAGTTCACCAAGAAGAAAGACTTCAGAAAGTCTTCAAGATCCAGCTCAAGGAATGATGGAGCTTCCTCTCGTGATCAAAAGAAGAGAACCTGTCACAAGTGCAAGAAACCTGGTCACTACATCTCTGAGTGTCCACAGTGGGACAACGAGACAAAGAAGAAGAAGAAGAGAAAGGACTATGATTCCGATGACAACAAGAAGAAGAAATCCTCAAAGTCTTCTTCCAAGTCTTCTTCACACAAGAAGAGCTCATCTGGCAAGGCTCGTGCTTTTGTTGGCAAGGATATGGATTCAGAGGAGGAGTCTGCATTAGAGGAGGCAGAGGTGGAGTCCGAGGAGGGATCTGATTCTGGAGTGGCAAGCCTGGCTCTATCTTCTGCATACGTCGCCAAGTCCATCTTCAACACTGAAGACAATGGCCTCGTCACCAACGCTGATGCCAAGGATGAGGATGACTCTTCCCCCACCTACTGCTTCTTGGCACGTGGTTCCAAGGTAAACTCACGCGATGCTTACTTTCAAACATCAAGTGAAGATGACTCTGAATGTCAATCTAAACCTAGCTACAAAACACTTGCTAAAATTGCAACTGAACAACAAAATGCCATGGAACATATTCAAAAAATGTTAGACAAAAGCGATGAACTGTTGGACGCGGAAATGACCCGATCTTAGTCCTTAATTAAAGACATAAAAAATCTTCATGTTAAGTATGGGGAACTTGAAAGTCGTCATGAATCACTCTCAACCTCTCATGAAAAGCTTTCCTATGATTATCTTCAAAGGAAGCAGGAACTTGAGAAATTGAGATTGGCTCATGAAGATCTTCAAAAGGAAAATGAGTCACTCCGCGCTCAACAGATCAGTCCCGCTCAGGAAGGATTTGAACCACCATGTCTAAAATGTATTGAGCGTGATAATGCTATCTCTGTTGCTGAATGTTCAACAGCTACCACTGTTGCAATATATTCAATGATGATGTGGTAACTAACCCCTCATCTGAGGATACCACTACTATTGCTGATGAGAATGCCAGGTTGAAGTCATTACTTGAGACAGGAATGTACAAAAGTCTCAAAGGGCATCAGACACTATGTGATGTCCTTAAAAAGCAGATTCTGAACCGAAACCCTAGGAAAGAGGGTGTTGGGTTCGAGAGGAAAATGAATGTTGATGGCTCTTATTGGATGCCTGAGAAGTACCCCAAAACCACATGGGTTGCTGCTAAGGGACCTTCAGTAGATCCATCTACCTTATTTGGCTTCACTATTGCTAACCCAATTATCATTGATGAATCCTTTGATGCAAACTATAAACTGTTCAGGAATCAGAATGGTGAAGTGTTTGCCAGGTATATTGGTACTAACTGCAGGAATGTACCACCTCTAAAGAAGATCTGGTTGCCCAAAAGGTGTCTTGAGAGTCTTCTTGTGAATGTCATTATGACACCACCTGGGAAGAAGACAAACCCCAGAGCAAAAGCTTCATATGGTCCAAAGGCTTCATACAAATAGAGGACTCACCTGAGTCACCCTAACACCAATGTTTTGCAGGGAAATCATACTCAGACCTTCGAATATGAGCGTGTTTCATCAAACCGCTATGTTCATAAATCTAAGAACTTTTCTTCTTATTCCTATGAGTATTATTCTCCTCCTGCAAGGCTATTTGCTAGGGATTCTAAGCCAAAGTTCTCAGATGCTGCACTTAGACTCATTGCTTCTAAGCCACCCCTGGAAATGTGGGTGGTTAAGAAAACTTAACTCTCTTTTGCAGGGAAAGATCTCCAGCCGGAAATCTAAGGCGTCTGATGCTCATGTTGGGGACCTTAAACATCTTGTGGGGCGCAAGATAAAATGCCCAAATGGTCTTATTATGTATTTGGTCTCGGGATTCCTTGACACTCATCCTATCTATCCTAACCAAGATCTGAACTTCTATGTTCCACTTGTTCGTCAAATGTTTATGCTTCACAACTCGCTTGGTGAAGCCTATCCCCCAAACTGTACTGTAGGCTATGACACCTCATGCTTCAGAATGGATTATGGATAGTGGCTACACCAACCACATGACTGGTGATCAAAGTCTTCTGATGGATTCAACTCTTCGACCGTCTGATAAGAGTCATATCACATTTGCTGACACTGGTAAAAGTAAGGTATTGGGTCTTGGTAGAGTTGCAATCTCAAAGGATCGGCACATGGATAAAGTGATGCTTGTCGAATCCCTTGGCTTCTACTTGATGTCTGTATCAATCCTATGTGATTTGAATATGATTATGATATTTGGAAAATATCGTTGCCTTGTCCTTATGGAATCTGACAAATCTCTAGTCTTTGAAGGGTATCGAAAAGATGATCTGTATATGGTAGATTTCTCAGCAGGACCACAACTGTAACGCCCCGGATTCGATGCGCCAGGTGTCTGCCAGTTATTCGCCGTCGTTGCCATGTCATCTGCTTGCGTGTTGCATTTTGTCATGTCATCATCTGCATTTCATCTGCATGTTTTTCAAAACTTGCATCCGTTTGGGTTCCGCCGGTTCTCTCCATTGTCCGTTCCGAGTCCGGACACACTCGCACGCGCCGGCGACACCTCCGAAATATTATTTTATAAGTGGCATAAAAATGTTCTCGAAATGGGTTGCAACTTGTCGTGCGGTCTTATTATGGTGTAGACAGGCCGCCTGCCAAGTTTCGTCGCATTCGGAGTCCATCTGTTAGCCCAACCGTCAAATGTATAGCGGTACCGTTGCCGGTACCTTCGTTGGAAGTTTCGGTATCCGAAACTGCCGCCGGGCTGTATTTCTCTTCTCTTCCCTCAGCCCAAACCCTCTCCTCACAGCCCACTAATCCCTCCTAGCCATCCAAACCCCCCCTCCGACCGGAGCCATCGGATCGCGATCGGAGGGCTCCGAAAGCCCCCAAAATCCCCCTAACCTAGCCTACCTGCTATAAATGGACACACCCCTCTCCATTTTTGGGCTAACCTACCCCCTAGCCTTCCCCTACCGCTGCCCCGCCATCGGCCGCTGCCTCCCATGCCTCCCTCGATCCAGACAGGATCGAGAGGAGAACGACGACGTCACGTGGGCCCCGCGGCCCAGCTCTGGTGGCCCGGCCTCCAGCGCCCACGTGGGCCTCGTCCGGCCCAGCCCACCTCCAAGCCGGCCGGCCTCTCCTTCCTTCTGGGCTTGGCCCATGGTGAGCAGCCTGTCTTACCCTCGCCCCGTGCGCAATTTAGTAACTTGCGCCTCTCCGTTTTTTTCCTGAAAAATGACTAAGTCCTGAAATATTTTGACATTATCATGCCATGTTCATCGCATCATATCTCCATGCATACTACTCCGTTTTGTGCGTGTAATATGTCAAGTTGTTCGTCTCAACGAGTACTTCATTTCATTCCATTGCATCATGTTCATTTGAGTTCATCTTGATGCCTGAATCATCGTTGCACGAGTGCATGTTGCTGTTAATATGCTGAAACTGTTATAACATGCTCATTTGTCATTTTTGCCATGTTTGATGTGTGCATCCTATGAGGTTGATGTCTACATGTGTTTTGATCTATGCCATGCCATCTTTACAGGGGTGTATGCCATGTATTTTTGTGATCAATGTGGTGACTAGCACAAGCATGTAAACTAGGCCTCGTGATGTTGCTGATTTCAGTCCCTGTTCTGCTGTTATTTTTATGCCATGTAAACTTGATACTACAGAGAGATCCATGCTTATTTTGAGATACTTCAGTAAGGATGTTTTGTACATATGGTTATGATCTATCCATCCATGCCCCTGGTTGCATTTATAGCTTGCTGTAGATTGTTCATATCTTGCTCCAAAGTTGCTAAATGATGTTGCTGTCAGCCTGTTAACATGAAGTTCAGTTTTGCCATATGATTTCCTAGTGATCAATGCACCCTATGAACTTGCTCTTGACATGCTTTGCTTCATAAACATGTATTCTTACTTTTGGTTGCCTTGCCATGCCATGTATTGCTCTGTGATGAGTGGTTCAAGCTCACCAACATGCCTACTTATTGTTGTTCCTGCCATGTATGAATCTGTCATATAATTTGCCATGTTTACAAGGGTGCCATCATATTTTCTGTGCCTTTTTGGCTCTTGGTCAGTAAGGGACTTTTGTTGTATGCAATTAGTAGATTCATGCCATGCTTTTGTTTGCCATGATAAGTTCCTGTAACATGTTGTTTGATAGCTCTGAACATTGCGACCTGATGTTATTTTCTGCAAAGTCTGAACTGTTATTATTTGCAATCTTGCCATGTGTGTTTGAGCATGTTCTAGTGATTTCTAGAGATAGCTCAGTGTTCATGTTTTGTTATGCTTTACCTGTACATCATGCCCATGTCTTTTGTTTTCATATTGAGATGTTGTAGCATGTTGTTTTGGTGCTTGCAAAATGCCTAGTTGCTGTTTTGGACAGATTGTTGCTATAACTTGTATATTGTTTGTGTGTTGAACCGTAGCTCCGTTTGAGTGTGCTCTATATGAAACTTGCTTAGAATTGCATGTAGTTTCATATTATCATGTTGCATCCTTGTTTTGAGGTGTTTGCTTGATGTTTGTATGCATTTTGCATCAATGCCATGTTTAACTTGTTTTGCTCATATCTTCTAGGCCGTAGCTCCAAATCTAATGAACTTTATATGTAACTTGACTAGAATCTCGTGTAGATAATCTTGGTGCTCTTTAACTTGCTGTTTAACAACTTAAACTTAAGGTTTATTCAGATCTGGACCAATTTCGAAATATGCATATAAGGACTTACCGGAATATGCATATGAGGCCTCATTTAAACTTGCTTCGATGTGTTGCTCTTGTTTGCATAGTCTCTTGCCATGAGTAGCTTCATGTAGCCTTGTCATGAATCATGCTTGTTGTGCATCATGTCTTGTTCATGTGTGGTGTGTTTACCATGTTGTGTGCTTCTTTTCGATAGTTCCTGTTTCGTTGCGATCGTGAGGATTCGTTCGTCTACGCTTGGTTCATCTTCGTGGCTTCATCCGTTCGTCTTCTTCATGGACTCGTTCTTCTTCCTAGCGGGATTTCAGGCAAGATGACCGCTACCCTGGATCTCACTACTATCATTGCTATGCTAGTTGCTTCGTTCTATCGCTTTGCTGCGCTACCTATCTTTTGCTCATCAAGCCTCCCAAATTGCCATGAACCTCTAACCTTTGACACCCCTCCTAGCAAACCATTGCTTGGCTATGTTACCGCTTTGCTCAGCCCCTCTTATAGCGTTGTTAGTTGCAGGTGAAGTTGAAGATTACTCCATGGTGGACAGGATTTTGTTGGGATATCACAATATCTCTTATTTAATTAATGCATCTATATATTTGGTAAAGGGCGGAAGACTCGGCCTTATGCCTAGTGTTTTGTTCCACTCTTGCCGCCCTAGTTTCCGTCATACCGGTGTTATGTTCCCGGATTTTGCGTTCCTTACGCGGTTGGATGATTTATGGGACCCCCTTGACAGTTTGCTTTGAATAAAACTCCTCCAGCAAGGCCCAACCTTGGTTTTACCATTTGCCTCACCTAGCCCTTTTTCCCTTGGGTTTCCGGAGCCCGAGGGTCATCTTTATTTTAGCCCCCCCGGGCCAGTGCCTGTCTAAGTGTTGGTCTGAACCGAGTAGACTGCAGGGCCCCCTCGGGGAAACTCGAGGTTTGGTTTTACTCGTAGGATGTCTCATCCGATGTTGCCCTGAGAACGAGATATGTGCAGCTCCTATCGGGATTGTCGGTGCATAGGGTGGCTTTGCTGGTCTTGTTTTACCAATGTCAAAATGTCTTGTAAACCGGGATTCCGAGTCTGATCGGGTCTTCCTGGGAGAAGGTATATCCTTCGTTGATCGCGAGAGCTTATCATGGGCTAAGTTGGGACACCCCTGCAGGGTTTAAACTTTCGAAAGCCGTGCCCGCGGTTATGGGCAGATGGGAATTTGTTAATGTCCGGTTGTAGATAACTTGACACCAGATCCGAATTTAAAACGCATCAACCGCGTGTGTAGCCGTGATGGTCTCTTCTCGGCGGAGTCCGGGAAGTGAACACGGTTTTGGGTTATGTTTGACATAAGTAGGAGTTCAGGATCACCTCTTGATCATTGCTAGCTTCATGACCGTTCCATTGTTTCTCTTCCCGCTCTCATTTGCGTAAGTTAGCCACCATATATGCTTAGTCGCTGCTGCAACCTCACCACTTTACCCCCTTCCTTTCCCATTAAGCTTTGCTAGTCTTGATACCCATGGTAATGGGATTGTTGAGTCCTCGTGGCTCACAGATTACTACAACAACAGTTGCAGGTACAGGTTATGCGATGATCATGACGCGAGAGTGATGTTTGCTTGTTTGGAGTTCTTCTTCTGCTTCTTCTTCGATCAGGGGATAGGTTCCAGGTTGGCAGCCTGGGCTAGCAGGGTGGATGTCGTTTGAGTTTCTGTTTGTGTTTCATCCATAGTCGGATGTATGTAAGATGATGTTGTATTCATGTGGCATTGTATGCCTTTCGTATGTATCCCCATCTATTATGTAATGTTGATGTAATGATATCCACCTTGCAAAAGCGTATCAATGTGCGGTTCTATCCTTGGTGGGACCTTTGAGTCTCTTTAGGATAGTATCGCAGATTGGGCGTGACAACAACTTGCCACATGTCTTCTAGCAAAAGCTTTAGAGTGCTGGCTTTGGCATCGGAGGCTAGGACATGCAGGCATGAGGAACTTGTACACTCTCTCTAATAAGAAGCACGTCGTGGGCATCGAAGGCGTCAAGTTCAAGAAAGACCATCTGTGTGGTGCCTGTGAAGCTGGGAAGATGACTAGGGCCAAGCATCCCTCGAAGACAATCATGACGACATCTCAACCCTTCGAGCTTCTTCATATGGACTTATTCGGCCCTACTCATTACTCCACTCTTACTACCACTGCTTGTCTCTATGGTTTCGTTATTGTTGATGATTACTAAAGATATACCTGGGTGCATATAATTCTCTATAAGAATGAAGTGCAGGATGTCCTCAGACGCTTCACCAATTGTGCCATGACGAACTACGGTGTCAAGATCAAGCACATCAGAAGTGACAATGGCACAGAATTCAAGAACACCGGCCTTGACACTTACCTTGATACACTTGGCATCACTCATGAGTTTTCTGCTCCCTACACACCTCAGCAGAATGGCATCATGGAGCGCAAGAACAGAACCCTCATCGAGATGGCTCGGACGATGCTAGATGAGTACAAGACTCCAAGAAAGTTTTGGCCTGAAGCCATTAATACTGCATGCCACATCATCAACCGAGTTTATCTTCACAAGCTTCTGAAGAAAACATCATATGAGTTGTTAACTGGTAAGAAGCCAAACGTCAGTTACTTTAGAGTATCAAGGATCCACATCACACTTCAAAATTTGCACCGAAAGCACATGAAGGTTTTATGCTTGGTTACGGAAAAGACTCGCACTCCTACAGAGTCTTCAACCTCTTTCACTATAAAGTGGTTGAAACTGTGGATGTGCGGTTCGATGAGACTAACGGCTCGCAAAGAGAGCACCTGCCAAATGTGCTAGATGAAGTTCCTCCTAGTGAATCTATCAAGCTCATGGGTACTGGAGAGATCATACCATCCGAACCTCAGGCTGAAGATGAACTCATCATCGCACCAAGTCAATCTGACGACAATGCTCAGCCTGAAGTTAATGCTGAAGCTGAAGACAATGATCTGCAAGGGCAAAATCTTCGTCCAGTACATCCCCATGTTGCAAATGAAGTACAGATTGAGAAGATCATTGACAGCATCAATGCACCTGGTCCACTCACTCGTTCAAGAGCAACTGTAAGTGCATCTAGTACCATCCCTAGTTGGTTTTGGAGTATTGACGACAAACCTGGTTGAGAGACTAATATGTTTGTGAGAATTGCAGGATAACACAGGTAGTAGTCCCTCATTGATTCGGTTTACCTACCGGAGATGACCCCTAAAAATGTGTGAAGACATTGAACACAATGGTGGTCTGTGAAGATATTCACATTGAAGACTATGACACGAGAAGACATTTAGTGAAGACTATGGAGCGCGAAGACTTAGTTGTTTCATTGTTTCCTTTTCTTCTTTGTTGAGTCATAGGAACCACCGCACTGTTAAGTGGGGTCCGAGTGAACAAAGTCAGAGTGACTGAAGTGATGCTCAAACCAAATCCTATGTCTTCGAGCGAAGACAATGAGAGCAAATCTTATCCTGTGTCGGATAAGTCACCTTTACTTGTAGCCCAAGTCAAGCTGCCGCGTGTGTTTGAAATCTGACCGTTGCAACACGTGTCACTTCCTTAGTAACCCAGGGTCATTTCGGACAAATCCGGTCGGGTTGCCTAGTGGCTATAAATAGCCCACCCCCTACACCATAAATTGGTGGCTGCTCAGAGTTAGTACACGGCTTTTGTCGTTTCAGAGCAACCCACCGCCGAAGCCTTTGGGAGAGAATCCTTGCGAGGACAAAGCCCAAATCACCCAGAGCCCAAAGAGTGTTTGGCATCACTGAAGTCTTTCTGTCCACGTGATCTGAAGACTTGTTACACTTGAGGACTGTGAATCCTCCAGCCGGTTAGGCGTCGTGTTCTGAGCATCGAAGAGCCATTGTGGATTGCCGGTGAACAAAGTCTGTGAAGGATCGGAAGTCTACCTTGAAGACTTACCAGAGTGATTGGGCGGGGACTAGGTGTCCTTAGCTCAAGGGGAATAAGGTGAAGACGCGGTCTTCTGAGTTGAATCTCATCCTCCCTAACTAGACGTACAGTTGTCACAGCAACTAGAACTGGTCGAACAAATCCCTGTCCTTCTAAAGCCACTGGTTCTATCTCTTACCTCTCTTTTCTTACAGCTTGTCTTCATGAAGTCATTGCCTGCTTGCATTATCTGTTTGACTTCACTGTGTGACTATCTGTTCTGATTGGCTTCATACTATCTTCCATCCTGATCTTTACTACCTAGCTGCTATTAGTCTTTGTGCTTTCACTACATTGAATACTTGACTATGGCTCGTCTAGTGTGTCTACCTTCTGCTGTATTCAAATAGTGTTGTTTATATTGTTTGTCTTCAAAACTCCCATGTTTTGAAGACTTCCATAAAAATCGCCTATTCACCCCCCTCTAGTCGATAACTAGCCCTTTCAATTGGTATCAGAGCAAGGTACACCCTTGTTCTATGTGATTCGGTTTGACCACCTGGAGTTTAGCTATGTCGACTGCAGGGATAATCAAAGTCTCCGCTGCGTGCCCCATCTTCGATGGCACTGAATATCCCTACTAGAAGAATAGGATGCGCATGCATCTTGAAGCCATTGATGTCGATCTATGGTATGTCATCAAGAACGGCGTTCCCAAGACAGGTGAAGGCGTCACCCCTACTGATGTCAAGAAGTTCATTCAACTGGACTCTACTGCCAAGAGCATCATCTGTGGTCACCTTACCAAAGGACAATATGGCCGTGTGAGTGCTCTGGAAATGTCGAAGCTAGTCTGGGACTGGCTCTCCAAGGTCAATGAAGGCGTCTCAACTCAGCGAGATCAACGTATCAGTACTCTCCACAACCTCTTCAACCGCTTCAAGAGACACGACAACGAGAATGTCCAGCTCACATTTGATCGCCTCATTGATATCACAAATGAGCTCCAAGCACTCGACGCCACTGAGATCACGAAGCATGAAATAGTGAAGACACTACTGAGATCTCTTGACAGCTCATTTGACACCTTAGCCCTGATGATACAAGAACGCCCTGATTTCAGGACTCTCGATCCATCTGACATACTTGAGAGGCTCAACACACATGAGTACCAGCTATCTGAGAAACGAGATATCTATGGCCCCAACTATGGCCGAACTCGAGCTTTGAAGGCAAAGGTTGCTGCATCCTCATCTGAAGAATAATCTGACTGCAGTTCTGGTGATCCTGAAGACATTGGAAAGGAGCTTGCTATGCTTGTGAATAAGTTCCAGAAATTCACCAAGAAGAAAGGCTTCAGAAAGTCTTCACGATCCAGCTCAAGGAATGATGAAGCTTCTGCCTATGATCACAAGAAGAGAACCTCTCACAAGTGCAAGAAACCTGGTCACTACATCTCTGAGTGTCCACAGTGGGACAATGAGAAGAAGAAGAAGAAGAAGAGCAAAGAATATGATTCTGATGACAAGAAAAAGAAGAAATCCTCAAAGTCTTCTTCCAAGTCTTCTTCCAGATCTTCATCACACAAGAAGAGCTCATCTGGCAAGGCCCATGCTTTTGTTGGCAAGGAAATTGATTCAGAGGAGGAGTCAGCTTCAGAGGAGGCGGAGGTGGAGTCTGAGGGGGAGTCTGACTCGGGTGTTGCGAGTCTGGCTCTAGCTACTGCCTATGTCGCCAAGTCCATCTTCAACACCGAAGACAATGGCTCCGTCACCAACACTGATGATAATGTCGAGGACGACTCACCTCCCACCTACTGCTTCATGGCACGCGGTGCCAAGGTAAAATCATGCGATGCTTACTTTCAAACATCCAGTGAAGATGACTCTGATGGTGAATCCAAACCTAGTTACAAAACACTTGCTAAAATTGCAACTGAACAACAGAAAGCTATGGAACATACTCAAAAACTGTTAGACAAAAGCGATGACCTGTTGGACGCGGAAATGACCAAGTCTCAGTCCTTAATTGAAGACATAAAAAATCTTCATATTAAGTACCAGGAACTTGAAGGTCGACATGAATCGCTCACAACTTTTCAAAAGCTTTCCTATGATTATCTTCAAAGGAAGCAGGAACTTGAGAAATTGAGATCGGATCATGAAGATCTTCAAAAGGAAAATGAGTCACTTCGCACCCAACAGATCAGTCCCGCTCAAGAAGGATTTGAACCACCAGGCCTAAAATGCATTGACCGTGATAACGCCGCTTCTGTTGCTGAATGCTCTACCGCTGCTACTGCTGCAATATCTTCAACTGCTGACGTGGTAACTAACCCCTCTGTTGAGATACCACTACTATTGCTAATGAGAATGCCAGGTTGAAGACACTTCTTGAGACAGGGATGTACAAAAGTCTCAAAGGGCATCAGACACTGTGTGATGTCTTCAAAAAGCAGATTCTGAACCGAAACCCTAGGAAAGAGGGTGTTGGGTTTGAGAGGAAAATGAATGTTGATGGGTCGTACTGGAAGCCTGAGCAGTACCCCAAAACCACATGGGTTGCTGCAATGGATCCTCCAGCTGATCCATCCACCTTATCTAGTTTCACTTGTGCTAACCCATTTATCATCGATGGATCCTTTGATGCAAACTATAAACTATTTAAGAATCAGAATGGTGAAATGTTTGGCAGGTATATTGGTACTAACTGCAGGAATGGGCCACCTTTGAAGAAGATATGGGTTCCCAAAAATTGTCTTGAAAATCTTCCTGTGAATGTCATCATGACACCACCTATGAAGAAGACAAACCCCATACCAAAGGCTTCATATGGTCCAAAAGCTTCATACAGACCGAGGACTCATCTGAGTCACCCTAACGTCAATGTTTTGCAGGGAAATCATACTCAGACCCATGAATATGAGTGTGTCTCCTCAAACCCCGCTATGTTCATAGAACAAAGAATTTTTCTGCTTATTCCTATGAGTATTATTCACCTCCTGCAAGGCTATTTACTAGGGATCCAAAGCCGAAATTCTCAGATGCTGCACTTAGACTCATTGTTTCTAAGCCTACCCTAAAAATGTGGGTGGTTAAGAAAACTTAACTCTCTTTTGCAGGGTAAGGTCTCTAGCCAGAAATCAAAGGCGTCCAAAACTAATGCTGGGGACCTTAAACATCTTGGGGGGCACAAGATAAAATGCCCAAATGGTCTTACTATGTAATTCGTTCCAGGATTCCTTGATACTCACCCTATCTATCCTAACCAAGACCTGAACTTTCATGTTCCACTTGTTCGTCAAATGTTTATGCTTCACAACTCGCTTGGTGAAGCCTATCCCCCAAACTGCACTGTAGGCTATGACACCTCGTACTTCAGAATGGATTATGGGCAGTGGATGCACTAACCACATGACGGGCGATCGAAGTCTTCTGATGGATTCAACGCTACGTCCATCAGACAAAAGTCACATCACATTTGCTGACACTAGTAAAAGCAAGGTATTGGGTCTAGGCAGAGTTGCTATATCAAGGGATCAGCACATGGATAAAGTGATGCTTGTTGAATCCCTTGGTTTCAACTTAATGTTTGTCTCAATGCTTTGTGACTTAAACATGATTGTGCTATTTGGAAAATATCGATGCCTTATACTAATGGAATCTAACAAGCCTCTAGTCTTTGAAGGGTATCGGAAAGACGATCTATATATGGTAGATTTCTCAGCAGGACCATAGATGGCCGTCTGTCTTCTAGCAAAGGCTTGAGAATGCTGGCTCTGGCATCAAAGGCTAGGGCATGCTGGCATGAAGAACTTGCACACTCTCATGAAGAAAAAGCATGTCATGGGCATCGAAGGCGTCAAGTTCAAGAAGGACCATCTATGTGGCGCCTGCGAAGCTGGAAAGATGACTAGGGCCAAGCATCCCTCGAAGACAATCATGACTACATCTCAACCCTTCGAGCTGCTTCACATGGATGTATTCGGCCCTAATCACTACTCTACTCTCAATGCTACTGCTTGCCTCTATGGCTTCATATTTGTTGATGATTACTCTAGATATACTTGGGTGCACATAATTCTCTACAAGACTGAAGTGCAGGATGTCTTCAGATGATTTGCCAATCGTGCCATGACGAACTATGGTGTCAAGATCAAGCACATCAGAAGCGAAAATGGCACTGAGTTCAAGAACACTGGCCTCGACCTCTATCTGGATACACTTGGTATCACACATGAGTTCTCTGCTCCTTATAAACCTCAGCGGAATGGCATCGCCGAGCGCAAGAACAGAACTCTCATTGAGATGGCCCGAACGATGCTTGATGAGTACAAGACTCCACAGAAGTTCTGGCCTGAAGCCATTGACACTGCTTGCCACATCATCAACCGTGTTTGTCTTCACAAGCTTATGAAGAAAACATCCTATGAGCTCCTAACTGGTAAGAAGCCAAATGTGAGCTACTTTAGAGTATTTGGTGCTAGGTGCTGGATCAAGGATCCACATCACACTTCAAAATTTTCACCGAAAGCACATGAAGGTTTTATGCTTGGTTATGGAAAGGATTCGCACTCCTACAGAGTCTTCAACCTCTTTCACTACAAAGTGGTTAAAACTGTGGATGTGCGGTTTGATGAAACTAACGGCTCGCAAAGAGAGCACCTGCCAAATGTGCTAGATGAAGTTCCTCCAAGTGAATCCATCAAGCAGATGGGAATTGGAGATATAATACCCTCTGAGAATCAATCTGAAGAGGAACTTGTCATTTTTGCACCTAATCAACCTGAAGGCAATGCTCAGCCTGAAGACAATCCCCTAAATGATGACATTGATCAGCATGAGCAAAATCTTCGTCCCGCTCATCCTCGTGTTGCAAAAGAAGTTCAAATTGAGAAGATAATTGACAGCTTGAATGCACCTGGTCCACTCACTCGTTCAAAAGCAACTCAAAGGGCAACACAGCTAACCAACTTCTGTGGACATTTTGCATTTTTCTCAATCTCTGAACCCAAGAAAGTTGATGAAGCCTTCATGGAAGCTGAATGGATTCAAGCTATGCAAGAAGAGCTTCAACAGTTCGAGTTTAATAATGTGTGGGAATTGGTCAAGCGCCCTGATCCTCAGAAGCACAATATCATTGGCACCAAATGGATATATCGCAACAAGCAAGATGAGCATGGTCAAGTGGTCAGAAACCAGGCTCGTCTCATTGTGCAAGGTTACACTCAAGTGGAAGGAATTGACTTCGATGAAACATTTGCTCCGGTGGCAAGACTTGAAGCCATTCGCATACTGCTAGCCTATGTAAATCATCACAACATTCTTCAGTATCAAATGCATGTGAAAAGTGCTTTTCTCAATGGAAAGATAGAAGAAGAAGTATATGTCGCACAACCTCCAGGCTTTGAAGATCCAAAACATCCTGATATGGTATACAAGCTCAACAAGGCACTGTATGGCCTCAAACAAGCCCCTCGAGCTTGGTATGGCACGCTTAAAGACTTCCTGAAGAGCAAAGGCTTCAAACCTGAAAGTGCTAGTTATCGACTAGAGGGGGGGGGGTTAATAGGCGATTTTTAGGAAAGTCTTCAAAACGTGGAAGTTTCGAAGACAAACAATAGAAATGACCTAATTGATATGCAGCGGAAGATAAAATACAACAAGCAAGCCATATTCAAGTATGCAATAATGTGAAAGTACAAAGACTAATGGCAGCTTGGTAGTAAGGATCAGGATGGAAGATAGTATGAAGCCAACAAACGATAGTAGTCAAGCAATGAAGTCAAACAGGTACGACAAATAGGCAATGACTTCACGAAGACAAACACTAAGTAAAGGAAGGGAGAGGATAGAATCAGTCACTCATTGAAGACACATGATTTGTTGAACCAGTTCCAGTTGCTGTGACAACTGTACGTCTGGTTAGGGAGGCTGAGATTCAACTCAGAAGACCGCGTCTTCACCTTATTCCCCTTGAGCAAAGGACACACAGTCCTCGCCCAATCACTCTGGTAAGTCTTCAAGGTAGACTTCCAAACCTTCACAGACTTCGTTCACCGGCGATCCACAATGACTCTTGGATGCTCAAAACGCGACACCTAACCGATTGGAGGATACACAGTCCTCAAGTGTAATAAGTCTTTAGGTCACACAGACAGAAAGACTTCAGTGATGCCTATCACTCTTTGGCTCTGGGTGTTTGGGCTTTGTCCTCGCAAGGATTTCTCTCTCTCAAAGGCTTCGAGGTGGGTTGCTCTCAAACGACAAAAGCCGTAAACTAACTCTGAGTAGACACCAATTTATGGTGTAGGGGGTGGGCTATTTATAGCCACAAGGCAAACCGACCTGATATGTCCGAAATGACCCTGGGTCACTAAGGAACTAACACGTGTTCCAATGGTCAGATTTCAAACACACACGGCAACTTTACTTGGGATACAAGCAAAGCTGACTCATCCAGCTCTGGATAAGATTTGCTCTCATTGTCTTCGCTCGAAGACATAGGATTTGGATTGAGCATCACTTCAGTCATTCTGACTTTGTTCACTTGGACCCCACTTAACAGTACGGTGGTGCCTATGACTCAACAAAGAAGAAAAAGGAAACAATGAAACAACACAGTCTTTGTGCTCCATAGTCTTCACACAATGTCTTCTCATGTCATAGTCTTCAATATGAATATCTTCACATACCACCATTGTCGTCAATGTCTTCATGCATTTTTAGGGGTCATCTCCGGTAGGTAAACCGAATCAATGAGGGACACTACCTGCGTTATCCTGCAATTCTCACAAACGCATTAGTCCCTCAACCAACTTTGTCGTCAATACTCCAAAACCAACTAGGGGTGGCACTAGATGCACTTACAATCTCCCCCTTTTTGGTGATTGATGACAAACTGGTTGAAGTTTTCAACGGGGGTAAAGTATGTGAAATTGTAAAGGATAGGGTATTGTCTTCATAAGTTGGAAAGGCTCCCCCTGAAGATGTGCATATAAGTAATTTGCTTTTGGAATGCAAATGCACATCGCAGGTTGTAATTGTGGAGATCCTGTTCGACTTATGAAGATAATTCATCATGCATGAAATGATATAACTAAGAGAATGACATGCATAATGAAAAATGGACGTCTGCAGAATGATCTAAGTGCGGAAGTTATCATCGCACATGGAAAAGCAAGTAAGTAGAAGACGACCATCGAGTTTAAGTGTTACAACTCAAAGAACAAAATGTATCAGAAGCAAGAGTTGTAATCACTAGGCAAAATATAAAGCAACCGCCCATTTGAACCCGCTTGAAGACTATCAAACTCATATGCTTCTCCCCCTTTTGTCAGTAATGACCAAAAAGGTTTGAAGACATAGAGCATCTACTCGTTCTCATGAGGAGTAGGTGAAGCAGCAGGGTTGTCGTTGTTGTTTGGCGGCGCAGACGAACTTGGTGCAGTGTCGATGCGTGCAGAAGTAGGGGGCGGTGAAGTAGCATCGTCTTCATCATCGATCACTTTGGCATTCACAGTTGCCGCGGAGGAAGAATAGTCAGAGTCTTCAAGGGATGGAGTTCGACGTAGGACAACATTCCGTGGAAGAGTGGAGTCAAACCTGAATCTTTCAGTGAAGCCATCATCTTGAAGATCTTCTTCAGCACTAAGCAGCGTCAAACTCTTCCATGATCGCCGACAGGGCTCGTGAGTGACAAAAGCATTCTTGGTGGCAAGATTTTGAATGCGATTGACGTCCACCAATTGGTTTGCATCTGTCGCTCGAGGCAAAAGTGATGCTTGTCTTGTTTCTGATGAAGCGCCACAAGAAGTTCTTGGTCATTTAGGACACGAGAGCGCTTCTTAGGCCTTTGGGCAATTGTGCTCTCAGTAGCTTCAGTTTGCGCAGGATGAGGCAGACGAGTATTTCCAGCCATTGGATAGACACGAGTTACTGCTTGGACTCCTTCCATGGGTTGAGTGAAGCTTTGGTGTTCAGCATTTTGAAGACAAAGAGGCTTCTCAGCAGGCTCATGGTATATGGCTTCAACTGACATATCAACCTCTGGTAGAAAGATCAGATGATTGCGAGCAGAGGGCTGATAGTTGATAGCAGAGTGTAGCTTGATGAGGCGCATGACCCATGGAGCATAGAATTTCAGGCCAAAAAGGTTAGATCCAGACGCAGCCAGTTGCCGGATGATGAATTCTTGTGTATTAAAGCTGATGTCATTGAGGATGTAAAAGACCAATTTCTTCATGGCTCCTTAAAGTTTTGCAGCTGATGAATGTCCTTTGATAGGCCATAGAGTCCGCCTGATGATGTGATATATTGTGCGAGGCAGATACTCAAGGTCATCAACAAAGAACTCCTTTGGATATTCAGCATCAGGTGGCAGAGGCTTCATCATGCTCAACATCTGGCTCATGTTGGGCTCTGGCTTGTGGAAGATGCTCTCCAGTGCATTGCAGTGGAGGTGACAATCAGGTTCGAACAGCTCTCCGGGAGTGGGTAGGCCTGTAAGCTCAATAATGTCAAGAGCTTTGGTTTCATGATGAACATTTCCTGTCATCCACTTGAGAACCCATGTCTTTGTATCCCTGTTGTAGCCGCGAATGTGGAGGGTAGCATAGAATTGAAGCAAAAGTTCCTCATTCCAATGTTCTTTGTTTGTCACAAAGCTGAGCAAACCAGCATCACGAAAGCAGTCAAGTGCTTCTTCTAAGCATGGCAGTCCAGCAATGGCTTCAGTGTCGAGGCGCATATGAGGGAAAATGCGCCCTTGATCATACAGAACGCAGGAGTAATAACTTCGTTGCTGATAACTCCAGAAACGATCAGATGATATTCTTGGCCTTGAGTAGGGGTTCTTTGCGCTGTCAAAGAAGGTGTTGTGGCTTTTGATGCCATTTGCATTGAAGGACCCTGTAGAGGTGGCAGTACCTGGGAACCTTGGCAGTCTTGGCTTTGGTTTCTGGACCTGAGGCCTATGCTCAATATGATAATCAAACTGAGGACCAGAGGCAGTAGGCGGGGGGACCAGAACGGGCCATTTGATAGTGATAAGCTGGCCATAGTTGTATGCTTGCTCAATTGTATGAGGCCTTGGTGGCGAAACAGGAGCAGTGGCAACAACAGAGTCTTCAGGCTACACAACAGAAGCTTCAGGAGCAGTTGCATCATTGGCTTCTAGTATATTGGTTGGTGCAGGCTCCACACTTGCTTCAGCCATGAATACGTCATTGGCTTCATTTATGTTGGTGGTGGCAGCCTCAAGATTTTCAACCTCCACTTGATGAGCTGGAGGGTCGGGCACTGGCACGTTCACTTCAGGTACAACTTCTTCATTAATGGGGGGAGTAAGGACACGTTCTTCTTCTCGTTTGTCATCGGCTGATGCAGCCGGATTGTCTTCAGCAGCTTGGGTGTCAGACACAGAGACATTCTCAGTCGGAGTGGCTTCTAGAAACACTTGACGTGCAACAGGTTGGTGGTGCACTTCTCCTTCTGGAACGCTCGAAAGAGGGACTTGAGGCCTTGGTCCTTTGTGAAGCCTGCGTAATGCCTGCTACGCCATTGGAGATGGAGTAGGCTGGGCCTCATCCTCTTCTTCTTGTACAGGTGGTGTGACTTGTTGTTGGGGAGTACTTGGGGAGTCTTGTTGTTGTGGGCGATCAGCCCATGATGCATCCTGAGCAATTGGCGTCAGAGGACGACCAATGATGATGAGTTCGCTGTTCGTGAGAACAGGCGATGATACCAAGTTGTGTTCAATCTGAGGAAGAACTTCATCATCTTCAACATTGTCATGGTGACCAATGTCTTCAACAGCGGTGGGATCAACTGCTGGAATGTCTTCAGCTTCATAAGCCTCTGTGGAAGCAGGCTCATGAACTATCATCCATTGTTCATGGTGTTCAGATGCGGGGCGAACCATTGAGATAGGTTCAACAACTAAGGGCTCTGTGGGAGCAGCCCGATTCTTCTTGGTTTTGCGCTTCTTCTTGGAGGGAGCAATATCAGAGGCTTCTGTATTTTTCCTTTTTCTGGCTTCAGCCTCGGCAGCCCTCATCTTCTTTAGGTCTGAAGCCGTTGACTTAACCTTTGGCTTCGAGCCAGTCATGCTGCTTGGGAAGACTATGCGAGGTTCTTCCTGCCTTGAAGGTGCAGATTGGTCAGTTAATAGCTTCTTCTTCTTTGAAGCCATTCTAGGGTCAATGCCAGGACGACCAAGAGCCTTGCGCTTCTCAGCCTCATTGTAGGCTAGCACACACTTGTCAGCCAGACTCTTCATGCGCTCCCGCGAGCCTCTAGCTTCTTCACGCTTTGTGTGAAAGGCTTCTTTGAGCTCGTGCAACATGATCTTGAAGTTTTTGACATCTTGCACGCTGAGCTTGGCCACATGCTTCTTGAACTGAGCTTTCTCATAGTCGATCTTGTGCTTCAGTTCAACGATGCGCTGAGCAAGAGCTAGCTCAGAAGCAATGGCGCCATTGAAGGAGGCGCTGAGGCCAATGGGATGTTGTAGATCATCAAAGCTGAGATTTGGGGTGTCAAACCACTCATCAATGAAGTTATGGATGATTGCCACATCAAAGAGAGGCGAATCATTGAAGATCTCTGCTTCTTCCTTGCTCTTGATCAGTTGCTCAAGAGCATCATCTGCAAGATCTTCATTGCTGGACAGATCAATGTGCTCTTCTCGCAGAATGGTAGCAGGGGTCAATGTCTGATCAGTATTCTTGACGATTTTCTTTTTCTTCTCCGTCTTCTTGGAGATACGTGATAGATCTTCAGACTGTACACTGACTTCAGGAGGTGCAGTGGCCAGTGGCTTCACACGTGAAGCTTTTGGAGGAGCAGTTGACCGTGAAGCCTTAGTCTTCTTTAGCTTCTGCGGTTTTGGAGGAGGAGCTGGGGCTTCATCAGTGTCAGCATCATCATCAGAATGATCCACTTTGGCACCTTGGACCAAGAGGTAAGTGATGAGGCCATCAAGGTTTGAGAAGGGTCCGATGACATTGGGTTCTGCATCACGTGAGCCGTCAGCATGGGGAGCAGAGGGACCAGGGTTGAAGTCTAATCCCAATGACTTCTTGTTTTCCTTGGCCGATGACTTTGCGTGCTGGAAGTTGTGCGAAGAGATTATCGTCACGACACCAGAGCAATGATGATGGGTCAGCATTTTTAGGCTGAGGTCCATGGACCATACAAGGATAGAAACCCTATGCAATAGCTTCAGCTCTGTTCTTGGGTGGAAGGCCTCGATAGAGAATATCACCCCAAGGACTTTTGATGGCATTCTTCTCAGCGTATTCCTGGGTCACAAACTTGTATTTGAACCATTGTTCAGCCCAATATCGTCGAATCCATTGGATTCGTGTCTTGCGCTGATTATAATCCTCTTCAGGATCTGTCTTGTAAAGCTCTGCGAGGTCATCAGGCAAATCCTTTGATGTTCCCCCTCAACACTGTCTGCCACCCTTCCTTATAGATTTCTCTGCAGCCATGAGCTTCAAACTGAATGGCTTCGATACGTTCAAAGGCTTCAAAGGCTTTCGCTTGCTGGACAAACAGGAACTCGCTTCGGAGAGTTAATGTGATGCTGTAAGAATTCTGCAAACGAATGCAGACTATGAGAACCTAGGGATTCTCCCACGGACATGTACCTGTGACAGCATTAGAGATGCGAGGGAAGGGGAAGAGGTCATATGCATTCTCAGAAGATTTTGAAGATAAATCAGTTTGAAGACATTGACCTCATGATGCGAAGACATTCACTTATATGTTGAGAGTTGGTTCCAGATTTGTACGAATCTGTGAATAAGTACAAGTGAGGAATGTAACTTGATATGAAGCTTAAGTGAATATACTAGGCAGTATGAGATGCAGACAGAATAGATCTAACATTGTATAGGCATAAACCAATTTTGGTAAGTAGGATGAATCTTTGAGAATCAAAAAGATGGTAAAAATAGAGTTGTATTTACCACACGAAGAACTGCTAGATGGGATGAATAGGAGATCAAGTAGTTGAATCCACCGTGCCCTAACTTGGCGACGGAGGACACCTACGGCGGCGGCGGAGAGGACGATGTCCGCGGCCGGCGTGAGGACAGCGTCGGAGAAGTCGCGGCAGCTAAGCGCTTCGTCGTCGGTGTCGTCAAGAGCTAGCGATGGCGCTAGGGTTTTGACGAGGTGGAGAGGTGGAAGAAGGTTTTCTTTACCGCAGGGGGCATGTATTTATAAGGAAGTGTGCGGCAATGCACAATTACGCAGGTGCCCCTGGCGGTTCACATCTGAGGGGCACGTGGCAAGCATGCAACATACTCAGAGTTGTCCCATGTTCCCACGCCCGCCAGGTTTGTCGGATGGTTGTTCCGGCTTCTCCAGATTTCAAACAATAAATATGAATCATTTAAAACAGACTTAATGTTTGTCTCTGTGTCTTCTACTGACATGGACGCAGAGAAGACATTCGACAGTTTCAATAGAATGCATATGATTTGGACAGATAGAGTTTGAGATGGAAAGCATAGAGAGATTAGGGTCCGATCACATTCACTTAGTTCAAAAGATTCAACTAGGAAGACATAGCTATAAGTGAATGCTGCAGAGGACAGAACACTAGTATATATATCAGAAAGCAATCAAATCAACATAGTGAAGAAAATCATGAAGATAAGTTGAAATTGAAGACAAACCAAATGCGAAGACATTGCAAAAATAACGCCATGAGTGAAACACTTCAAACCAAGAAATTTGGTGGTGGCGTTACCCACCGTATAGGAAGTATTAGACCCAGACACGGCACACAATTATTGTGGCGCTCCGAAGTCATATTCCATGTTAATGTATTCACACTCAGAATGTAAGTCTTCATTGATTGAAGATATACTTTACTTCGTGTGTTGCACATCTAAGTCATCAACATGCATAAGTGTTAGGATGTGTGCGTGATCACAGGACATTTGAGGATTCCAAGATATTTAGCTCACACCGTAACTTGCAAAACCTTTTCTCATCCAAGGGCTTTGTGAAGATATCTGCCAGTTGCTCTTCAGTGTTGACGTGAATGATGTCAATATCTTTCTTCATGACATGATCTCTGAGAAAGTGATGACAAATTTCAATGTGCTTTGTCTTTGAGTGCTGGACTGGATTGTTGGCAATCTTGATGGCGCTTTCGTTGTCGCAGAAGAGAGGTACTTGTTTCAGATTGATGCCATAGTCCTTGAGAGTTTGCTTCATCCATAGAAGCTGAGCGCAGCAAGATCCAGCAGCAATGTATTCAGATTCAGCCGTTGAGAGTGATACACAGTTCTGCTTCTTTGAAGACCAACAGACAAGTGATCGTCCCAGAAAGTGACATGTGCCTGATGTAGACTTGCGATCCACCTTGTCACCAGCATAATCAGCATCCGAGAATCCAACCAGATCAAATTTTTAGGTCTTTGGATACCATAATCCGAGTGTTGGGGTGTAAGCCAAATATCGAAGAATTCGCTTCACAGCTAAGTGATGCGATTCCTTTGGTGCCGCTTGGAATCGAGCACACATGCAAACACTAAGCATAATATCTGGCCTAGATGCACATAGGTAAAGTAAGGAACCAATCATGGAGCAGTATACCTTTTGATCGAACTCTTTACCATTGTCGTCGGGACCCAGATGGTGTTTGGCTGGCATAGGCGTCGTGTAACCTTTGCAATCTTGCATTCCAAACTTCTTCAGACAATCTTTGAGGTATTTTTCTTGGGATATGAAGATGACATTCCTTTGCTGATGAATTTGAAGACCAAGGAAGAACTTCAGCTCACCCATCATGGACATCTGATATTGCTCTTGCATCATGTATCCAAACTCATCACTATACTTCTGGTTGGTGCAGCCAAAGATAATGTCATCCACATATATTTGGCACACAAACAGTTCACCATCATATGTCTTCGGTGAGGAGTGTGGGATCGAGGGATCCAGGTTTGAAGCCTTTGCTCTTCAGGAAGTCTTTGATCGTATCATACCAAGTGCGAGGAGCTTGTTTGAGGCCATACAGTGCTTTGTTTAGCTTGTACACCATATCAGGATGTTTTGGATCTTCAAAGCCAGGTGGTTGAGCAACGTATACTTCTTCTTCAATTTTGCCATTGAGAAATGCACTCTTCACATCCATTTGATGTAGCAAGATGTTGTGGTGGTTAGCATAGGCTAGCAGTATGCGAATAGCTTCAAGCCTAGCCACAGGAGCAAATGTTTCATCAAAGTCAATTCCTTCAACTTGAGTATATCCTTGAGCCACAAGACATGCTTTGTTTCTGACAACTTGACCATGCTCATCTTGCTTGTTTCGATATATCCATTTTGTGCCAATAATGTTATGCTTGCGAGGGTCAGGACGCTTGACTAGTTCCCAAACATTGTTCATCTTGAACTGTTGAAGTTCTTCTTGCATAGCTTGTATCCATTCAGGTTCCATAAAGGCTTCAGCAACTTTCTTGGGTTCTGATATTGACACAAACGAAAAGTGCCCACAGAAATTTGCTAACTGTGTTGCTCTTGAGCGAGTAAGTGGACCAGGTGCATTGATGCTATCGATTATCTTCTCAATTTGTACTTCATTTGCAACACGAGGATGAATTGGACGAAGACTTTGCTCTTGATGATCATTGTCATCATTGGGAGGATTGTCTTCGGTCTGAGCATTGTCTTCAGGTTGGTTTGGTGCAGAAATGATAAGTTCCTCTTCAGGTTGTGCTTCAGAAGGCATGATTTCACCAGTTCCCATCAACTTGATAGATTCACAGGGTGGAGCTTCATCTAATGTACTTGGCAGGAGCTCTCTTTGTGAACCATTGGTTTCATCAAATCGCACGTCCACAGTTTCAACAATTTTGTAGAAATAGAGGTTGAAGACTCTGTAAAAGTGCGAGTCCTTTTCGTAACCAAGCATGAAGCCTTCGTGAGCATTAGGTGCAAATTTTGACTCGTGATGAGGATCCTTGATCCAGCACCTAGCTCCAAATACTCTGAAGTAGCTGACATTTGGCTTCTTGCCAGTAAGGAGCTCATAGGATGTTTTGTTCAGAAGCTTGTGGATGTAAACACGGTTGATGATGTGACATGCTGTATCAATAGCTTCAGGCCAGAACTTTCTTGGTGTCTTGTACTCGTCGAGCATTGTTCGAGCCATCTCAATGAGGGTTTTGTTCTTGCGCTCTACGATGCCATTTTGCTGAGGTGTGTATGGAGCAGAAAGCTCATGAGTGATTCCCATTGTATCCAGATAAAGATCAAGTCCTGTGTTCTTGAACTCAGTGCCGTTGTCACTTCTGATATGCTTTATCTTGACGCCATAATTGTTCATGGCTCGATTGGCGAAGCGTCTGAAGACATCTTGCACTTCAGTCTTGTAGAGAATTATGTGCACCCATGTATATCTTGAGTAGTCATCAACAATGACGAAGACATAGAGACAAGCAGTCGTTGTGAGGGTAGAGTAGTGAGTAGGGCCAAATAAGTCCATGTGTAACAGCTCGAAGGGTTGAGATGTCGTCATGATTGTCTTCGAGGGGTGCTTTGCCCTAGTCATCTTTCCAGCTTCGCAGGCACCACACAAATGATCCTTCTTGAACTTGACACCCTCGATGCCTATAACATGCTTATTCTTGATGAGTGTGTGTAAGTTCCTCATGCCAGCATGCCCCAGCCTCCGATGCCAGAGCCAGCATTCTGAAGCTTTTGCAAGAAGACATACGGCAAGCTGTGGACCTGCTGAGAAATCTACCATGTATAGATCATCTTTCCGATACCCTTCAAAGACTAGAGACTTGTCAGATTCCATTAGTACTAGGCAACGATATTTTCCGAATAGCACAATCATGTTCAAGTCACAAAGCATTGAGACAGACATTAAGTTGAAACCAAGGGATTCAACAAGCATCACTTTATCCATGTGTTGATCCTTTGAGATTGCAACTCTACCTAGACCCAATACCTTGCTTTTACCAGTGTCAGCAAATGTGATGTGACTCTTGTCTGATGGACGTAAGGTTGAGTCCATGAGAAGACTTCGATCACCAGTCATATGATTAGTGCATCCACTGTCCATAATCCATTCTGAAGCATGAGGTGTCATACCCTACAGTACAGCTAGGAGGATATGCTTCACAAAGAGTGTTGTGAAGCATAAGCATTTGACGCACACAAGGATTATCACAGCATAGATCAAGGTTAGGACTCATAGTATGACTGGTAAGCGATTCAGATGTGAAATACATAGTAAGACCATTTTATCATGCGTCTCTTAATGTGTTTTAGGTCCCCAGCAATAGTATTGGACGCCTTTGATTTCAGGCTGGAGACCTTATTCTGCAAAAGAAAGTTAATTCTTCTTCACCACCCACATATTCAGGGGTGGCTTAGAAGCAATGAGTCTAAGTGCAACATCTGAGAATTTTGGCCTTGAAGCCCTAGCAAATAGCCTTGCAGGAGATGAATGATACTCATATGAATAAGCAGAAAAGTTCTTAGTTTTATGAACATAGCGGTTTGAAGACACACGCTCATATTCATAAGTTTGAGTATGATTTCCCTGCAAAACATTGGCGTTAGGGTGACTCAGATGAGTCCTGTATCTGTATGAAGCCTTTGGGCCATATGAAGCCATAGGTGTGGGGTTTGTCCTCTTCCTTGGTGGTGTCATGATGACATTCACAGGAAGATTCTCAATACACTGCTTGGGTACCCAGATCTTCTTCATAGGTGGTCCATTCCTACAGTTAGTACCAATATACCTGGCAAACACTTCACCATTCTGATTTTTGAACAGTTTATAGTTTGCATCAAATGATTCATCAATGATGATAGGGTTAGCTCAAGTGAAGCCAGATAAGGTGGATGGATCTACTGAAGGTTCCTTTGCAGCAACCCATGTGGTTTAGGGATACTGCTCAGGCTTCTAGTAGGAACCATCAACATTCATTTTCCTCTTGAACCCAACACCCTCTTTCCTGGGGTTTCGGTTCAAAATCTGCTTTTTGAGGACATCGCAAAGTGTTTGATGTCCTTTCAGACTTTTATACATCCCTATTTCAAGCAATGTCTTCAACCTAGCATTTTCATCAGCAGTAGTAGTGGTATCCTCCGCAGAGGGGTTAGTTACCACATCAGTAGTTGAAGACAATGCAATAGTAGCAGCAGTGGAACATTCAACAACAGAGGTAGCGTTATCACGCTCAATGCATTTTAGACATGGTGGTTCAAATCCATCCTGAGCGGAACTGATCTGTTGAGCGCGAAGTGACTCATTCTTTTTTTGAAGATCTTCATGAGCCGCTTTCATTTTCTCAAGCTCTTGCTTCCTTTGAAGATAATCATAGGAGAGCTTTTCATGAGTGGTTGAGAGCGTTTCATGAAGACTTTCAAGTTCTTGGTACTTAGCATGAAGATTTTTTATGTCTTCAACTAAGGACTGTGAATGTGTCATTTCTGCGTCCAACAGGTCATCGCTTTTGTCTAACAGTTTTTGAGTATGTTCCATAGCTTTTTGTTGTTCAATTGCAATTTTAGCAAGTGTTTTGTAGCTGCGTTGGATTCACAATCAGAGTCATCTTCACTTTATGTTTGAAAGTAAGCATCACGTGATTTTACCTTGGCACCACGTGCCATGAAGCAGTAGGTGGGAGCAGGATCGTCCTTGTCATCAGCTTCAGCGTTGGTGTGGAAGTCATTGTCTTCAGTGTAGAAGATGGACTTGGCAACATAGGCTGTGGCTAGAGCCAGACTTGCAACGCCAGGGTCGGACTCCTCTTCAGACTCCACCTCCGCCTCCTCAGAAGCAGACTCCTCCTCTGAATCCATTTCCTTGCCAACAAAAGCACGAGCCTTGCCAGATGAGCTCTTCATATGAGATGAAGACCTTGATGAGGACTTGGAAGAAGACTTTGAAGATTTCTTCTTCTTCTTGTCATCAGAATCATATTCCTTGCTCTTCTTCTTCTTCTTCTTCTTCTTCTCATTGTCCCACTGTGGACACTCGGAGATATAGTGTCCAGGTTTCTTGCACTTGTGACATGTTCTCTTCTTGTTGTCATGAGTGGAAGCTTCATCATTTCTTGAGCTAGATCATGAAGACTTTCTGAAGCCCTTCTTCTTGGTGAACTTTTGGAACTTTTTCACAAGCATAGCAAGTTCCTTTCCAATGTCTTCAGGATCATCAGAACGGCAGTCAGATTCTTCTTCAGATGAGGAAACAACTTTTGCCTTCAAAGCGCGAGTTCGGCCATAGTTGGGACCATAGATGTCTCTTTTCTCAGAAAGGTGGAACTCATGTGTGTTGAGCGTCTCAAGTATATCAGACGAATTGAGTGTCTTGAAGTCAGGGCATTCTTGTATCATGAGGGCAAGGGTGTCGAAGGAGCTGTCAAGTGATCTCAGTAGTGTCTTGATGATTTCATGCTTGGTAATCTCAGTGGCGCCGAGAGGCTGAAGCTCATTTGTGATGTCGGTGAGACGATCAAACGTGAGTTGGACATTTTCATTGTCGTTTCTCTTGAAGCGGTTGAAGAGGTTGCGAAGAACACTGATCCTTTGATCTCTCTGGGTTGAGACGCCTTCGTTGACCTTGGATAGCCAGTCCCAGACTAGCTTCGATGTTTCCAGAGCACTCACACGGCCATATTGTCCTTTGGTCAGATGACCACAGATGATGTTCTTTGCAGTAGAGTCCAGTTGAATGAACTTCTTGACATCAGTAGGGGTGACACCTTCACCAGTTTTGGGAACGCCGTTCTTGACGACATACCAGAGGTCGACATCAATGGCTTCAAGATGCATGCGCATCTTATTCTTCCAGTAGGTATATTCAGTTCCATCGAACACGGGGCAAGCAACGGAGACTTTGATTATCCCTGCAGTCGACATAGCTAAACTTCAGGTGGTTAAACCGAACCACATAGAACAAGGGAGTACCTTGCTCTGATATCAATTGAAAGTGCTAGTTATCGACTAGAGGGGGGGGTGAATAGGCGATTTTTAGGAAAGTCTTCAAAACGTGGAAGTTTTGAAGACAAATAATAGAAATGACCTAATTGATATGCAGCGAAAGATAAACTACAACAAGCAAGCCATATTCAAGTATGCAATAATGTGAAAGTACAAAGACTAATGGCAGCTTGGTAGTAAGGATCAGGATGGAAGATAGTATGAAGCCAACAAACGATAGTAGTCAAGCAATGAAGTCAAACAGGTACGACAAATAGGCAATGACTTCATGAAGACAAACACTAAGTAAAGGAAGGGAGAGGATAGAACCAGTCACTCGTTGAAGACACAGGATTTGTTGGACCAGTTCCAGTTGCTGTGACAACTGTACGTCTGGTTAGGGAGGCTGGAATTCAACTCAGAAGACCGTGTCTTCACCTTATTCCCCTTGAGCAAAGGACACACAGTCCTCGCCCAATCACTCTGGTAAGTCTTCAAGGTAGACTTTCGAACCTTCACAGACTTCGTTCACCGACGATCCACAATGACTCTTGGATGCTCAGAATGCGACGCCTAACCGGCTGGAGGATACATAGTCCTCAAGTGTAATAAGTCTTTAGGTCAGACAAACAGAAAGACTTCAGTGATGCCTAACACTCTTTGGCTCTGGGTGTTTGGGCTTTGTCCTCGCAAGGATTTCTCTCTCTCAAAGGCTTCGAGGTGGGTTGCTCTCAAACGACAAAAGCCGTAAACTAACTCTGAGAAGCCACCAATTTATGGTGTAGGGGGTGGGCTATTTATAGCCACAAGGCAACCCGACCTAATATGTCCGAAATGACCCTGGGTCACTAAGGAACTGACACGTGTTCCAACGGTCAGATTTCAAACACACACGGCAACTTTACTTGGGCTACAAGCAAAGCTGACTCATCCAGCTCTGGATAAGATTTGCTCTCATTGTCTTCGCCCGAAGACATAGGATTTGGGTTGAGCATCACTTCAGTCATTCTGACTTTGTTCACTTGGACCCCACTTAACAGTACGGTGGTTCCTATGACTCAACAAAGAAGATAACGGAAACAACGAAACAACACAGTCTTCATGCTCCATAGTCTTCACACAATGTTTTCTCATGTCATAGTCTTCGATATGAATATCTTCACATACCACCATTGTCGTCAATGTCTTCATACATTTTTAGGTGTCATCTCCGGTAGGTAAACTGAATCAATGAGGGACACTACCTGCGTTATCCTGCAATTATCACAAACGCATTAGTCCCTCAACCAACTTTGTTGTCAATACTCCAAAACCAACTAGGGGTGGCACTAGATGCACTTACAATCTCCCCCTTTTTGGTGATTGATGACAAACTGGTTGAAGTTTTCAACGGGGATAAAGTATGTGAAATTGTAAAGGATAGGGTATTGTCTTCATAAGTTTCAGAGGCTCCCCCTGAAGATGTGCATATAAGTAATTTGCTTTTGGAATGCAAATGCACATGGCAGGTTGTACTTGTGGAGATCCTCTTCAACTTATGAAGATAATTCATCATGCATGAAATGATATAACTAAGAGAATGACATGCATAATGAAAAATGGACGTCTGCAGAATGATCTAAGTGCGGAAGTTATCATCGCACATGGAAAAGCAAGTAAGTAGAAGACGACCATCGAGTTTAAGTGTTACAACTCAAAGAACGAAATGTATCAGAAGCAAGAGTTGTAATCACTAGGCAAAATATAAAGCAACCGCCCATTTGAACCCGCTTGAAGACTATCAAACTCATATGCTTCTCCCCCTTTTGTCAGTAATGACCAAAAAGGTTTGAAGACATAGAGCATCTACTCGTTCTCATGAGGAGTAGGTGAAGCAGAAGGGTTGTTGTTGTTGTTTGGCGGCGCAGACGAACTTGGTGCAGTGTCGATGCATGCAGAAGTAGGGGGTGGTGAAGTAGCATCGTCTTCATGATGGGCGAGCTGAAGTTCTTTCTGGGTCTTCAAATCCGTCAGCAACGCAACGGCATCTTCATATCACAAGAAAAATATCTCAAAGATTGCCTGAAGAAGTTTGGAATGCAAGACTACAAAGGATACACGATGCCAATTCCAACCAAAAGTCATCTGGGTCCCGACGACAATGGTAAAGAGTTTGATCAAAAGGTATATCGCTCCATGATTGGTTCTTTGATTTACTTATGTGCATATGCCAGATATAATGCTTAGTGTTTGCATGTGTGCCCGATTCCAAGCGGCACCAAAGGAATCGCATCACTTAGCTGTGAAGCGAATTCTTCGATATTTGGCTTACACCCCAACACTAGGATTATGGTATCCAAAGGGCTCAGAGTTTGATCTAGTTGGATTCTCAGATGCTGATTATGCTGGTGACAAGGTTGATCGCAAGTCCACATCAGGCACATGTCACTTTCTGGGATGATCTCTTGTCTATTGGTCTTCAAAGAAGCAGAATTGTGTATCTCTCTCTACTGCTGAATCTGAATACATTGCTGCTGGATCTTGCTGTGCTCAACTTCTCTGGATGAAGCAAACTCTCAAGGACTATCGAATCCATCTCAAGAATGTGCCACTTTACTGCGATAATGAGAGTGCTATCAAGATTGCCAACAACCCAGTTCAGCACTCGAAGACAAAGCACATTGAGATTCGTCTTCACTTTTCTCAGAGATCATGTTATGAAGGAAGATATTGATATCATTCACGTCAAGACAGAAGAACGGTTGGCTGATATCTTCACAAAGCCCTTGGATGATAAAAGGTTTTGCAAGTTGCGGTGTGAGCTAAATATCTTGGAATCCTCAAATGTCCTGTGAATGGACACACATCCTAACACTTATGCATTTTGATGACTTAGATGTGAAACACACGAAGTAATGTATATCTTCAATCAATGAAGACATACACTCTAAGTGTGAATACATTAATGCGGAATTTGACTTCGGAGCGCCACGATAATTGTGCGTCGTGTCTGGGTCTAATACTTCCTATACGGTGGGTAACGCCACCACCAAATTTTTGTTTGAAGTGTTTCTCTTGTTGTTATGTTTGCATAGTTTTCATATTGGATTCATATTCATCCTTGGCTTATATTCCAGTTTATCTTCAATTGGTTGAATTGGACTAGTACTATATGTATCTATCTGTGTTCTGTCCTCTACAACATTCACTTATAGCTATGGCTTCGTGTTGAATTTTTTGAACTAAGTGAATTTGATCGAACCCTAACCAATCTATGCTTCTACCTCAACTCTATCTGTCCAAGTCATATGCATTTGAAAACTGTTGATTGTCTTCATTGAGACCTTGTCAGTTGAAGTCAATCTGACAAACATTTATATCTATTTTTAATGCTTTATCCTATTTGCCTGAAACCCGGAGAATTCAAAATGACCACCCCGACAATCCAGGCGTGCGTGGGAACATGGAACAACTCCCAAGGTGTTGCATGCTTGCCACGTGTCCATAAGATGTGAACCGCCAGGGGCACGTGCGTAATTGTGCTGTGCCGTCTCTATCCTTATAAGTACTCGTCACGTCTCGGTCAAAAATTCCTCTTCCTCCTCGCAACCTCTCGCAAACCCTAGTGCATCTGCTAGCTCTCGACGAAGCTGACGACAAAGCGCTTAGCTGTCGTGACTTCCTTGACGCCGTCCTCACGCTGGCCGCGGACCTCGTCCTCTCCGCCGTCACTGTAGGTGTCTTCCGTCGCCAAGTTAGGGCACGGGAGATTGAACTGCTCAGCCTCCACCTTCGCTCCGTCTAGCAGTTCTTCGTGTGGTAATTAAAGTTTACTTTTTACCATCTTTTTATCCGATAGATTCATCTATCTTTACCAAAAGTGGTTTCTAAATCTCCAAACTTGAATCTATCTCATTCTGCATCTCATATTCTGCCTAGTCTATTCACTTATGCTTCTTTACAAGTTAGATTCCTCACTTGTACTTATTCTTGGATTTGTACAACTCTGGAACCAACTCTCAGCAAATAAGTGAATGTCTTCGCGTTGTGAGGTCAATGTCTTCAAACTGATTTATCTTCAAAATCTTCTGAGAATGCATATGACCTCTTCCCCTTCCCTCGCACCTCTAATGCTGTCACAGGTACATGTCCGTGGGAGAATCCCTTGGTTCTCATAGTCTACATTCGTTTGCAGAATTCTTGCAGAGTCACATCAATTCACCTAAAGCGAGTTCTTGTCTGACCAGCCATTTGAAGCCATTGCACGTACTGAAACCCTTCAGTTTAAACTTCATGGCAACTGAGAAGTCAGCAAGAAAGGGAGGCAGACAGCACCGTGGTAACACTTCCAAGGATTTGCCTCTAGATTTGCATGAGCTGTACAAAACAGACCCTGAGAATACCTATATCGGCCGCAAGAATCGAATCCAGTGGATTCGAAGATATTCGGCAGAAGAATGGTTCAAATACCGCTTCCTCACTGAAGAATATGCAGAGAAAATTGCCATCAAGGGACCCTGGGGAGATATTGTGTACAAAAATCTTCAACCCCAGTCCCTTCCTGAAGCCATCCAACGAGAATTCTATCTGTGCATGATTCGCGGACCGCAGCCAGAGAATACTGATCCTTCTTCTCTGCTGTGGTGCCGTGAAGACCATCTCTTCAGGCGCAACTACCATTTCGCCAAAGACTCAACTGTGAAGAACAAGAAGGCTCTAGGGCTCGACTTCAACCCTGGTCCTTGCTCACCTCGGGACGATGGCACCCGCGAAGCCAATCAGAACAAGATCGGCCCCTTCTACAACCTTGATGGCCTCATCACCCATATTACTGTCCAAGGTGCCAAAGGAGATCATTCTGATGATGATGCTGACACTGATGAAGCTCCAGCTCCTACTCCAAAACCGAAGAAGCAAAACAAGACTAAAGCTTCAAAGTCATCTGCTACTCCAAAAGCTTCGCGAGTGAAGCCACCGACAACTTCCCCTCCTGCTCCCAGTAACACCTCTGAAGATCTCTCTCGCATCTCCAAGAGGCGTGAGAAGCCACAGAAGAAACATGTTCAGCGATAGAGTCAAGCACTGACACCTGCTGCCATTCTGAGGAACAAATCTGAAGCCATTGATTTGTCTTCAGATGAAGAGTTTGGCAATGATGCCCTTGAGCAGCTGATCAAGAGCAAGCAAGAGGTGGAGATCTTCAATGATCTGCCCCTCTTCGATGTGAATATCCTGCACAATTTCATTGATGAATGGTTCAACAATCAAGATCTCAGCTTTGATGATCTTCAACTCCCCATTGGCATCAACGTCTCCTTTCAAGGCGCCATTGCTCCTGGCTGGCTCTGGCTCAGCGAATCGTTGAACTGAAGCACAAGATTGATTTTGAGAAGGAACAGTTCAAGAAGCATGTGGCCAAGCTGAGTGTGGCTGATGTCCAAAAATTCAAGGTGATGCTCAATGACCTCAAGGAGGCGTTTTACAAGAAACGTGAGGAAGCCAAAGGCTCAAGAGAGCGCATGAAAACTCTTGCTGCTAAGTGTGTTCAGGCTTACAACGAAGTTGAAAAGCGCAAGGCTCTTGGGCGTCTTGGTATTGACCCCAAGATGGCTGCCAAGCACAAGAAGAAGCACACTGTGGCCCAGACTGAAGCTCCACGGCGGGAAGAACCTCACATTGTCTTCCTAGCCGGCATGATAGGATCGAAGCCTAAGGTCTCCACAGTGGCTTCAGATAAGCAAAAAGCCAAGGCAGCTGAAGCCAAAGCCAGAAAGCGCAAAACTAAGAACACCACAGATGATGCACCACCCCTCAAGAAGAGGAAGACCAAGAAAAGAGATCGGGCTGCTCCCAAAGAGCCCCTTGTTGTTGAACCCATTGCTTTTGCTCCCCCTCCATCTGCAAATCAAGAGCGTCGATTGATTGTTCATGAGCCTGCTTCCACAGAGGCTCCTGAAGCTCAACAGGTTCCAATCGTTGACCCCATCGCGACTGAAGACATTGGTCCCCAAGACAATGTAGAAGATGATGAAGTCCTTCCTCAGATCCAGTGCCACACGGTATCATCGCCTGTTCACACGAACAACGAAACCATCATTATTGGTCGTCCTCTAACGCCAATCTCACAAGATGCCTCATGGGTTGATCGCCCCCAACCAGCAACCCCAGTTCAAGACTCACCAAGTACACCCCATCCTTCACCAACGCAAGGTCCCAGTCCAATTGTCAATGACGACAATTACATGGAGATCACACCATCCCCGAAAGCGTCGCCTATGTATCAACGGCTTCGCAAAGGCCAGAGGACATCGGTCTCCATGCCAACCATCACAGAAGAGGATTCACACCAAGGAACACCGCCGGTTCTAGTGGCTACTCCCGCCTCAACAGATGTCATTGGATACTCTGGGAAATCCTGATGTGCCGTTTGTTGAGCCGCTAGCTGAGTCGCCCGCTCGTTCTGCTGACGTATTCGGTCTTGCACCGGATTATAGCCACCCGGCTGGTTACGACATTGGGCGTTGCTTGACAAAGCTTCAGACTCCATGTGCCTGCTGTAACTCGGGCTCCGGTTCTGATGAGGCGGCGCTAACCAAGGCGGGGGAGTTGAGTGGATCCTGTCCTGGCTGTAAGAATAGGTCTCTTGCTGAGCTAAGGTCGTCTGGAGAAGTTCTCTGACCCTTCGGGTCTCCACTGCTGTCGCGTCATCGCCGTCCATGGGAAGAGCCACCAAACGTGTTGAAGCCGCGATTAAGTTCTCCATGGGGTTGGAAAAGTGACCCGGTGGTATCGGCACATAATGCGGCGGTGCCATGCTCACATGAGGCGGTGCCATCTCCCGAGGCTGAGCCGGCCCTCCTGTTCCGGCTGTCATAAGTTGATTGGCCTCTGGCGGGTTACTTGGGCCGGCTTCGGGTGTAGCAAAAAGAACCCGAGGGTCATAATTCGGAGGTAAACGGGACTGGGTTTTCTGATGCCTCCTCCTCATCACCTCATTGGACGCGTTTAAGCTCATCGTGAGCTAGTAAGCTTCCGACTGTAGCCGTTGCGCCCGGGCGTCTAGAGCCGCCTGCTCTGTGGCTAATCTAGTGTCCTCAGCTGCCAAGGCCTCCTTGGCTTGAGCTATTTCCTCACGCACCCGTGGCACCTCCGTGTCATGCTCATCTTTATCTGCGGGAATGACCGTTGCGGTTAGCAGGGTCGTAAGCTTGTCCATGAGATCTATCAGCACCTAAGCCGGTGGACGCACGGGGCCGCCTGCCCCAGCTGCTCCTAACCCGGACGTCACAGCTGCAGCAGCTGTAGAGTTTGAGCCGGGCTGAGTCCCAGCCATAAAGACTCCTACCCATCTTGGCGGCTCACAGGGGTCCGGAATACTGGTGCCATCGGAACAGCCCCCGAGCACGCCGTCTTGCACTTGGTACAACGAATCTATTGAGCCGGCGGACGAATCACCATCTGAGAGGACGGCCGTCTCACCACGATCTCCAGATCCTTCCGATAGTTCCTCTCCGTGGACGCAGCCCACGAAGGCACGCTTCATAACAGGTTGAATCCGGGTCTTCCTCGCACGCTGAGCCGTCTCGACGAGGTCGATGCAGTTGTCCGGCTCAGGGCCCGGCTCATCGATCCGGCCGATGAAGACATGGATTCCGCTGAAGGGGACCCGGTACCCGTACTCAACTGAGCCAGCGTCGGGACCCCAGCCTTCGTCGTCGATGTAGATCTTGCCACGACAACTCTTGGTCATTCGGCCCACTACGTATCCCTTGAGCCCTTCGAAGTTGCCCTTCAAGAACTCAAATCCACCGTGCGCTGGCCCCATGATGGGCGCCAACTGTCGTGGAATTGTCATGTCAGATGTCCTCGTGAAAGGACTTAGTTGTGGAGCCATCGCAACTAGGAAGCTTGAAGGGGTTAATCGGGACAAAGGACACGAGAGATTTATACTAGTTCAGCCCCTTACGGTGAAGGTAAGGCCTACGTCTAGTTGGGTTGGTATTGATGTTTCGATGACCAGGGAGCGAGATATGCTATGCTCGGCTCTCGATCAGTTGTTTCTTGCCCTAAGCCGCCAGCAGGCCGTCCCCTTATATACTCGGGTTGACGCCCTGTGGCTTACAGAGTCCCGGCCAGCTTATCAACAATGTCCGGCTCGGTGACTAGTTAAATCTACCTTATGATACAAGTCAAGCCATTATGGCGGTTTATTACAACGGGCCTTAAGTCGCCTATGGGCCTTAAGCCCTTTATTGAACCGCCATCTTCATGCTTGGTCTTGGGCTTCTCTCTGGTGATTCCTCTTGGCGTAACCCGGCCCCTCCTGGGCGGCTTACACAAATAGTTATATCCCCGACATTAGGACCCAGATTGATTTGAACCTGTTCATGTCAATCTTAAAATACCTTAAAAAATAAATCTTCAGTCTTCTGACTGTGCAAAAGGTTTTCTTTAACCCGCCATGACGTCATCTCTTGGATCCGTGTTAACCCGCTGTGATGCCATCCTTTTCTTAAATTCTTTTTCTATTCCACCGTATCTTCCAACGGATCTCTGTCTTTATTGACTGTTCCGAAAACCGAGGCATCGGGGCCGCTGGATAATAACTCTTATCTCCTTGTTTCCCGCGTCGTCTCACTTATCCTCTCCTTATAAATAGGATAACGTAAGTCTTCCATTCTTCCCTCTTGCAGTCGTCTTCTTCCTCTTGCCTCCTCTCGAGCTCCGCCGCCACCGCCATCGAGCTTCTTGTCTTCACCGTCCCAGGCCGCTGCATCAACCTGAATCGGATCAGAAAACAACGGCAAACTTCCGCAGCCCATCCAGATCCGTAAGTTCCCTTCCCTTCCTTTCTTAGATCCGCATTAGAGCTTCCTCGAGTTTGTCAGAGTTCATCACCATTGGAGCCAAACCCTTGTTAGTTTTCCTCTTAGATGCCTCTTCTGATCTGAGAATGATATAAAATGGCCGCGGTAGTTGTTTTCTCACTTGTTCTGGATATAAAACAGATCCCTTTCTCTGCATAACAGCCTCATTCAAGCCTATGAACATGTCTGCGTCAGCTTTTAGGTCTAGAAAATTTTCTTATCAAAACAGATCTTTGATCTCCAACAACAGTAGCAGATTATGAAACCTGTTTGTATCACCGAGAAAACTGCTTCTGTCAAATACGCTTAAACTCAACTGTCTGTGTAGTCGGTTTAAATAGATAACACTGATCTGTTAACCTTACTTGCTTCTCATGACCTTAAGAAGTTTGAACTGCTTTTGATCCATGTGGCGGCTTAAATACTGTTGCACAGTTATCCTTATATCATTAGTCCCCTTATTAAGCCGCCACCTTGAATAATTAAGATATTTCTCCTAGGTTAAAATTGAACCGGATCTTCTTATTTTGTCACAGGCCAACTGTTGTCATGGCACCTAAGGCGGCCAAGGCCCCTGTGACCTGCAATTGGGTCCCATCCATAGTTACTAATAGTAAACTGGCTGAGTTCGTGAAGTCTGGCCACCTGCCAAAAAAGGAGGTCATGTCTTATCGTGCCCCTGACCCGTCTGAAGAGAGGCCTCAACCCAAACAAGGGGAGGTGATAGTTTTCACGGATCACATGAACCGGGGATTTGCCCCTCCCGGCTCAAAATTCTTCAGGGAAGTTTTGAATTTCTTTGATCTTAGACCTCAAGACATTGGACCCAATTCCGTGTAAAAAATTTGCAATTTCCAAGTTTTCTGCGAGGTATACCTGGGGGAGGAGCCAAGTCTGCTTTTGTTCAGAGAACTTTTTTACTTGAACCGGCAGAATGAATGTGCCAACGGGCCTAGTCTTGAGCTTGGCGGTATCTCGATCCAGAGGCGGAGAGACTGCCTTTTTCCTTATGCTGAGCTGCCGAGTCACCCAAAAGATTGGAACCAGACGTGGTTCTACTATCAGGACACTTCTCTGGCTGATGAGAAGCCTCTGCCCGGCTTTCGCGCCCTGCGCCTTGAGTCCAACCATCAGCTGGCGGATAAACTGACCACTGTTGAACGTCTGCCTCTTAATCCCACCATCAAGAAGATTAAAGCTCTTTTGGGAAACGGTTTAAATGGCATCAATCTGGTCCGAGTCTGGGTCACTTGGCGAGTACTTCCATTAAGCCGCCGTTCCGGCTTACTATGTACTTACACAGGCGAAAAGGACGATCCAATGTGTGATAGTCCTGACGACTTACCAGATGATGTGGTAGATGCTACAACCCAGTCACTGCTGAAGGAGGGCACTGTAACTAGCAATGCCTTCGGCTTACTTCCCTTCTACAAGAAGATCCCGGCCCCTGCAGTGAGTTATCAATCTTAATAAATACTCTTTAACATGTTATACCTTATTTGTACTTATAATTCTTATATTTTTCCATAGGCCGGTGATAATTTCTGGAAGGTCAAGTATGACCACGAGGCTGCCAAACAAGCCAGGGCAGCCAAGAAAACCGAAAGGAAAGCCGCCAAGACAGGAACCTCAAAGAAGAAGAAACCCAGCGCCTCCGACTTGTTCAAATTGGATGATACTTCTTCGGATGATGAAGAGGTAATCCTTTAATTTTCTTAACTCCCTTGTTGTTATTTTACTAACATTCTATCCTTTCAGGAGGATACATGGAACAGTCAAGCAATTGAAGAAGAGGTAACTATAATCTCCTCCGACTCAGAGCCTTTGCCAAAACAAAAAATCCGAAGGGTGACCCGGAAAGTAAGATTTTCACATCCTCTAGCTTATCAAGATCCTCAATTTCTTTTGAAGCAACAACAGCTTGAGAACCGGAGGCAGACTCGGGCCAATCAAGATGCAGAACTCTCCTCCGGCTTACCTGATGTAACTAGGAAGCGTCGGACCGAGGTTATCTCCGATTTACGTTCTGCTTTACCTTTGGCGGGTTTTATTCGCCAACCTCTCAATTCATCTGACTCCAATTATCAGGATACCTCTCCTTCTTCCGACGAGTCTATGCAATCAAACATGCCGACTTTCAAAACAGCTCCCGGGTAATGTAACCTTTCTTATTTTAAGTTTTACCGTACTTATGCTTTAATACTCATCCTTCTACCTTTATTGACAGCCTGCAAGTGAAGCCCAACAAGAGGGCAAGGAAAAATAAGCCGTCCCAAGACCCGGTTGTCACTGAACCGGCGCTTGACTTGTCCGCTCCTGACAGCTCCACCCATCAGCCGCTGCCTGAACCGGCTTCTAATATTCCGGTGCCAACCTCTGACCCGCCTGCAGAAGATGTTATCCGCAACTCTGATAACCCGGAAGTTCCTAGCCCGGCCAAGACGACTGACCTGGAAGTTGAATTTCTAAAAAGTCAATTTGTTGAACCGGGGCGGCCTATTGCTCTTCTCAAATGCACTGCCAAGGAAGAACTTTCCGAACGCCGAAAAGCCAAGCAGGACATCACTGACTATACTCACTTAAGCATTCGTGATATAGTCTCGGGCTATCTGAACCAAGTACATAATAGTCGTGACCTGGAAATTGACATGGTGAAACAAATACAGCACAAATCTGAGGTATAACTTATGCTATTTTCCTGAATCTTACTTACTGTACCAGCCCCCAAGTCTATTGCTTATGAATGAATATGTTGTAGACTTAGAAATCTGCTATACTGTTAGTTTTTCCGGTTTCAATAGAATATATTTAACCCGGTTATAACATGATAGTTTTAAATTTTCGATATACATTAGCCCCCAAGTGTCAAGTATCTTTACTTGTAAAGTGCTTGAGACTTAATATGCATGACCCGGCAGGGTAGGTTAAAAATTCTTAAGCATACATTAGCCCCCAAGTGTCAAGTATCTTTACTTGTAAAATGCTTGGGACTTGAATGTTAACTGACCGTGATCCTTACCATAATCTGATATCAATATAGACCACCATAAGCCAATTTGAGTCAGAACTTGCTGTCCTGAAGAGCCGGCTAAAAACCCAAGAACTTGAAACTCAGAAGGCCAACTCCAATTTTGAATTCGGTGTCTCTGAAAATGAGAAGTTGAAGAAAAATTTTGAGTCAGAGAAGAAAGCCTGGACTGATGAGAAGGCTTCACTGGTGACTCGGGCCGAGACGGCAGAAGCATCTCTTGCAGAGGCAACAACCGAGCTGTCTGACTTAAAACGACAGGTATCCCAAATGGTCTCAGCCATCTTCGGTAAGTTACTCTGCAAAACCTCAAACATTGTAATCTTCTAATGACTATTGTAATAGTTACCTCTGGCTCATTGTTATGCTTGTGAACATACAGGCCCCAGGAGTACCAACCTCAAGCAAAACATGCTGATCAAGCTTAAGGCGGTTTACACATTAGTGGAACAGCTGTACTCCGGGTCACAATGTGCCTTGGCCGTTGTGGCCTTATCAAATACCACTCCCCACCTCCTACAAGATGTGCTGAAGCATCTCGCAGTGCTACCTCAACGAATTCAGGATTTAAGGCGGGCATCTTCAAGAGCCGGAGCCGTGGCCGCATTAAGCCGGGCAAAGGCATGGATGCCAGAGCTTGACTTGGCTGACCTTTCTCTTGGATATCTGAGCCTGAAGGAGGATGTTACTGCATTTGATGATCAAGATTTCACTGGATGCGTCAAAGTCGTACGTCCCTTGGCTACCCTTATTGGGAATGATACTGATCGTACTAAGTATTCGCCGGGCTATGATAGCGAGAACCGGAGAATTACAAACATTCCATATGACCAAGTCAGCCTGATCCCTCCAACGCGTAAGCATGCCTTTGCCCCTGAAGTGGACCCGGCCGGTTTAATAGATGATGAGGCTGAGTTTGAAGCCTTGAGTGGCATTGACTGGGCCTCGTCCACCTTCCAGGACAAAGCCACCGACGGAGAGGCGGAGAAGGATAACCTGGAGTCTTCAAGCCCGCCGAAGGAATGAACCGCCAGGCGTTTTATAACTTTGCAAAAAACAATGCTTCATTTATTCAGACTCGGGGAGTCTTGTAATAGGATAGAAAAAACCTCTCAATGTTTGTCATGCCTTCGCGCATGTTTATGGCTCTTAATACTTTCGTAAGCCGCCATTGTTATATATTTCCAGCTTATGTTGATCGTTTGTTTCCTTGATGTTAAATTCGCTTGCCTTATCCTGCATACAAAACAAGCAAAATTCCCTGCAATCCCTTTGGTAATCTCACCTGCTTATATGACCTTCACCATGCGGATGAATTCAACTCCTGAAAGTTGGAACATATAATGTTCACCTAGCACTTAACAACCTGGGATAATCAATATTAAGCCGGAAGAACAAAAGCCATCTCATAATGCTTTCAAAAAGGTCTCAAGATAGTCAAGTAATTATGCTTATGATATATAATAAACAATGTTCAAAGGCTTCTGATTTGAATACGATCAGTAAACCATTCCAAAGGGGTTAAGCTAAGATTCAGATACGATCATATAGCCCCCAGTGGCTTTGGCGATGCCGATCAAGTGGGTATCGACAGCTATGTTCTCTTTGGTTCGAATACGACCTATGTTTGAACAGGAAGCCCCCAGGTGACCATAAGAGTTGTTTAATGACGCTGATTCGAATATGATCCATGTCAGACCCAAAGGGGTTAAGCTATGATTCAAATATGATCAAGAAGCCCCCAAGTGCGTTTGGCAGTATGCCGAACAAGTGGGTATCGACAGCTATGTTCTCTTTGGTTTGAATACGACCTATGTTTGAACAGGAAGCCCCCAAGTGACCATGGCTAGATTCAGACATGATCATAAGCCAGACCAAAGGAAAAGCCGGATTCAAATGTGATCCGCTCCCTGTTGACTGTTTCCACCACCTGATAAAGAAGACACATAAACCTTTGAGGGTAAAAAGGACAGAGGTCCTGATTTATTTCTTATATAATATATACATTGTCAAAAAATATGTACATCATGAGAGCCGGTGGCTTAAGTATATTAAGGCCGGAGATGAGCAATATTCCACGGCCGGCGGGTCTCCTCCTCCAATTTACGTGAGTCTTTGTGCTCTCGAACATCAATGAGATAGTATGACCCGTTGTGCAGATTCTTGCTGACCACAAAAGGCCCTTCCCAAGGTGGGGATAGCTTATGCATGTCAGACTGATCCTGAATAAGCCGGAGCACCAAGTCGCCTTCCTGAAAGGTTCTGCTCCTAACCCGGCGGCTATGATAGCGGTGCAGGTCTTGTTGATAAATCGCTGAGCGGGCTATTGCCAAGTCTCGCTCCTCATCCAACAAATCAAGTGCATCTTGACGAGCTTCTTTGTTGTCAGCCTCAATGTAAGCCGCCACGCGGGGTGAATCGTGCCAGATGTCACTTGGCAGGACCGCCTCTGCACCATACACCATAAAGAAAGGCGTGTAGCCTATAGATCTGTTAGGCGTAGTGTTGATGTTGGGATTTTTCCCACAGGATCGATCACATCAAATTATAGACGAACACAAGCACACGCAAAAACTTTTGCCAAATGCACGTGTCGTGCGTCTCTTCTCTTTGTTTCTTTTTCCTTTTTCTCTGTCGATACAAAACTCACGCACACGTCCGTGTATATATACACATACCGACGCTTGAACACCTGACCCAATTCTAATGGGACTCCTACTAATAACCTAGACAGACTACTAGACGTGACATACCAGTACTCCTACTCTTTCCTAACACCACACGTGTAAGGACCCAAGTCCTCACGTACAAGTCCATGCATGCTACTAACCCACGTGCAACTAATCCTTAATCAGACTACTACTTGGACATAAAGTACTACTAACTCAAGATTATTGCTAACAATCTCTCCCTAATCTTGACATCTTGGTTTGTGTGCTTCTCCAGTCTTGGCTCGTTGACGATTCATCCCTTGTCGACTCATCCGCTTGCACCACGACAAGTTAAACCGATAGGCTTCATTGACTGCAATAATCTCTCCCAATTTCAACTTGGCGAATTTACAGACCACCTCAAATATGCCTTGGACTACCCAGCCTCGCCAGTAACCTGTGGAACACACCACCCGGTGGACTACACCATCCACCCTAGCCAGATACATGCCGGCTCCTTGTGGATCACACCACCCTGTGCACTACACCATGCACTCCAGCCTCATGTAGAGACATGGCCTCATTGAAGAGACTCACCTTCACTGGTTTACCGCCCCCACATATTTGAACTTGATCCTCTCGTCGAGACACATAGACGACCTGGGTGCGCTTCATCTTCAACGCCTCCTCACGCAGACAAGCACTTGGACATGACGACGACGACTAATCCGCACGACTCCTTGACTCTAACTCCCGGATGACGATCTTGACGACTTTCTGGCACCACACCTTGGCACCACCGCTCCTGTCAACGATCTTCCTCCACTGCCTTGCCGACGACAGCCCGCCGTCTTCCTCCTTGTCGCTCCATCGAACGACGATCGCATGATCCTCCTCGCCGCTGCACGATCCAGTGACTTCATGGCCCGCCGCTCCTTGTCGCTACACCACCCAGCGACCATATCGCCCGCCCCGAGGCGCTAATCGGGTCACGACCCCGGGGCAAGCGCGGCTTCAAATCAACCTTGCTCGGATACCACTTGTTGGGATTTTGCCCACAGGATCGATCACATCAAATTATAGACGAACACAAGCACACGCAAAAACTTTTGCCAAACGCACTTGTCGTGCGTTTCTTCTCTTTGTTTCTTTTTCCTTTTTCTCTGTCGATACAAAACTCACGCACACGTCCGTGTATATATACACATACCGACGCTTGAACACCTGACCCAATTCTAATGGGACTCCTACTAATAACCTAGACGGACTACTAGACATGACATACCAGTACTCCTATTCTTTCCTAACACCACACGTGTAAGGACCCAATTCCTCACGTACAAGTCCATGCATGCTACTAACCCACGTGTAACTAATCCTTAATCAGACTACTACTTGGACATAAAGTACTACTAACTCAAGATTATTGCTAACAGTTGATGCTCCATAACACAGAAGGTAACTCCTCCACCCAACAACCCGGAGTTTGTTGTAAGGGGACTAAGAGCCGGGGCTTGATACCCTTCAGGATCTCTTGATTAGCTCTTTCTGCTTGACCATTGGGTTGAGGATGAGCAACGACCGAAACATCAAGCTGGATATGTTCTCGTTGACAGAACTCTTCCATGGTACCCTTGGAGAGATTAGTGCCATTATCAGTTATAATGTTGTGTGGGAAACCAAAACGAAAGATCACCTTTTTCATGAATTGAACCGCCATGGATGCATCAGACTTACTGACTGGCTCTGCCTCAACCCACTTTGTAAACTTATCCACTGCCACCAGGAGATGTGTCTTTTTATCTTTAGACCTCTTGAAAGGTCCAACCATGTCAAGCCCCCAGACTGCAAACGGCCAAGTGATTGGGATCATCCTCAACTCTTGAGCCAGCACATGAGCTCGTCGTGAGAACTTTTGACAACCATCACATTTACTGACCAGATCCTCCGCATCAGCATGAGCCGTCAGCCAGTAGAAACCATGACGAAAAGCTTTGGCTACCAGAGATTTCGACCCGGCATGATGGCCACAATCCCCTTCATGGATCTCACGAAGTATTTCTTGGCCTTCTGCAGGTGACACACAGCGTTGAAACGCCCTCGTGACACTTAGGTGATGTAACTCGATGTTAACAATCGTCATAGATTTGGAGCGCCTGACGATTTGTCTTGCCAAGGTCTCATCCTTAGGTAATTCTCCCCGGGTCATATAAGCTAGATATGGCACTGTCCAATCCGGGATAACGTGAAGAGCCGCCACTAGTTGTGCCTCCGGGTCTGGCACCGCTAGCTCTTCCTCGGTAGGCACCTTGACAGAAGGGTTATGTAAAATATCGAGAAAGGTGTTAGGCGGTACTGATTTACGTTGAGATCCCAACCGGCTTAAAGCACCAGCCGCCTCATTCTTCCTTTGATCAATGTTCTCCACTTGATAACCCTTGAAGTGACCAGCCACAGCATCTACTTCACGACGATAAGCCGCCATAAGGGGATCCTTGGAATCCCACTTGCCTGACACATGTTGAGCCACGAGATCTGAGTCGCCCAAGCACCTTACCCAGCTTAAGTTCATCTCTTTGGACATCCGGAGACCATGGAGTAAAGCCTCGTACTCAGCTGCATTGTTAGTACACGGAAACATAAGCCGGAGTACATAAAAAAATTTGTCACCTCGAGGGGAAGTTAAAACAACTCCAGCCCCCGAGCCTTCTAGCTGCCTGGACCCGTCAAAGTGGATAGTCCAATATGTGTTATCTGGCTTCTCCTCATGGGCCTGCAACTCTGTCCAATCATTGATAAAGTCCACCAAAGCCTGATACTTAATAGCAGTACGTGGCATATACTTCAAATCATGAGGCCCAAGCTCGATGGCCCACTTGGCGACTCGTCCTGTAGCCTCCCTATTTTGGATGATATCTCCCAGAGGGGCAGAACTTACCACAGTTATAGGATGACTTTGAAAGTACTGCTTCAACTTCTGATTGGCCATAAACACTCCATAAACAAGTTTCTGCCAATGTGGATACCTTTGTTTAGACTCAATGAGCACCTCACTGATGTAGTAAACCAGCCATTGAACTGGATGCTCCTTGCCAGCTTCCTTACGCTCCACCACGATGGCAACACTGACGGCTCGTGAATTGGTAGCCACATATAACAGCAACGGCTCTTTATCAATGGGAGCCACAAGAACCGGTGGTTCAGACAACTATCTCTTCAAGTCTTCAAAGGCAGCATCAGCAGCATCACTCCAGACAAAAGTGTCTATTTTCTTCATCATTTGATATAGTGGTAGGGCCTTCTCACCTAACCGACTTATGAACCGGCTTAAAGCGGCAACACGACCTGCCAATCGCTGAACATCATTGATGCACGCCGGTTTAGCCAGAGAGGTAATTGCCTTAATCTTCTCCGGATTAGCTTCAATGCCTCTGTTTGATACCAGAAAACCCAAAAGCTTGCCTGCAGGTACACCAAATACACACTTGGCCGGGTTAAGCATCATTTTATAAACCTGGAGATTATCAAAGGTTTCTTTCAAGTTGGATATTAATGTTTCCTTCTCTCTGGACTTCACCACAATGTCATCTACATAAGCATGAACATTACGCCCGATTTGATAGTGTAGATAGTTCTGCACACATCGCTGATAAGTTGCCTGAGCACTCTTGAGTCCAAACGGCATAGATACATAACAGAAGGCCCCAAACGGAGTGATGAAAGTCGTCTTCTCCTGGTCCTTAACTGCCATTTTGATCTGATGATAACCAGAGTAAGCATCCAAAAAGCTCAAGCGTTCACAACCCGCCGTAGCATCAATGATTTGATCAATACGGGGGAGAGCGAAGGGATCAGCTGGACAAGCCTTGTTTAAGTCTGTGTAATCCACACACATCCGCCAAGTGTCGTTCTTCTTGAGGACAAGCACCGGGTTAGCCAACCACTCCGGGTGAAAAACCTCAATAATAAACCCGGCCGCTAAGAGCCGGGCGACTTCCTCTCCAATAGCTTTCCGCCTCCCTTTGTTAAAACGCCGAAGAAACTGCCTGACCGGCTTATACTTCAGATCAATATTGAGAGTGTGCTCAGCGAGTTCCCTCGGTACACCCGGCATGTCAGAAGGTTTCCATGCAAAGATGTCCCGGTTCTCACGGATGAACTCGATGAGCGCGCTTTCCTATTTGGGATCCAAATCGCTGCTGATGCTGAACTGCTTAGAAGGGTCACCTGGGGTAAAATCAACAAGCTTTGTCTCGGCGGCCAATTTAAACTTCAACGCCGGGTCGTGCTCTGTAGTTGGCTTCTTCAGGGAGGTCATATCCGCTGGGTCAACATTATCTTGATAAAATTTGAGCTCTTCCGCCGCACAGGCAGACTCAGCATAAGCCGCGTCACCCTCCTCACATTCCAACGCCACCTTCCGACTTCCGTGCACAGTGATGGTGCCCTTGTGACCCGGCATCTTGAGCTGCAAATAAACATAACACGGCCGGGCCATGAACTTAGCATAAGCCGGCCGCCCAAACAGAGCATGATATGGGCTCCTGATTTTGACCACCTCAAACGTCAACTTCTCAGCCCTAGAGTCATATTCATCTCCGAAGGCCACCTCCAGCTCAATCTTGCCAACTGGGTAAGCCGACTTACCAGGGACCACTCCATGGAAAACAGTGTTGGATGTCCTCAGATTCTTATCAGTTAACCCCATGCATCGAAAGGTCTCATAATAGAGGATATTGATGCTACTACCTCCGTCCATGAGTACCTTAGTGAATTTATATCCACCAACCTGAGGTGCTACCACCAAGGCCAACTGACCCGGATTATCGACCCGTGGAGGGTGATCTTCTCTGCTCCATACAATGGGCTGTTCTGACCACCTCAAGTAACGAGGAACTGCCATCTCAACAGAATTCACGGCCCTCTTATGAACCTTCTAGTCGCGTTTGCATAAGCTTGTGGTAAACACATGGTACTGCCCACCATTCAACTGCTTCGGATTGCTTTGATAACCCGACTGCTGCTGCTGCTGCTCTCCTTGACCAGACTGCTGTTGATTATAGCCGCCTTGACGTCCCTGAAAGCCGGAACCTAAACCGCTGCCCGGGCCATGAAAACCGCCAGCCCCTGAACCGCCACCAGACCCGTTATTGCCATCAAAGGTGTTGGAATTTTTAAATGCTTTCATGATCGCGCAATCTTTCCACAGATGTGTGGCGGGTCACTCCCTGCTGCCGTGTCTCGGGCAGGGCTCATTGAGTAGCTGCTCAAGAGATGGGCCTGACCCGCTGGATCGAGGCAGCTTAACCTTACGTCTCTGATTGTTACCTTGCGCATTGGCATTGGCCACAAACTCTGGGTTACCATCCGCCTTACGCTTATTGCCTCCTTGATTCATCGGGTTATGCTGCTGACTCTTTCCATTGCCGTTCTTCTTTCCCTTCCTGGCCTTATCTTCATCAGACGCAGGATCCTTGGTACTATCAGAATTGGCATATTTGACTAAAGCCGCCGTCAGCGTACCCATATCATTGCAATCACGCTTAAGGCGCCCCAGTTTCTGCCTTAGCAGCTCAAAACGGCAATTCTTCTCCAACATGAGGACTGCAGAGACGGCATCCATCTTGTCAGATGAATGTATTATCTCCTTGACCCGGCGTACCCAATGAGTCGTAGATTCTCCTTCCTCCTGTTTACAATTTGTCAAGTCCATAATTGACATAGACTGCTTACAGGTGTCTTTGAAGTTCTGGATGAAACGGGCTTTCAGTTCTGCCCATGAACCAATGGAATTGGGTGGCAAACCCTTCAACCAGGACCGGGTTGTTCCATCTAACATCATGGTGAAGTATTTAGCCATTGCCGCGTCGCTGACTTACAATAACTCCATGGCCATCTCACAACTTCCGATCCAAGCTCTGGGCTGCAGGTCGGTCGTGTAATTCGGCACCTTTCGAGGTCCCTTGAAGTCCATGGGCAGGCGCACGTTACGCAGAGCTGGTACCAGACAAGGAACACCGCCGGTTCTAGTGGCTACTCCCGCCTCAACAAATGTCATTGGATACTCTAGGAAATCCTGATGTGCCATTTGTTGAGCCGCTAGCTGAGCCGCTAGCTGAGTCGCCCGCTCGTTCTCCTGACGTATTCGGTCTTGCACCGGATTATAGCCACCCGGCTGGTTACGGCATTGGGCGTTGCTTTACAAAGCTTTAGACTCCATGTGCCTGCTGTAACTCGGGCTCCGGTTCTGACGAGGCGGCGCTAACCAAGGCGGGGGAGTTGAGTGGATCCTGTCCTGGCTGTAAGAATAGGTCTCTTGATGAGCTAAGGTCGTCTAGAGAAGTTCTCTGACCCTCCGGGTCTCCACTGCTGTCGGGTCATCGCCGTCCATGGGAAGAGCCGCTAAACATGCTGAAGCCGCATTTAAGTTCTCCATGGGGTTGGAAAAGTGACCCGGTGGTATCGGCACATAATGCGGCGGTGCCATGCTCACATGAGGCGGTGCCATCTCCCGAGGCCGAGCCGGCCCTCCTATTCCGGTTGTCATAAGTTGATTGGCCTTTGGCGGGTTACTTGGGCCGGCTTCGGGTGTAGCAAAAAGAACCCGAGGGTCATAATCCAGAGGTAAACGGGACTGGGTTTTCTGATGCCTCCTCCTCATCACCTCATTGGACGCGTTTAAGCTCATCGTGAGCTAGTAAGCTTCCGACTGTAGCCGTTGCGCCCGGGCGTCTAGAGCCGCCCGCTCTGTGGCTAATCTAGTGTCCTCAGCTGCCAAGGCCTCCTTGGCCTGAGCTATTTCCTCACGCACCCGTGCCACCTCCGCGTCATGCTCATCTTTATCTGCAAGAATGACCATTGCGGTTAGTAGGGTCGTAAGCTTGTCCATGAGATCTATCAGCACCTGAGCCGGTGGACGCACGGGGCCGCCTGCCCCGGCTGCTCCTAACCCGGACGTCACAGCTGCAGCAGCTGTAGAGTTTGAGTCGGGCTGAGTCCCAGCCATAAAGACTCCTGCCCATCTTGGCGGCTCACAGGGGTCCGGAATACTGGTGCCATCGGAACAGCCCCCGAGCATGCCGTCTTGCAATTGGTACAACGAATCTATTGAGCCGGCGGACGAATCACCATCTGAGAGGACGGCCGTCTCACCACCATCTCCAGATCCTTCCGATAGTTCCTCTCCGTGGACGCAGCCCACGAAGGCACGCTTCATAACAGGTTGAATCCGGGTCTTCCTCGCACGCTGAGCCGTCTCGACGAGGTCGGTGCAGTTGTCCGGCTTAGGGCCCGGCTCATCGATCCGGCCGATGAAGACATGGATTTCGCTAAAGGGGACCCGGTACCCGTACTCAACTGAGCCAGCGTCGGGACCCCAGCCTTTGTCGTCGATGTAGATCTTGCCGTGAAAACTCTTGGTCATCCGGCCCACTACGTATCCCTTGAGCCCTTCGAAGTTGCCCTTCAAGAACTCAAATCCACCGTGCACTGGCCCCATGATGGGCGCCAACTATCATGGAATTGTCACGTCAGATGTCCTCGTGAAAGGACTTAGTTGTGGAGCCATCGTAACTAGGAAGCTTGAAGGGGTTAATCGGGACAAAGGACACGAGAGATTTATACTAGTTCAGCCGCTTACGGTGAAGGTAAGGCCTACGTCTAGTTGGGTTGGTATTGATGTTTCGATGACCAGGGAGCGAGATACGCTATGCCCGGCTCTCGATCAGTTGTTTCTTGCCCTAAGCCGCCAGCAGGCCGTCCCCTTATATACTCGGGTTGACGCCCTGTGGCTTACAGAGTCCCGACCGGCTTATCAATAGTGTCCGGCTCGGTGACTAGTTAAATCTACCTTATGATACAAGTCAAGCCATTATGGCGGTTTATTACAATGAGCCTTAAGTCGCCTATGGGCCTTAAGCTCTTTACTGAACCGCCCTCTTCATGCTTGGTCTTGGACTTCTCTCTGGTGAATCCTCTTGGCGTAACCCGGCCCCTCCTCGGCGGCTTACACAAATAGTTATATCCCCAACAGTGGAGGAACCGCGGCCTCCTCCCAGCGCCGCAGGACCTCCCCCGTGCCAGGTTCGGTCGGCGGCGGCCCACAATACCCCAATTCCCACCTTCCTCTCGATCTAACCACCCCACTCTGCAACTCCCTTCTCCACCTCCTTATCCCACCACCCGCCGCCCCACCACATCTGGCCCCCGACACGGCACGCCGCCATGTCCCAAC
>NC_041385.1:83584531-83587061 GCF_002162155.2 Triticum dicoccoides
CGCCGCCCCCACCTCCCTCGCCAGGTGCCCTGCCCACCTCCACACCAGGCGCCCCTGCGCAATGGCGCGAATCCGGTCGCGTCGCCCTCAGGCGCCCCGGCGCATCCCGTGGCCATGGCGGGATCCCCACCGCCGGTGGGATCCGGCCTCCCCTGCTCCGGCGAGCTCTCCTCCCCCCTTGCTGTTGAGCCATGCAGTCCACTATCACAGCCAAGGGACTTAGCCATCCCAGGGGCGTCACGGGCATTTGGTTTCAAAAGATTCGAGGGGGTTCGATTATCTCGGGGGTCCCCGACGAAGGATCTGAGGCAGCGACCACCCACCATGACCCAGCCCCGTGCAGCTCAGTTGCCAGCCCCGTGCAGCTCGGTTGCCACCCCCCTTGCAGCTCGGTTGCCACGGTCGACCTCCAAAGCCTCCTCCCCAACCCCAACACTAGACTGCGCGGCCCCGCCATCCCTCCACCGCGACGCACATGAGATACAACGCCCCCAGGGCCGTCTCTCCTTCCACCGGCGATGGTCGCGGCAGTGCACTCCTGCCTCTCTCAAGACTCCATCAATGACTCAACCCTAGAGCACCGCCGCCGACGGTAACCCTGTCTGTTCCTCGCCATCATTCTCTGAACCTCTCTTCTCTCTTCTCCCCTAATGCCGAACAGGTCACTTCAACACTTAGTGTAGTGCACATCGCCGGCGGGGCAGTCCCTGGCACCGGGAGAACGACGACCTACTCCGGCCTCACGGGATGCAGTACTTGGGCGCACCAATGTGCGGTCCGCGGTTTGAGTCAGTTCAATCCAATGGTGTTGCGCGTGCAGTGCTCTTGCTTGAATCTAATTTTTGTGAATCAGGTCGTCGTTTCTACGTGGGTGCATTTTGTTCTCTCTGATTTTTTGCTATGTAGTGAAAATTGCATACTTGACTATGAAGTGGATGCAAACAGATCAGTCTCACTCTGTTGGTCGCTCCATATATTAAAAAAAGATCACTTGAGACGTGTGGATCTGTTTGTAAATCTAACATTGTGCAATTTTGAACGAACTGTATTGTAATTGTTTCCGAAAAGCAGTCCATTTGGTTAACTATTTTCTACGTTTTTACATATCAAAAAAGGTTTTTGCAGTTAAAAATGGCACATTGTTTATGGTTCACTCCGTGACATAGTATTTATCTGTGTGCACGAAGTGAGCCAACCTTTTCCTCTTGCCGTAGAAAATTTGACGCAGCTTACCTGCATTGACCATGTAGTCAAAAGAAGCTAAAAACGACGTAGTACACTTTGATGCATGTCGGGATTCACTTGCCCATTCATAAAAAAAAGTTGAAAAAAGAAGACAACAAAAGCTCCTATGAGAAAGTTTACGCTTGACAAAAGAAATCATGCAGTGCACTTATCGGTCTGATGCAGTGCGGTTTTCTGTCAGATGCGGTCCACTCGCCCGGTCTATGCATGTAAAAAATAGTGAGTTTGGAAAAAACTCACGCGGTTCACTTTTGGTATTGTCGCGGCCCATTTACGGTAGTCTCGAGGTTCACTTTTCATAGTATTGCGGTTCACCAACACTCGACATGGAGTGCACTCCACCTCGTTTGAAAAAATTTATGTCCCACAAAAAAGAAATCATGTAGTGCACTTGTCGGTCTGATGCAGTGCGGTTCTCAGTCTTAAGCAGTGCGGTTTTCTGACCGATGTAGTTCACTCATCGATTTAGGTGTGTTGCGAAAAACAGAGTGTCCGCATTTCGCTAATTTAAAAACTGCTCTTAAACCATAAGGAATTACAGAAAGTGTTCTACATGAAAAAATTGCGTCTCGTCGATATCTTTCCAACGGCATATCATTCGGATCATTCAACAAGCGGTTTGTAAAATTTTTGCGAAAAACAACCGCTGCCACTTGTCGTCCGCCGCACCATTTTCAAAATTAACTTAAAACCGTAAGGAATTTCAAAACCATTTCTACATATCAAAGTTGCGCTTTGTCCATAGCTTTCCAACGACGTATTACACGCCTCATTTCAACAAACGGCTCAAAAACTAGAGCGAAAACAGTATCAAAAATTGAAAAGAAATTAAAATAAACGTAATTCCACGATTTAGTAAATTTAAAACTGCTCTTAAATCATAACGAACTAGAGAAAACAATACATATGAAAAAGATGCGCCTCGACGATATATTTCCAATGGTGTATCATTTGCTTTGTTCCGATGAACGGTTTAGAAAAAATCACGAAAATACGCTCACTGCCACTCATCATCCACCGCACCGTTTTCAAAACTGCTCTTAAACTGTGAGGAATCTCGAAACACGTTCAGCATGTCGAAGTTGCGGCTAATCCATAGCTTTCTAACGGTATATTATACGCATCGTTCCGATAAACGGTTAAAAATTAGAGCGAAAACGGTATCGAAAAAACACTGCATGCAGTTTTTTTCGACACGAAGTTCACTCGCCTAAGTACTGCAGCACACTTGGTTCAAACAATGACGTGCACTTGCGTTGAGCGTGCAGTGCGGAAGTGTTATTAG
>NC_041385.1:83587401-83628103 GCF_002162155.2 Triticum dicoccoides
TATATATATATATATATATATATATATATATATATATATATATATATATATATATATATATATATATATATATATATATATATATATTTGTGTTCTGTCCTCTACAGCATTCACTTATAGCTATGTCTTCACTGTTGAATCTTTTGATCTAAGTGAATGTGATCGGACCCTAACCTGTCTATGCTTCTACCTCAACTCTATCTGTCCAAATCATATACATTCTATTGAAACCTGCCAATTGTCTTCACTGAGTCCTTGTCAGCTGATGTCAATCTGACAAATATTTAATCTGCTTTTAATGCTACATCATTATTGCCTGAAAACCGGAGAAGCCAGAACGACCATCCGACAATCCAGGCGCTTAGCTGCCGCGACCTCACCGACGCCGTCCTCACGCCGGCCGCGGACCTTGTCTTCTCCGCCGCCGCCGTAGGTGTCTTTCGTCACCAAGTTAGGGCACGGGAGATTGAACTGCTCGGCCTCCAACTCCGTTCTGTCTAGCAGTTCTTCGTGTGGTAATTAAAACTTACTTTTTACTATCTTTTTGATCTGGTAGATTCATCCTTCTCTACCAAAAGTGGTTTCTATACTTCCAAAGTTGAATCTATCCTGTTCTACATCTCATATTATGCCTAGTCTATTCACTTGTGCTTCACTACAAGTTAGATTCCTCACTTGTACCTATTTTTGGATTCGTACAAATCTAGAACCAACTCATAACAAATAAGTGAATGTCTTTGCTTATGAGGTCAATGTCTTCAAACTGATTTATCTTCAAAATCTTCTGGGAATGCATATGACCTCTTCCCCTTCCCTGGCACCTCTAATGCTGTCACAGGTACATGTCCATGGGAGAATCCCTTGGTTCTCATAGTCTGCATTCATTTGCAGAATTCTTACAGAGTCACATAAATTCTCCTGAAGCCAGTTCTTGTCTGACCAGCCGTCGGAAGCCTTTGCAAGTTCTGAAGCCATTCAGTTTAAGCTTCATGGCAACTGAAAAGTCAGCTAGAAAGGGTGGCATACAGCGCCGTGGGAATACATCCAAAGATTTGCCATCAGATCTGCATGAAATGTACAAGACAGACCCTGAAGAAACTTATGGTGAACGCAAAACTCGAATCCAATGGATTCGAAGATATTGGGCTGAAGAGTGGTACAAGTACAGATTTGTCACGACTGAGTATGCTAAGAAGAATGCCATCAAGCAACCCTGGGGAGATATATTATAAAAAAATCTTCAACCGCAGTCCCTGTTTGAAGCTATTGATCAAGGCTTCTATCTGTGCATGGTTCACGGATCACAACCAGAGAATGCTGACCCATCTTCTCTGCTATGGTGTCGAGAAGACAATTTGTTCAAGCGCAACTTCAAGTTTGCCAAAGATTCTGTTGTGAAGAACAAGAAGGCATTTGGACTTGACTTCAACCTCGGTCCATCTGCTCCTCGGGATGATGCCACCCGTGAAGCCAATGAAAACAGAATCGGCCCCTTCTACAACCTCAAAGGCCTCATCACTCACATTGCAGTCGAAGGTGCTAATGTGGATCACTCAGCTGATGTCGCAGATTCTGATGAAGCGCCAGCTCCTCCTAAGCCACAGAAGCAGAAGAAAACTAAGGTTTCAAAACCCTCTGCTGCACCAAAAGCTTCATGTGTGAAGCCATTGGCAACTGCCCCTCCTGCATCAAGTATGCAATCTGAAGACCTATCTCGCATCTCCAAGAAGACCGAGAAGTCTAGGCAAAAGAAGAAGCCCATCCTGAGTTCTGGCCAAGCACTGACCCCAGCTGCCATTCTGAGGAACAAGAATGAAGCCATTGATCTGTCAAGTGACGATGATCTTGGTGAAGATGCTCTTGAGCTGCTGATAAAGAGCAAACAAGAGGCGAAAATCTTCAACGATTTGCCCCTCTTTGATGTGTACATCCTCAACAACTTCATTGATGAGTGGTTTGCCAATCCGGATCTCAGCATAAATGATCTTCAACTTCCCATTGGCATCAGTGTCGCTTTCCACAGTGCCATTGCAAATGAGCTAGCTCTGGCTCAGAAGATAGTCGAGCTCAAGAACAAGATTAACTATGGAAAGGCTCAGTTCAAGAAGCACATGGACAAGCTCAATGTCACTGATGTTCAGAATTTCAAGAAGTTGCTGCATGATCTCAAGGAAGCGTTTCACAAGAAACGTGAAGAGGCAAAAGGTTCAAGAGAGCGGATGAAACATCTCGCCGCAAAATGTGTTCAGGCTCATAATGAAGCTAAAAAGCGCAAGGCCCTTGGGCATCCAGGCATCGACCCCAAGATGGCTGCCAAAAGGAAGAAGCCTACTATGACTCAAGCTAAGGCATCAAGAATAGAAGCACCTCGCATTGTCTTCCCTGCCAGCATGACAGGCTCGAAGCCTAAGGTCCCCACAGTGGCTTCAGAACTGAAGAAGACAAGGGCAGCCGAGGCCGAAGCCACAAAACTCAAGAACAAGAATGCCTCTGATGATGCTCCACTAACCAAGAAGCGGAAGACAAAGTCTTTGAAGAAGAATCAGGCTGCTCCTTCGGAGCCCCTTCTTGTAGAGCCCCTATCAGTTGCTCGTCCTGCGTCCCCCCACCAAGAGCGTCAGTTAGTTGTTCACGAGCCTGCTTCCACAGAGGCTCCTGAAGCTGAAGAAGTTCCAGCTATTAACCCCACCGTAGCTGAAGACATTGGTCCCCAAGACAATGTAGTAGATGATGAAGTTCTTCCTCAGATCGAGCACCATATGGTATCATCGCCTGTTCTCACGAACAGTGAAATCATCAGCATTGGTCGTCCCTTGACGCCAATTGCTTAGGATGCATCATGGGGTGATCGCCCCCAACCAGAAACTCCAAGTCGAAGCTCACCAAGTACTCCCCCACCTTGATACGTCTCCAACGTATCTATAATTTTTGATTGTTCCATGCTATTATATTACCCGTTTTGGATGTTTATGGGCTTTACTTTACACTTTTATATCATTTTTGGGACTAACCTACTAACCGGAGGCCTGACCCGTATTGTTTTTTTTTTTTGCCTATTTCAGTGTTTAGAAGAAAAGGAACATCAAACGGAGTCCAAACGGAATGAAACCTTCGGGAGCGATCTTTTTGGAACAAACCTGATCCAGATGACTTGGAGTGCAAGTCAAGAAGCAATCGAGGAGGCCACAAGAGTGGAGGGCGTGCCCCCTATCTTGTGGGCCCCTCGGGCGTCCACCGACCTACTTCTTCCTCCTATATATACCCACGTACCCCGAGAACATCAGGGGCGACCATGAAAAACTATTTCCACCACCGTAACCTTCTGTATCCGCGAGATCCATAGAAGTTTATGGATCTTTTTCTTCGCCCACTATTTCCATCCTTTTCTTCGCCCTCCTTCCGTTCGATCTTGTGTTACCATGTACCTTCTTTTTGCTTGCATCTTCGCTTGCTAAAAGTTTATGGATCCTCATCCACTTGCTAATCTCTTTAAGAGATCCAATTATGATGAACCTATTGCTAGTGAGTTGAGTGCACTAGATTATCTTTATGAGGTTTTGCTTGAAATATGTGAATCTGAAAATTGTGATGAAGTACTTTATGAAGCAATTCATGATAGATCTTTGAATAATAAGCATGATTGCAATGATTTTATTATAAATTCTATTGATGGCAACTGTGCTAATAATATGCAAAACCCTAAGCTTGGGGATACTAGTTTTGCTATGTCTACTACTTGTTGCAATGATCATGATTGGGGTGATTCTTCTTATGATCTTGAAAATTTATTTAAGCCCCATGATGAATATGAGATTGATAATAGTGTTTGAAATAATATTGAAAGTGGGTTTGGAAGAGTGTCAACTTTAGATCCCACATATTTGGATAATGTTCAATCTTATGGTATTTTTGATAAAACTGGGTTTGGAGAGGTCATGACTTTAGTTAATGATAATCCCACTATTTTGGAAGAGTGTCAACTTTGCATGCATGTGGATCATGTGGAAAATATTTTATGTGATAGCTATTTTGTTGAATTTTCTTATGATCCCACATGTAATTCTTATGAGAGAGGAAAATATGATTGTAGAAATTTTCATGTTACAAAATTTCCTCTCGTTATGTTGAGATTGCTATCGTCTCTTTCTTCTTCCTTGCATATGCTAGTTTTTGCTTGCTTTGCAAATTTGTTTGCTTATAATATGACTATGCATAGTAAGTATGTTAGACTTAAACATGTTTGTCACGTGTTTCATGATGCTCTCTTTGCGCTTCAATTCTTGTCTTTCATGTGAGCATCATTAAAATTATCAATGCCTAGCTAGGGGCTTTAAACGATACGCTAGTTGGGAGGCAACCCAATTTTATTTTAATTTTTTGTTTTTTGCTTCTGTTTAGTAATATGTTTTTCATCTACCTTCTGTTTAGATGTGTTTTAATGTTTTAATTAGTGTTTGTGCCAAGTAGAACCTATAGGATAACCTATGGTGATAGTTAATTTGATTCTGCTGAAAAATAGAAACTTTGCGCGCACAAAAATAATTTTAGTAATTCACATAAATGTGGTTTTGTGTTGATTCTTTTTTCTGTAGATCAATAGACAAATTTCCCAGGACTTCATATTTTGGTAGGATTTTTAGAGTTCCAGAAGTATTCGAGGGTTACAGATTGCTACAGACTGTTCTGTTTTTGACAGATTCTGTTTTTTCGCTTGTTGTTTGCTTATTTTGATGCATCTATGGCTAGTATTAAGTGGTATGAACCATAGAGAACTTGAAATACAATAGGTTTAACACCAATATAAATGAAGAATGAGTTCATTACAGTACCTTATGTGATGGTTTTTCTTTCTTTCACTAATGAAGCTTATGAGATTTCCTGTTGAGTTTTGTGTTGTGAAGTTTTCAAGTTTTGGGTAAAGATTTGATGGACTATGGAATAAGGAGTGGCAAGAGCCTAAGCTTGGGGATGCCCATGGCACCCCAAGATATTCAAGAATAGCCAAAAGCCTAAGCTTGGGATGCCCTGGAAGGCATCCCCTCTTTCGTCTTTGTTTATCGGTAACTTGACTTGGAGCTATATTTTTATTCGCCACATGATATGTGTTTTGCTTGGAGTGTCTTGTATGATATTAGTCTTTTCTTTTTAGTTTTCGACAATCATCCTTGCTGTACACACCTTTTGGTAGAAACCTACTTTAGTGGAATTTATTATAATACTCTATGTGCTTCACTTATATCTTTTGAGCTAGGTAGTTTTTGCTCTAGTACTTCACTTATATCTTTTAGAGCATGGCGGTGGCTTAATTTTTAAGAAATTGTTGATCTCTCATGATTCACTTATATTATTTTGAGAGTATTTTAGAACAGCATGGTATTTTCTATGGTTATAAATTTGGTCCAAGTTGGGTATAATAAAAACTATCATAGAAAGTGCATTAAACACTAGGATCAAATTGATGCTTGATCATTGTTTTGAGATATAAAGGTGGTAATGTTAGAGTCATGCTACCGGGTAATTATGAAATTGAGAAATACTTGTGTTGAAGTTGGAATGTCTCGTAGCATGCACGTATGGTAAAAGTTGTGTGACAAATTTGTTGCATGAGGTGCTCTTTTGATTGTCTTCCTTATGAGTGGAAGTCGGGGACGAGCGATGGTCTTTTCCTACCAATCTATCCCTCTAGGGGCATGCATAGTAGTACTTTCCTTCGAAGGCAAGTAGACTTTTGCAATAAGTATATGAGTTCTCTATGACTAATGTGAGTCCATGGATATACACACACTCACCTTCCACTTTGCTAGCCTCTATTGTGCCACGCAACTTTCGCCGGTATCATGCACCCATTATTTACCTTCCTAAAAACAGCCACCATACCTACCTATTATGGCATTTCCATAGACATTCCGAGATATATTGCCATGCAACTTTCCACCGTTCCGTTATTATGGCACGCTCCATCATTGTCATATTGCTCCATGCATGATCATGTAGTTGACATTGTATTTGTGGCAAGGCCACCCACATAATTTTCATACATGTCACTCTTGATTCATTGCATATTCTAGTATACCACCGGAGGCATTCATATAGAATCATATTTTGTTCTAAGTGTTGAGTTGTAATTCTCGAGTTGTAAATTAATAAAAGTGCGACGATCTTCATTATTAGAGCATTGTCCCAAGTGAGGAAAGGATGATGAAGACTATGATTCCCCCACAAGTCGGGATGAGACTTCGGACTTTAAAAAAAAGGAGGCCAAAGAGCCCACCAAATATTAAAAAAAGAAATGCCAAATAAAAAAAGAGAAAGACCAAATAAAAAATGAGAGAAAAAGAGAGAAGGGACAATGCTACTATCTCTTTTCCACACTTGTGCTTCAAAATAGCACCATGATCTTCATGATAGAGAGTCTCTTGTGTTGTCACTTTCATATACTAGTGGGAATTTTTCATTATAGAACTTGGCTTGTATATTCCAATGATGGGCTTCCTCAAAATGCCCTAGGTCTTCGTGAGCAAGCAAGTTGGATGCACACCCACTTGGTTTCTTTTGTTGAGCTTTCATACATTTATAGCTCTAGTGCATCCGTTGCATGGCAATCTCTACTCACTCACATTGATATCTATTGATGGGCATCTCCATAGCTCGTTGATATGCCTAGTTGATGCGAGACTATCTTCTCCCTTTTTGTCCTCACAACCACCACCTTATACCACCATAGTGCTATGTCCATGGCTTGTGCTCATGTATTGCGTAAGAGTTGAAAAAGCTGAAGCGCGTTAAAAAGTATGAACCAATTGCTCGACTCGTCATCGGGGTTGTGCATGATGAGAGTATTTTGTGTAATGAAAATGAAGCATGGCCTAACTATATGATTTTGTAGGGATAAGCTTTCTTTGGCCATGCTATTTTGATAGGACATGATTATTTGTTAGTATGCTTCGAGTATTACTATTTTTTATGTTTTATAAGCTTTTATCTTGAATCATTTGGATCTGAACAATCATGCCACAATAAAGAAAATTACATTGAGAATTATGCTAGGTAGCATTCCACATCAAAAATTCTATTTTTATCATCTACCTACTCAAGGACGAGCAGGAATTAAGCTTGGGGATGCTTGATACGTCTCCAACGTATCTATAATTTTTGATTGTTCCATGCTATTATATTACCCGTTTTGGATGTTTATGGGCTTTACTTTACACTTTTATATCATTTTTGGGACTAACCTACTAACCGGAGGCCCAGCTCGTATTGCTATTTTTTGCCTATTTCAGTGTTTCGAAGAAAAGGAATATCAAACGAAGTCCAAACAGAATGAAACCTTCGGGAGCAATCTTTTTGGAACAAACGTGATCCAGAGGAATTGGAGTGCAAGTCAATAAGCAATCGAGGAGGCCACGAGGGTGGAGGGCGCGCCCCCTATCTTGTGGGCCCCTCGGGCATCCACCGACCTACTTCTTCCTCCTATATATACCCACGTACCCCGAGAACATCAGGGGCGACCACGAAAAACTATTTCCACTACCGTAACCTTCTGTATCCACGAGATCCATCTTGGAGCCTTTGTCGGCGCTCTGCCGGAGGGGGAATCAACCATGGAGGGCTTCTACATCAACACCATAGCCTCTCCGATGAGTTGTGAGTAGTTTACCACAGACCTTCGGGTCCATAGTTATTAGCTAGATGGCTTCTTCTCTCTCTTTGGATCTCAATACCATGTTCTCCTTGATCTTCTTGGAGATCTATTCGATGTAACTCTTTTTGCGGTGTGTTTGTCGAGATCCGATGAATTGTGGGTTTATGATCAAGTTTATCTATGAGAAATATTTGAATCTCCTCTGAATTCTTTTATGTGTGATTAAGTTATCTTTGCAAGTCTCTTCGAATTATCAGTTTGGTTTGGCCTACTAGATTGATCTTTCTTGCAATGGGAGAAGTTCTTAGCTTTGGGTTCAATCTTGCGGTGTCCTTTCCTAGTGACAGCAAGGGCAGCAAGGCACATATTGCATTGTTGCCATCGAGGATAAAAAGATGGGGTTTATATCATATTGCATGAGTTTATCCCTCTACATCATGTCATCTTTCTTAACGCGTTACTCTGTTCTTTATGAACTTAATACTCTAGATGCATGCAGGATAGCGGTCGATGTGTGGAGTAATAGTAGTAGATGCAGGCAGGAGTCGGTCTACTTGTCACGGACGTGATGCCTATATACATGATCATGCCTAGATAATCTCATAATTATTCGCTTTTCTATCAATTGCTCGACAGTAATTTGTTCACCCACCGTAATACTTATTCTATCTTGAGAGAAGCCACTAGTGAAACCTATGGCCCTCGGGTCTATCTTTTATCATATAAGCTTTCAATCTACTTTTATTTGCATCTTTACTTTTCCAATCTATATTATAAAATACCAAAAATATATTTATCTTATCATATTATCCCTATCAGATCTCACTTTCGCAAGTGGCCGTGAAGGGATTGACAACCCCTTTATTGTGTTGGTTGTGAGTTCTTGTTTGTTTGTGTAGGTGCGTGGGACTTTTGAGGAGCCTCCTACTGGATTGATACCTTGGTTCTCAAAAACTGAGGGAAATACTTACGCTACTATTGCTGGATCACCCTTTCCTCTTCAAGGAAAACCAACGCAAGCTCAAGACGTAGCAAGAAGGATTTCTAGCGCCGTTGCCGGGGAGGTCTTCGCTCAAGTCAAGACATACCAAGTACCCATCATAAACTCATATCCCTCGCATTTACATTATTTGCCATTTGCCTCTCGTTTTCCTCTCCCCCACTTCACCCTTGCCGTTTTATTCGCACTTTCTTTCCCAATCTCCTCTCTCTTTCGTTTGCCTCTTTTTGTTTGCTCGTGTGTTAGATCGTTTACCTTGTTGTAATGGCTAGTCCTCCTATCCTTGTTATTACTCCCGAACATGAAATTCTTAATTTTAAGCAAAGGGAGGGAGAAAATTTAAAAGATGCTTGGCATAAAATTTGCAATGCTCAAAATAAATCTACTAGGAAGCTTTCTACTTCCGTTTACCACACTTGTGCTACTATCCTCTTTACCACACTTGTGCTTCAAAGTAGCACCATGATCTTCATGATAGAGAGTCTCCTATGTTGTCACTTTCATATACTAGTGGGAATTTTCATTATAGAACTTGGCTTGTATATTCCAATGATGGGCTTCCTCAAAGTGCCCTAGGTCTTCGTGAGCAAGCGAGGATGCACACCCACTTAGTTTCTTTTATTGAGCTTTCATACATTTATAGTTCTAGTGCATCCGTTGCATGGCAATCCCTACTCGCTCACACTGATATCTATTAATGGGCATCTCCATAGCCCGTTGATATGCCTAGTTGATGTGAGACTATCTTCTCCTTTTTGTCTTCTCCACAACCACCATTCTATTCCACATATAGTGCTATGTCCATGGCTCACGCTCATGTATTGCGTGCAAGTTGAAAAAGTTTAATATTACTAAAGTATGAAACAATTGCTTGGCTTGTCATCGGGGTTGTGCATGATTAAATACTTTGTGTGATGAAGCTAGAGCAACAGCCAGACCATATGATTTTGTAGGGATAAGTTTCATTGGCCATGTTATTTTGAGAAGACATGATTGCTTGATTTAGTATGCTTGAAGTATTACTATTTCTTATGTCAATATGAACTTTTCTTTTGAATCATTTGGATCTGAACATTCATGCCACAATAAAGAAAATTACATTGAGAATTATGCTAGGTAGCATTCCACATCAAAAATTCTGTTTTTATCATTTACCTACTTGAGGACGAGCAGGAATTAAGCTTGGGGATGCTTGATACGTCTCCAACGTATCTATAATTTTTTATGGTTCCATGCTATTATATTACCCGTTTTGGATGTTTATGGGCTTTACTTTACACATTTATATCATTTTTGGGACTAACCTACTAACCGGAGGCCCAGCCCGTATTGCTGTTTTTTTTTGCCTATTTCAGTGTTTCGAAGAAAAGGAATATCAAATGGAGTCCAAACGGAATGAAACCTTCGGGAGCGTGATTTTTGGAGCAAACGTGATCCAGAGGACTTGGAGTGCAAGTCAAGAAGCAATCGAGGCGGCCATGAGGGTGGAGGGCGCGCCCCCCTATCTCGTGGGCCCCTCGGGCGGCCACCGACCTACTTCTTCCTCCTATATATATACCCACATACCCCGAGAACATCAAAGGCGACCACGAAAAACTATTTCTACCACCGTAACCTTCTGTATCCGCGAGATCCCATCTTGGAGCCTTCGCCAACGCTCCATCAGAGGGGGAATCCACCATGGAGGGCTTCGACATCAACACCATAGCCCCTCCGGTGAGTTGTGAGTAGTTTACCATAGACCTTCGGGTCCATAGTTATTAGCTAGATGGCTTCTTCTCTCTTTTTGGATCTCAATACCATGTTCTCCTCGATCTTCTTGGAGATCTATTCGATGTAACTCTTTTTGTGGTGTGTTTGTCGAGATCCGATGAATTGTGGGTTTATGATCAAGTTTATCTATGAGAAATATTTGAATCTCCTCTGAATTCTTTTATGTGTGATTAAGTTATCTTTGCAAGTCTGTTCAAATTATCAGTTTGGTTTGGCCTACAAGATTGATCTTTCTTGCAATGGGAGAAGTGCTTAGCTTTGGGTTCAATCTTGCGGTGTCCTTTCCCAGTGACAGCAGGGGCAGCAAGGCACATATTGTATTGTTTCCATCGAGGATAAAAAGATGGAGTTTATATCATATTGCATGAGTTTATCCCTCTACATCATGTCATCTTTCTTAATGCATTACTCTGTTCTTTATGAACTTAATACTCTAGATGCATGCTGGATAGCGGTCGATGTGTGGAGAAATAGTAGTAAATGCAGGCAGGAGTCGGTCTACTTGTCACGGACATGATGCCTATATACATGATCATGCCTAGATAATCTCATAATTATTCGCTTTTCTATCAATTGCTCGACAGTAATTTGTTCACCCACCGTAATACTTATGCTATCTTGAGAGAAGCCACTAGTGAAGCCTATGGCCCCCGGGTCTATCTCTTATCATATAAGCATTCAATTCTCTTTTATTTGCATTTTTACTTTTCCAATCTATATCATAAAATACCAAAAATATATTTATCTTATCGTATTATATCTATCAGATCACACTTTCGCAAGTGGCCGTGAAGGGATTGACAACCCCTTTATTGCGTTGGTTGCGAGTTCTTTGTTTGTTTGTGTAGGTGCGTGGGACTTTTGAGGAGCCTCCTACTGGATTGATACCTTGGTTCTCAAAAAATGAGGGAAATACTTACGCTACTATTGCTGCATCACCCTTTCCTCTTCAAGGAAAACCAATGCAAGCTCAAGACTAGCAACCGACAAGGAAAATTGGAATGAAGAGCTTCTGTTACAATTCTATGCTACACTTCACATCCGCGGCTACAACAAGGACATCAAAACTTGGGTCCTTGAGTGGATGACAGGCAATGTGCACCATGAAGCCAAAGCTCTTGATCTCATTGAGCTTACTGGCCTGTCCACTCTAGGTGAACTATACGAACCTGGTTGTTAGCTTCACCGCAATGCCTTGGAAAGCATATTCCAGAAGCCTGAGCCCAACATGAGCCAAATGCTGAGTATGATGAAGCCTCTGCCACAAGATGCTGAATATCCTAAGGAATTCTTTGTTGAAGACCTAGAGTATCTGCCCCGCACCATCTATCACATTATCAGGCGAACTCTATGGCCCATCAAAGGACATTCTTCTTCAGCAAAGCTTGAAGGCTCAATGAAGACATTGGTCATCTATATTCTCAATGGCATCAGCTTCAATGCTCAGGATTTCTTCATTCGCCAACTTGCTGCATCCGGCTCACATATATTTGGTCTGAAGTTCTATACTCCATGGGTAATGCGTCTGATCAAGCTTCACATTGTTGTTAACTATTAGCCCTCTGCGCGCAACCATCTCATATTCTTGCCAGAGGTTGATAATGTCTATTGAAGCCATATACCCAAAACCTGCCAAGGAGGCAATTTATTTTCACAATGTCGATCGTCAACGTTTCTCTCAACATGTTGAAGGAGTTCATGCTACCACTCGTGTTTATCCTTTGGCTGGAAATACTCGTGCACCTCGTCGTGCCCATACTGAAGCCACTGAAAGCACTATTGCTCCAAGGCCTCGGAAGAGATCTCGTGTGCTCAATGACTGAGAGCTTCTTGCGCCTTGCATTAGAAACATGATAAGCATCATTACTGGCTGAAGCGTCAGATGCAGAGTCTCTTGATGGATGTTAATCGCATTCGCAATCTCCCACCAAGAATGCATTTGTCACTCATGAAACCTGTCGGCATTCGTGGAAGAGTCTGACACTCCTCAGTTCTGAAGATGATCTTCAGCAAGATGGCTTCACAGAGAGATTCAAGTTTGATTCCACTCCTCCCAGGAATGTTGTCTTACGTCGGACTCCTTCACTCGAAGACTCTGAGTACTCCTCTTCGGCAGCAACTGTCAATGCCAGAGTCATCGATGATGAAGATGATGCTACATCACCAACAACCACTGCAGTGCGTATCAACACTGCACCAGGCCCGTCTGCACCACCAAACTCCAACATCGACCCTGCTCCTTCTGGGAATGAGTAGACACTCTATGTCTTCAAACCTTTTTGGTCATTACTGACAAAAGGGGGAGAAGCATATGAGTTGATAGTCTTCAAGCGGGTCCTTATGAGTGGTTGCATTATTTTGCCAAGTCTTACAACTCTCATTTTTTTGATACATTTTGTTCTTTGAGTTGTAAATTTGATGGTCAACTACTACTTTATTTGTTATTCTGTGATGCGATGATAAATCCCGCATGAAGTCATTCTGCAGACGTCCATTTGTCATTATGCATATCATTATCTTTGTTACTTCTTATATTCATAATGCATTGTCTTCACACTTTGATGATGGCCTCCACAAAGCAAAACCTGCTATGTGCATTTGCATTCAAACACAAATCATTTATATGCACATCTTTAGGGGGGAGCCTCGCCTTATGTATGAAGACAATACTCACAACATTAAACTTTCACATACTTTTATCCCCGTTGAAAACTTCAACCAGTTTGTCATCAATCACCAAAAAGGGGGAGATTGTAAGTGCATCTAGTGCCACCCCTAGTTGGTTTTGGAGTATTGACGACAAACTTGGTTGAGGGACTAATGTGTTTGTGAGAATTGTAGGATAACACAGGTAGTAGTCCCATATTGATTCGGTTTACCTACCAGAGATGACCCCTAAAAATGTGTCAAGACATTGAAGAAAATGGTGGTCTATGAAGACATTCACATTGAAGGCTATGACATGAGAAGACATCGAGTGAAGATTATGGAGTACGAAGACATAGTTGTTCCGTAGTTTCCTTTTCTTCTTTGTTGAGTCATAGGAACCACCGTACTATTAAGTGGGGTCCAAGTGAACAAAGTCAGAGTGACTGATGTGATGCTCAACCAAATCCTATGTCTTCGAGTGAAGACAATGAGAGCAAATCTTATCCAGAGCTGGATGAGTCAGCTTTACTTGTAGCCCAAGTCAAGCTGCAGCGTGTGTTCGAAATCTGACCATTGGACACATGTCAGTTCCTTAGTGACCTAGGGTCATTTTGGACAAATCAGGTCGGGTTGTCTCCTGGCTATAAATAGCCCACACCCTACACCATAAATTGGTGGCTGCTCAGAGTTAGTGCACGGATTTTGTCGTTTGAGAGCAACCCACCTCCGAACCCTTTGAGAGAGAGAATCCTTGCGAGGAAAAAGCCCAAAACACCCAGAGCCAAAGAGTGTTAGGCATCACTGAAGTCTTGTCCGCGTGATCTGAAGACTTATTACACTTGAGGACTGTGAATCCTCCAGCCACTTAGGCGTCGCGTTCTGAGCATCCAAGAGTCATTGTGGATTGCTGGTGAACGAAGTCTGTGAAGGTTTGGAAGTCTCCCTTGAAGACTTACTAGAGTGATTGGGCGAGGACTAAGTGTTCTTAGCTCAAGGGGAATAAGGTTAAGACGCGATCTTCTGAGTTGAATCTCAGCCTCCCTAACCAGACGTACAGTTGTCACAACAACTGGAACTGGTCGAACAAATCCCTTGTCCTCTCCGAGCAACTGGTTCTATCCTACCTCTCTTGATTTACTTACAGTTTGTCTTGGTGAAGTCTTTGCTACTTGCCTTATCTGTTTGACTTCACTGTGTGAAGATAATTGTCTGTTTGGCTTCATACTATCTTCCATCTTGATCCTATCTACCTAGCTGCTTATAGTCTTCGTGCTTTCACTTCATTGCTTACTTGACTATGGCTTGTCTAATGTAGTCTACCTTCCGCTTCATATCAATAGGTTCATTTCTATCGTTTGTCTTTGAAACATCCATGTTTTGAAGACTTCCATAAAAATCGCCTATTCACCCCCCTCTAGTCGAATACTAGCACTTTCAGTATGTGACTCCTCCAATGGTCCAATTAGTTTTTGTTCTAGTGCTTTATTCATTGCAAATGTTTGCTGCTAAGGTGACCCTGTTCTTGAGCTTGCATGTCAAATTTATATGGTCCCAAGTAGTTCTAATGCATGATATAGTCTCTAGGCACTTGTGGGAGTAGTTGCTTTCAATTTTGTTGAGTTTGGTTCACTTTTATTTTGAGTTACTAAAAATTTCAGAAATTTTCTGAAAATGATGAGATTTTTGAGGGGCTCTTCGAGCCAAAGCTCAAAGGATAAACAAAATAAGGAGAATAAAAAGCCCAAATATAATCTCCCTCACGTCGCGGAGGTTCAGCCGTGTGAATAGCCTTGTGATGAGTTCTTGAGTGCAGCCGGTATTCATGATGATTTTTATTCTTTGGCTGATAATGCAGGCCTCACCGACTTCCTCCACGACCAGCTCGATCAGTATCTCCTACTCACTAATACTTTCGTGCAAAATTTTTACTTTCATGCTAAGAAATCACCACCTTCAGTGGAGTTTCATTTATATGATGTGGTTAGGGAGATGTCACTATATGATTTCTGTGAGGTTTGCAAGATACCCTTCGAGGGCAACATAGAGGAACCACATCTAGTGATGTGGATGGATTCATTGATATGATTACTATAGGGAAACGAGGAAGGTTTTCGATGCAAGAATTACTAGCATACACTTTCCTGTCATACGTTACTTTGCAATATTTGCTAGTAGATGCTTAATTGGTTGAGGGAACTGTGGAAACCTTAGTGTCCCTGATATTGTTATTTTGTGCCATGCTTTGTATCATGATAACACTGTTAGTTTAGGTGCTATTATTGCTAAACGATTGAGTCTAAACCGTACAAAGGGCCCCATCTTTGGAGGCATCTGTGCTTCACACCTTACTAAACTCTTTAGGATACCTATTAGGCATTATGAGAAAGACGAAAAGTTGCTACCCCCTATTTTTCTAGATTATAAGAGTATGGTAGCACATGAATTTATTGTTAAAAATGATGAGATGATGCTGAAGTATAATTTGAGATTTAACAAAATTCACACTGAGACTATTAGCTTGCATGCACCCTCTTTGTTTAACTTATCTTCAGGCACGTACCTCATCTTGCCGGAGGCCGTTCACGCATACCGGAGCCAGACACCAGCTCCAGAGCCTGAGCCGGAACCACCACTTGACCCTTATCTACAATCCTTCTATCAGTGGGATCCGGAGGAGATTGTCAGCCAGTGGTACTCAGATGACACACCTCAGTACACCGGAGAGAGAGAGCTCTAATCCATGGGCATAGACCAACTTAGGCCAAAAACCTAAGCTTGGGGGAGTACGTATTTCTCACCGACATTACATTCATGTTCACACACTTATTCTAGTTATCAGTGCTCATACTTTTTCATTGTACTATCCATGCTAGTTTATTTTCTTTTTCTTGCTTTCTTCTTGTGTGTTTGAATAACTTTAAGAAAAACAAAAAAAATAGTTATAGCTTTTAGTAGTTTACTTTCCATGCCTGTAGTAGTAGTAACTAAAAGAAAATCCAAAAAGATTTCTTGTTCTTCTTTTGCTTGTTGGGAGCTTTCCCGTGTAAATAGTTTTATTTCTTTTCTTTTCTTTGGGGGTCGAGAGGAGAAGACCATGATGAAAATGTCGAGTGGCTCTCATATGCATGATTGTTGATTTAACCAAGAGCCCATATTACCTTGTCTTCTCCCTTGAATTGAATGCTTGCAGATTCCAGCTTAGTCCAATGCACGTGCACTATTATTATTATACACACCGTTCGGTCGTGCAAGTGAAAGGCAATAATGACGATATATGATGAAATGATTGAGATGAGAGAAGCTGGTATGAACTCGGCCTCTCTTGTTTTTGTAAATATGATTAGTTCATCGTTCCTGATTCAGCCTATTATGAATAAACATGTTTGCAATGAAAATCAGATATTATAGTTGCTTATGCCATGCTTAATTAGCTAGGAGTTTATAATGGTTTACCTTGCGTGCCAACATGCTATTAAAATGGTTGTGATTTGGTATAATAGGGTGGTATCCTCCTTTGAATGATTCGAGTGGCTTGACTTGGCACATGTTCACACATGTAGTTGAAACAAAATCAACATAGCCTCCACGATATTTATGTTCATGGTGGATTATATCCTACTCATGCTTGCACTCATGTCTATTAATTTTAATGCATGTTCATGACTGTTGTCGCTCTCTAGTTGGTCGCTTCCCAGTCCTTTTCTAGCCGTCACTTGTACTAAGCGGGAATACTGCTTGTGCATCCAAAATCCATAAACCCCAAAGTTATTCCATATGAGTCCACCATACGTTCCTATATGCGGTATCTACCTGCCGTTCCAAGTAAATTTGTATGTGCCAAACTCCAAACCTTCAAATGAAATTATGTTTTGTATGATCGAGCAGCTCATGTATCAACTAGGGTTGTCTGTATCTTCCATGCTAGGTGGGTTATTCTCAAGAGGAGTGGAGTCCGCTCCTCACTCATGAGAAAATGGCTGGTCACCGTGATGCCCAGTCCCATGCTCAAATCAAATCAAAATAATTGCAAACAGAACTCCCCCAGGGTTGTTGCTAGTTAGAGGCACCCGTTGTTTCGGGCAAGCCATGGATTGATGATTGTTGGTGGAGGGGGAGTATAAACTTTACCATTCTGTTTGGGAACCGCCTATAATGTGTGTAGCATGGAAGATATCGAGATCTCTTGGTTGTTATGTTGACAATGAAAGTATACCGCTCAAAATATTATTTATCTCTGTTTCAAAAATCGAGCTCTGGCACCTCTACAAATCCCTGCTTCCCTCTGCGAAGGGCCTATCTATTTACTTTTATGTTGCGTCATTACCCTCCTATTAAAAAGCACTAGTTGGAGAGCACCGCTGTCATTTGCATGCATTACGATTAATTTATATTGAGTATGACTATGACTGAATCTCTTTTACCATGAATTACAATGTCTAGTCAGTCCTTGATCTTCAGAGGTGCTCTGCATTTATGTTTTGCGGTCTCAGAAAGGGCTAGCGAGATACCATCTTGTTATATCATACTATGATTGTTTTGAGAAAGTGTTGTCATCCGAGATTTATTATTATTGCTCGCTAGTTGATTACGCCATTGATATGAGTAAACATGAGACCTAAGTGTTATTGTGAATATGGTTAGTTCATAGTCTTTGCTGAAAACTTGAATGTTGTCTTTACATATTTGCAACAGCAAGAGCAAACAGAGTTTGTAAAAGTTTTTCTTTATCACTTTCAGTTTATCAACTGAATTGCTTGAGGACAAGCAAAGGTTTAAGCTTGGGGGAGTTGATACGTCTCCGTTGTATCTACTTTTCCAAACACTTTTGCCCTCGTTTTGGACTCTAACTTGCATGATTTGAATGGAACTAACCCGGACTGACGATGTTTTCAGCAGAACTGCCATGGTGTTATTTTTGTGCAGAAATAAAAGTTCTCAGAATGACCTCATAATCTATGGAGCAACTTTTTGGAATTATTAAAAAATATTGGCGAAAGAATCAACGTCAGGGGGCCCACACCCTGTCCACGAGGGTGGGGGCACCACCCCCTACCTCGTGGGCCCCCTGGAGCTCCACCGACCTCAACTCCAACTCCATATGTTCATGTTCGGGGAGAAAAAAATCAGAGAGAAGGATTCATCGCATTTTACGATACAGAGCCGCCGCCAAGCCCTAAACTCTCTCGGGAGGGCTGATCTGGAGTCCATTCAGGGCTCCGGAGAGGGGAATCCGTCGTCGTCATCATCATCAACCTTCCTCCATCACCAATTTCATGATGCTCACCGCCGTGCATGAGTAATTCCATCGTAGGCTTGCTAGACGGTGATGGCTTGGATGAGATTTACCATTTAATCGAGTTAGTTTTGTTAGGGTTTGATCCCTAGTATCCATTATGTTCTGAGATTGATGTTGCTATGACTTTGCTATGCTTAATGCTTGTCACTAGGGCCCGAGTGCCATGATTTCAGATCTGAACCTATTATGTTTTCATGAATATATGTGAGTTCTTGATCCTATCTTGCAGGTCTATAGTCACCTATTATGTGTTATGATCCGACACCCCCGAAGTGACAATAATCGGGACCACTCTCGGTGATGACCGTAGTTTGAGGAGTTCATGTATTAACTAAGTGTTAATGCTTTGGTCCGGTACTCTATTAAAAGGAGGCCTTAATATCCCTTAGTTCCAATAGGACCCCACTGCCACGGGAGGGTAGGACAAAAGATGTCATGCAAGTTCTTTTCCATAAGCACGTATGACTATATTCGGAATACATGCCTACATTGCATTGATGAACAGAAAACAAAAACAAAAGGTAGGGACAGAAGGTTGTGCTTACTAAATTCATCGACCACATGTCTCTCAAAAATAATCCATTAATAAGGTTGATCAAATCTTATTAACAATCACCTTCGATTAACATGAACCCGAAGAACTTTCTTAAAACAGTAACAGGGATATGCATATCCCCAACAATAAGTATCTCATATTTCTTTTTGGCAGTAGGTAAAAGGAGTTGAAAAATTCCAATAGTAATTGTCAGAGATTTTTCAATGGCATTAATACCATTCACTTGAAATTGTTTCTTCAAAAATTGCACCGTATGCCATTACCATTGATATGAAAAGTAACTTTGCTTTTATTGCAATGAATAACAACCCCTACAGTATTCAAAAAGGGTCTACCAAGGATAATCGACATGTTGTCGTCCTCGGGCATCTCAAGTATAACAAAGTTCGTTAAGATAGTAACATTTGCAACAACAACAACAGGAACATCCTCACAAATACCGATAGGTATGGCAGTTGATTTATCAGCCATTTGCAATGATATTTTAGTAGGTGTGAGTTTATTCAAATCAAGTCTTTTATATAAAGAGAAAAGCATAACACTAACACCAGCTCCTAAGTCACATAAAGTAGTTTTGACATAATTTCTTTTAATAGAGCAAAGGTATAGTTGGTATTCCCGGATCTCCAAGTTTTTTAGGTACTCCATCCTTAAAAGAATAATTAGCAAGCATGGTGGAGATTTTGGCTTCATGTATTTTTCTTTTATTAATAACAATTTTGTTCATATATTTAGCATAAGGGGCCATCTTTAAAATATTAGTCAAACGAGTACGCAAAAAGATTGGCCTAAGCATTTCAGCAAAGCGTTCAAATTATTCATCATCTTTTTTCTTGGATAGGTGGAAAGGGCATGGATTTCTGAACCTATGGTTCGCTTTCTTTACCATGTTTTCTAGCCACGAAGTCTTTTTTATCATATCGTTTATTTTTAACTTGTGGGTTATCAAGATCAACAACAGGTTCTATCTCAATATCATTATCTGGTTCTTTATCATTGTTTGGTTGGGTATCTTCATGAACATCATCATTAACATTTGGTGAATGTTCATTACCAGATTCAATTTCAGCATCTAAGATAAAGACATCATTATTATCTTTAGGAGGTTTTTGAATTTCAGGTTCACTAGAGGTATGCAAAGTCCTATCGTTTTTCCTTTTCCTTTTCTTTTTAGAAGGACCAGCTAGGTGCATCAGTGTTAATTCTTTGAGAGTCTTGTTCAATTCTTTTAGGGTGTCCCTCAGGATAAAGTGGTTCCTGAGTCATTCTACCTCCTCTAGTCATTACTCTAACGACATGATCATTCATATTATTGTTCATTTCAACAAGAAATTCTCTTTGAGATTTAGCAACTTGTTCTAACTGAGTTTGAACATCATTAATAATAAATCATGTCCTGGGAACTACGCACACAACCAGGAGCAAGACTATTGTACCATATCTTAGCATCACCCTTTAATGAATACGTAAATAACTTGAGAATATAATAGTAGCAAATTTTCTCATCATGAGCAAATAGGGTGGCTATATCATTTAGTTTAGTAAGATGTGTCATAACAGTTTCAGTTTCATAGCCATGGAAAGAATTAGATTCAACCAAAGTAATTAGCTCTAGGTCGACAAAGAACTGATAATCCTTATCGGTAATAAAGATAGGTGAAGTAGCAAATTTAGGATCACATTTCATTCTAGCATTAAAAGATTTTTCTTTTAGTTTGCATAATAATTTCTTAAGATCATCTCTATCCTTGCAAGCAAGAAAGTCTCTAGCTACCCCCTCATCCATAACATAACCCTCAGGTATCTTAGGCAATTCAAAGCTAGGAGAGCTAGGTCTAATAGGTGTTTCATAACTCTCAGTTTCAAGGACTTCATCAGTTTCAGTAATTTCTTCAGTTTCCGCATTCTCAATATCTTTAGCTCTAGCAAGTTGTTCATCAAGTTGCACATCATCACCGGAGGCCATCTTCATCATCCCGGCGGCCACCATGATGAGGAGGGAGTAGTTCGCCCTCGAGGCTAGGGGTACGTACAAGTAGCTATGTGTTTGATCTCTCTCTCTCTCTCTCTCTCTCTCTCTCTCTCGTGTTCTTGATTTGGCATGATCTTGATGTACCGCGAGCTTTGTTAATATAGTTGGATCATATGGTGTTTCCCCCTCTCTATCTTGTTGCGATGAACTGAGTTTTAACCTTTGAGGTTGCACTATTATCGGATTAGAACACTTGATGTATGTCTTTCATATGAATACCCGTGGTGACAATGGGGTACTATATTGATTCACTTGATGTATGTTTTGGCACTCAACTCGCGGCTTCCCGAGGTGACATTGGGGTAACATATGCATAGGGGTTGATGCATGTTTTCATCCTACTTTCTCCGGTAGAAATCTTGGGGCACACTTTGAAGTTCTTTGTGTTGGATTGAATATTATGAATCTGAAGTTGTTTGATGAATATCGTATAATTCACTCACGGATACTTGTGGTGACATTGGAGTATCTAGGTGACAGTAGAGTTGGTTGATGCGTATCATATGGTATTATTTTAGTACGAACTCTAGGGTTGTTCGTGACACTTATAGGAATAGCTCGATAGATTGATTGAAAAGGATAACTTTAGGTGGTTTCGTACCCTACAAACAATTGTCTTATGTTCTCCCTCTCTCTCTCTCTCTCTCTCTCTCTCTCTCTCTCGTGTTCTTGATTTGGCACGATCTTGATGTACCACGAGCTTTGTTAATATAGTTGGATCATATGGTGTTTCCCCCTCTCTATCTTGTTGCGATGAATTGAGTTTTAACCTTTGAGGTTGCACTATTATCGGATTAGAACACTTGATGTATGTCTTTCATATGAATACCCGTGGTGACAATGGGGTACTATATTGATTCACTTGATGTATGTTTTGGCACTCAACTCGCGGCTTCCCGAGGTGACATTGGGGTAACGTATGCATAGGGGTTGATGCATGTTTTCATCCTACTTTCTCCGGTAGAAATCTTGGGGCACTCTTTGACGTTCTTTGTGTTGGATTGAATATTATGAATCTGAAGTTGTTTGATGCATATCGTATAATTCACTCACGGATACTTGTGGTGACATTGGAGTATCTAGGTGACACTAGAGTTGGTTGATGCGTATCATATGGTATTATTTTAGTACGAACTCTAGGGTTTTTCATGACACTTATAGGAATAGCTCGATAGATTGATCGAAAAGGATAACTTTAGGTGGTTTCGTACCCTACAAACAATTGTCTTATGTTCTCTGCTAGATAAGAACTTTGGAATGATTATTTTTCACACTTTGAGGGATTGTTATATGATTCAATTATGTTAGCACTATTGAGAGATCACACTAATGAAAGTATGAATCTTAGGCCTCGCTTTCAAGCATTGCAATACCATGTGTGCTCCGTTTTATCACTTGCTACTTTGCTGTTTTATATTTTCATATTACAAAAACCTATATCTACTATCCATACTACACTTGTATCACCATCTCTTCGCTGAACTAGTGCACCTATACAATTTTCCATTGTATTGGGTGTGTTGGGGACACAAGAGATTTCTTGTATTTTGATTGGAGGGTTCTTTGAGAGATACCATCTTCATCCTATGCCTCCCACGGATTGATAAACCTTAGGTCATCCACTTGAGGGAAAATTGCTACTGTCCTAAAAAACTTTGCGCTTGGAGGCCCAACCGAGTCTACAAGAAGTAAAATTGCATAGTAGACATCAATCCTCACCATAACAACAGAGGACCAACGATCCCTTGCCCCACCCAGACGAGACCGGATGATGCACCAATGTGACCTCTCTAAGCCGGCAGTACAAAATTGTGGTTTCTTCATCAAACTTCTGAGAAGTTGCTTATAGGCCCGGACAGTCTTCACAGCTCCATGTTACGAGTTGTTCACTACTTGCACTTAACAAGTTGGGCCCTCCAGGTAATTCCCAAAGGACAAATACTACCAAGGAAAAGAGCCCGTCGAGGTCTCGAAGACCCGCTCCTACAACCTCCGCCACGCTCGGGGGTGTGACGCCCGGATAATTAAGCTACAGTAACCCTTCGCTAATGACGCCATGTCATCTCGATTATTGTGACTAATCTCGCGTTAGTTCGAAACCTATTCGAATTCAAATTCAAAATCGAGCAAACAATAAAATATTTTCAAATATTAAAACTAAAATGTTGGGGTGTTGCCAAATAATGCATAGGTAATTATTGTGGAGAAACCACAATTTTATAAAAGGTTTAAGTGCACTATAATATTTAAAACAGCAGCAAAACATTTAACTAACTACCCTTTTCAATTTGATAAAATATTAAACTATTTGTTTTATTGCCAAAAACTTATGGGGCAGTGTCATACTTATTAAAACTAAATTAGGAACCAGTGGTGTAGTTTATAAAACCAAATTCAAAAGGAAACTAAAATAAAAACAGTAAAACAGAAATAAAAAATAAAAAAACAAAAATAAATAAAAGAGAAAGCACTCACCACCCCCCCTCCCCGGGGCCCCGGCCCAGCAGGCCAGCGGCCCAACTGGGCCACGACCCACCAGGCTGGCCCAACCGGCCACCCCTCACTCCCCATATCCCCCCACTCACGAAACCCTAGCCCCACCAACACCCATTCGCCCTCCCCATTCCCTCTCGTCGTTCTGGATCTGGATCGGGATCCCGATCCCCTCGCCCCCACTGCTCGTCGCCGCCGAACGCCGGCGCCCCCGCGCCACCACGCTACCCCGCCGGACTGCCTCCTCCACCTCAACGGCCTGCTTCCTCTCCGTCACGCCGTCTCCGACCTCTTCCCCGAACACCGCTGCCCGAACCCCTACCGGCCACGTGAGCACGCGCCGATCCTCCTCTCTTCCTCCCCCACGCACGCGCTCGAACCCGTGCCGCGCCTCGCGCCCGCTGTTGTCGTCCTACTGCGTGCCCGCCCACGCGGGGCCACGCCCGATGCCGATCGCGGCTCCGGCCGGCCCGTGCTGGCCTCACCCCGCCTCTTCTGCGAGCGCGCCTGCTGTGGCCGCAGCCGGCCGTCGCCGACCCCGCGCTGCACCGCCATGGCCTCGTGCGCCCCAGCCTTCCTCCCTCGTCACGACGCCTTGCCCGCGCGGTCTCGCTCCGCCTTGCCGCCCGCTCGCGGTGGCCTCGTGCCCTGCTTGCCTGTGCTGCCACGCCTGGGTTGCGCCTTTTGCCGCCCCCTGCAGCCTGTAGCTGCCGGCGCCTACCACGCTCCCCCGCGCCTACCGAAGGCCGCCATGGCTCGTCTCGCCGGTGCACGTGCCCTGCAACCCCCCACGCACGGTGCTGCTCCCGTCGTCGCCGGTCACCGACGCCCCAGGCGCACTCGCCATCGCCTCTCATGGCGTCGGGTGCAAGCACCCGCACCAATACGCCCGTCGCCCGTTCGGGCGGTGCCCGTTGGCCCGACCCGCTAGGGCCTCTATGCCACTGACCAGAGGGGCCCAGCGCACAGAACGTTTTAACAGAAAATGTAAAAGAAAATAATAAATAAATAATAATAATTAAAATATTAATTAATTAATTAAAGAATTAATTAACTTAATTAATCCTGATTAAATTAATCTAATCACTAGTTAACTTAATTAATACCTGATTAGCATGTTCAGTCTATGACTTGCGGACCCCACATGTCAGTTTGACCCAGTCAACACCCTGTTGACTGCTGACATCATGATGACATCATGATGACGTCGGCATACACTATTCTGGATAATGTTAGAATTAAATAGATAAATAAATTTAAAAAATGATTAAAACTTTAGAAATACATAGAAAATAAACCGTAGCTCAGATGAAAATGTTTTCTACATGAAAGTTGCTCAGAACGACAAGACAAATCCAGACACACAGCCCGTTCGTTCGCCACGTGTCCATAGCATAGTGAACCTGCAACTTTTCACCTCCGGTTCATCTGTCCGAAAATGCAAAACACCGGGGATACTTTCCCAGATGTTTCCCCCTTTCGCCGGTATCACCTACTACCGCGTTAGGGCACACCGAACACCGCGTATTGCCTTGTTACGCTTTGTGATGCTTTGATTGCTCTGTTATTTATTGCGTTCCCTCTCCGTTACTTCTTTCCGGTAGACCCCGAGACTACCGGCGACCCCCAGTTCGACTACGGAGTTGACGACCCCTCCTTGCCAGAGCAACCAGGCAAGCCCCCCCTTTGATCACCATATATCGCCTATTTTACCTCTACTGCTTGCATTAGAGTAGTGTAGCATGTTACTGTTTCGATTGATCCTATTCTGTTGCATAGCCTATCATTGTTGCTACAGTCACTGATACCTTACCCGCAATCCTAAATGCTTAGTATAGGATGCTAGTTTATCATCATTGGCCCTACATTCTTGTCAGTTTGCCATGCTATACTATCGGGTCGCGATCACTCGGGAGGTGATCACGGGTATATACTATACATACATACTATACAGATGGTGACTAAAGTCGGGTCAGCTCATTGAGTATCTGCAAGTGATTCCGATGTGGGGGCTGGAAGGACAGGTGGCTCCATCCCGGTAGAGGTGGGCTTGGGTTCCCGACGGCCCCCGACTGTTACTTTGTGGCGGAGCGATAGAGCAGGTTGAGACCCGCCTAAGAGAGAGGTGGGCCTGGCCCTGTTCGGCGTTCGCGGATACTTAACACGTTTAACGAGATCTTGGTATTTGATCTGAGTCTGGCCACTGGCCTATACGCACTAACCAACTACGCGGGAAAGATATGGGCACTCGATGTCATGGTATCAGCCGAAGCCTTCGTGACGTCAGCGACTGAGCGGCGCGTGCCGGGTTGGACTGCGTTAACGCAACTTCCTTTGTAATGGAGGTTGCTAGGTCTGCTCACCGGCCGTGTACGCAACGTGCAGGTGTGCAATGGGTGATGGGCCCAGACCCCTGCGCGCATAGGATTTAGACCGGCGTGCTGACCTCTCTGTTATGCCTAGGTGGGGCTGCGACGTGATGATCTTCCGAGGCCGGGCATGACCCAGGAAAGTGTGTCCGGCCAAATGGGATCGAGCGTGTTGGGTTATGTGGTGCACCCCTGCAGGGAAGTTAATCTATTCGAATAGCCGTGATCTTCGGTAACAGGATGACTTGGAGTTGTACCTTGACCTTATGACAACTAAAACCGGATACTTAATAAAACACACCCTTCCAAGTGCCAGATACAACCCGGTGATTGCTCTCTAACAGGGCGACGAGGAGAGGATCGCCGGGTAGGATTATGCTATGCGATGCTACTTGGAGGACTTCACTCTACTCTCTTCTACATGCTGCAAGACGGAGGCTGCCAGAAGTGTAGTCTTCGATAAGACTAGCTATCCCCCTCTTATTCTGGCATTCTGCAGTTCAGTCCACTGATATGGCCTCCTTACACATATACACATGCATATGTAGTGTAGTTCCTTGCTTGGGAGTACCTTGGATGAGTACTCACAGTTGCTTTCTCCCCCCCTTTTCCCCTTTCCTTTCTTTCTGGTTGTCGCAACCAGATGCTGGAGTCCAGGAGCCAGACGCCACCGTCGACGACGACTCCTACTACACCGGAGGTGCCTACTACTACGTGCAGCCCACTGACGACGACCAGGAGTAGTTAGGAGGATCCCAGGCAGGAGGCCTGCGCCTCTTTTGATCTGTATCCCAGTTTGTGCTAGCCTTCTTAAGGCAAACTTGTTTAACTTATGTCTGTACTCAGATATTATTGCTTCCGCTGACTCGTCTATGATCGAGCACTTGTATTCGAGCCCTCGAGGCCCCTGGCTTGTATTATGATGCTTGTATGACTTATTTATGCTTTTAGAGTTGTGTTGTGATATCTTCCCGTGAGTCCCTGATCTTGATCGTACACGTTTGCATGCATGATTAGTGTATGATTGAATCGGGGGCGTCACAAGGGTCTACTGACGGTGTCATACACCGAGTGGCACGTGGAGGGGAGCCCAGTAGAAGGCCTGCTGGAGGGCCCACATGACCTAGCAACAAAGGGGAGCCCAAAGACAGAGATAAACGCCATGCGGCCAACTTAACCTCCAAGTTGGCACAACGGCAACCCTAGGTTAGCTTCTTCTCTCTGTAAAACCCTAGCCTCCTGAAGTATATAAAGGGAGACAACACTAGTAGAAAAGAGGGCTTTGGTCCAGGCCGGGTTAGCCCATTAGTCCCGGTTCAATCCAGAACCGGGACTAATGGGGGCATTAGTCCCGGTTCGTGAGCCCAGGGGTGCAGCCGGGCCACGTGGGCCATTTGTCCCGGTTCGTCTGGACCTTTTAGTCCCGGTTGGTGCCACGAACCGGGACTAAAGGGTGCGATGCCCATTAGTACCGGTTCGTGGCACCAACCGGTACTAAAGGTTAGACCTTTAGTCCCAGTTCGAGCCACCAACCGGTACTAATGGGGTTTGAGGCATTAGTACCAGTTCATGGCACGAACCGGTACTAAAGGTCCCATTTTCAAACTCTACCCCCCCCCCCTGTGTGGATCGCCTTTTCAGTTTAAAAAAATAAAAGAAAATGATGAAAATGTCAAAAAAAATAAAAGAAAATAAGTTTCCCATGTGATATGTGGTCTAGTTGTTGGGAAAATTTACAAATATGAATTTCGACTTTATTTGCAAAATCTCTCTAGAATTTAGTAAAATGGGCATAACTTTTGCATACGAACTCGGATGAAAATGTTTTTTATATGAAAAATCATCTACTCAAAAAGTTACATCCAAATTTAACAAGGGGATCCCTCTTAAACATTTTCAAAATCCTCAAAAACCTAACAGAAAAAAGTTACGGGGCTTTTAAGATCTGGAGGCAAAAAAATTCAAAAAATTTCAAGAAGTATTATGGTCAAACTACTTATTCAAGAAGTATTAGTGTTACTAAATAATTATTCAAGAATATTAGTGTTACTAAATAATTATTTCTGTTTTTTTGAATTTTGGTCAATTTTGGTCAAACTATGGTCAAACTGTGGTCAAACAATGGTCAAACTAATTATTCAAGAAATATTAGTGTTACTAAATATTAGTGTTATTTTTTAGAACAATAGTTTCAAACTCAAATAGTGAAATGTGTGACTTCATGCTCAAGCTAAATTCATGAGGTTAATAGGATTGACATCTTACTATTGTCAGGAAAACAACAAGTGCAGACTTGGAAACGAGGGAGAATAGAACCCGGAAGTTAAGCGTGCCCAGGCTGGAGTAGTGACAGGATGGGTGACCGTCTGGGAAGTTAGATGATGAGGGGTGATTAGAGGTTAAATTGAGCAGTGATGAGGGGTGATTAGAGATGAGAGGTTAAAATAATTCAGAAATTTGAAAATAAAAAAATCAATTTAAAAAAAATCAAAAAATTTCCTTTAGTACCGGTTGGTGTTACCAACCGGGACTAAAGGTGGACCTCCAGGCAGCGGCCACGTGGAGAGCCTTTAGTCTCGGTTCGTGTAAGAACAGGGACTAAAGGGGGAGGCTTTAGTAATGACCCTTTAGTCCCGGTTCCAGAACCGGGACTAAAGGCCCTTATGAACCGGGACTAAAAGTCCTTTTTCTACTAGTGCAAGGAAACTCTCAGTCCATCTACTCCCGTAGAAACAACTCTTGATAGTCATCTTATACACACCGTACCATTGTAAACCCCTCACATGAGGTATCCTTTCACCATGAATAACAAACACGAGGAGGATGTAGGGTATTACTTTTCGGAGGACCGAACCTGGATAAAAACCCTATGTGACCTTCGCTCTGAGATTCCAGCTATGCCAGGACCCCTGATGGTTTTCTGCACGGTCAGCCCCCATGATGATTTACATGTGGGCAATGTTCATTAGGCCCGTGGTGCCAAGATGAAGGATATCTGAAGACTTGACGCCTACTCCAAGACTTAGAGTTTGTCTAGACGACTAGACCATGATTACCTTAGCAATAACCAACCTATGTGTAAACCCTAGACCCCCTCACAGAAGCCAGATTAGACACACATCGATCTCGCGGGAGATCAACCTATACTATGTACTCCCTCAAAATCAATTAAATCAAAGCAGGACGTAGCATATTATCTCTTCGAGAGAGCCCGAACCTAGGTAAAATCATGTGTCTGTGTTACCATTGCTCCATGGCTACCTATTCGGGACCCCCTACCCGAGATCCGCTGGATTTGACTCCATCATGACATCACCGAGAGAATCTACAGGCTTGCTTGCGCCGGGCACTATCCATAGCTTACGGATGTCAACATAGCTGTTAACCATGATGACCCATCCGTGTCGATATTGATGCCAAATCCAGCGAATGTGTGGCTTCCTTCTTAGAGGAATTAGTTGGTGTACACGGTGTAGATGGTGTACCTGGTCTTCGACATCACATCCCTCGATAAATGGTGCTGGCAAGCACCATCACTCCACCTGCTCACCAGGATTGCAGAGGGCGCGAGACTGGATTTGGGAGAGGGTGAGTTTCAAAGAGATAGGAATGGGGAGGACAATGTGTTGGTTATTTACGGATTTGGCAACCGCTGATCGAGGAGGCGGACGATGAGGCAGAAGCAGACGAGGTGGTAGATGAAGCATGTGCCATCCATCGACGATCTAGCAACGTGTGATGTTTCCAGGCAGACGAAGAGGCAGATGATGCAGGCATCGTCCAACGTCAATCTAGTGGCGTCTGGTGTTTCGAAGCCATCCTTCTGCTTCAACTAACCAAGATGACGCTGGATTTACAAGCAGGGCACAACGTGCCACAGTGTGGGTATAAGCTAGGTATGAAGAACTCTAATGTGACTGTACTACCAAAAGAAAGCTAGTAAGTTGAAGTTGAACGCATCAATTGGAGAAAAGAACCACAGTGGAAATGGTGAAAAACAGAACAATGCCTCGGCATGTCTCGATGGAGACCGGCCGTGGGAAGAGATCACCAAATTTTAAAATCAATAGCATCCGCTTTATGTCACGCCTGCAGATGCTGCTACTGCACCTGCAGCGGACTAACAAGTGCAGTTCAGTTATCTGAACCTGCAACCCATGGTTGGGCTGGTTCGAGTGCGTGTGTGGGTTGTGATTGGGCTGTGGCCTTGTAAGGGTGGCCCAGTGGGGCGCTACATATGTACGACTCTCAGGACAAAAAAAGTAGTGAGTGATTGATCGAGTCTTTCTTTCCCCTTCTCCACGCCTCTCACCTACTCTGCTTTCTCCTTCCTCACCCCAATTCTAGATCGAGATCCGCCTGGGCATTACAGTGGTACTCAAAACCAGCACAAATCCTCCAGAAATTTTTCTCCGATCAGCCGCCGCTGCTCGCTAATTCCTCCAGATCGAGGGGTAACATCCACCGAGCTAGGTGCGAGCCGCCCCGGCGAGCTCACTCAAAATCCTACTCGGGGTTCGCCTCGATCCGGAGCACGATCATGGCTGTGACGCCCGGATAATTAGGCTACAGTAAAACTCTGCTAATGATGCCACGTCACCACTCTTACTGTTGTAAACCTCACGATGATTCAATCCCGTCTGAATTCAAAAATTCAAAATCAAGGCAAACAATAAAAGTTTTCAAACATTAAAACTAAAATGTTCTATATGTGCCAAATATTGCATAAATAATTATGGTGGAGAATCCACATTTTTATAAAGTATTTAATGGCACTGAAATAAATAAAAAAGTAATAAAAACTAATAATTAAATGCCTTTACTAATTAGTAAATTATCAAACTAAATTAATTGGGGACTAGACATTTTGTGACGGTGGACTAAACTGAGATACTAAATTAGATGCTATGTATATATTTTACAGAAACTAAAATAAAAGGTGACTAAAGTAAAACAGGAAAGAATAAATAAAAAGAAAAGAAATAAAATAGAAAAACAAACTAACAGAAAACTAAACTAAAACAAAAGAGAACCCCTCCTCCCCACTGGACCCCTTGGCCCAACTGGGCCATGGCCCAGCCGGCCGCCCCTTGGCCTATAGGCCATCCCACACCCCAGAAACCCTAATCCCCTCCCTCACAATCCCCAGATCCACCTCGCACCTGAACGCTACCGTCGTCGCTCCGTCATCACGGCCGGCGTGGCCATCGGTCACCCCTCGCCGCCTCTCTGTGTCGAGAGACTCCGGCCGCCTCGCCCTCGCTCTCCTTCGCTGCGGAACGGAGCCGGGAAGCTCCTCCAATGACGCCTGCACTGAAAGCTCACCATCCTCATCTTCTTCTACCTTCGGCCGCTGCAACGCTGTCGTCGATCCGCTCGCCTCCGGTCCTCTCCGACTACAACGAGCACGCCAAGCACCCCGCTGTGAGGCCCTTCCCCGATTTCCCCCGTTTTCACTTCAATCCATTCATATGCGGCCGTCCCCGTGCTCGTTCGTGGCTGCCATGGCCGGAGCCTGTGCTCCCATGTCGCTTGCCATGGCCCTTTCCCCTTCACCCCGCGCCCTCCTGGCCTCGCCTCGGCTGTGCACACCCGTGTGTGTGCCTGCGCTGGGCCGCGGCCACCTTAGTCGCCCACACGCCCGTAGCCGCCCGCTACCGTGGCCCGCTCCTGCTGCTGAAGCTGCATCGCCCCGCCCGCGCCCCTCGGTGTTGCGCTACTGCCGCTGCTGCTTCTGCTTACTGAAACTGCTACTAGCGCTGCTGCTATCTACCTTTTACTGTCGCTCCTACTGACTGCTAGCTACAGTAACATTCAGTTACTGTAGCTGCAGCTAGCTTCGGCAAACTCACATTGAGTAGCCCCTTTGACAGCCAATAATCATCCACAAAACAAGTTCTTATGTGGATAAAAATAATTTGGGCAGAGAGTATACTTGACAAACTCCATTTTATTCCACTGGACCAAATCCTTTCGATGCCTGGATTAAATCCTATCAAAATCGCAAAATGCCTTGTTTTGTTAAAAGGAAACAGAAGTAACTCCTAGCTACGTGCACTGTGTTTGTGCGTGTGTGTGTGTGGCCGATGTGCCATGTGTGTGGGGCTGCCCCAAAATTAGTTTAGGTCTGATTTAATTAGATGGATTAGTTTTAGGATTATTTTTGCCCCTTAGCTAGTTTTATTAGTGCTAAGTTACTTTAGTAGTAGATGACATGTGGGTCCTCATTTAGATAAGTTAGGTTTATTTATTTGTTTAGGAAAATAGTCTATGACATGTGGGCCACACACGCCCTTTTGACTAGTCAAATTGACTTGGTCAATTCGGATTAAACTAAATATAATAAATCCAGAAATTTCAGAAAATACTTAAAACATTGGAAAATCATAGAAAATTAATCATAACTTCGATGAAAAAACTTTGTACATGAAAGTTGCTCAGAACGACGAGACGAATGCAGATACGCAGCCCGTTCGTCTGCCACGCGTCCCTAGCATAGTGAACCTGCAACATTTCACCTCCGGTTCATCTGTCCGAAAACACGGAACACCGGGGATACTTTCCCGGATGTTTCCCCCCTTCACCGGTATCACCTCATACCGCGTTAGAACACGTCTACTCTGCTTGTTGTCCTGTTATGCACTTGCTTGCTATGTATTTATTGTTTCTCCCCCCTCTTCTCTCCGGTAGACCCCGTGACGATGCTGATGCCCCCGTGGTCGACTACGTCACCGACGACCCCTCCTTCTTGTCTGAGCAACCAGGCAAGCCCCCCCCTTGATCACCAAATATCGCCTATTCTTTTCTATACTGCTTGCATTAGAGTAGTGTAGCATGTTACTATTTGGTTACTCCTATTCTGTTGCATAGCCTGTCATTGTTGCTACAGTCATTGATACCTTACCCGCAATCCTAAATACTTAGTATAGGATGCTAGTTTATCATTGTTGGCCCTACATTCTTGTCGGTCTGCCTTGTTATGCTATTGGGCCGTGATCACTCGGGAGGTGATCACGGGTATATACTATACATACATACATACTATACAGATGGTGACTAAAGTCGGGTCAGCTCGAAGAGTACCCGCGAGTGATTCACGGATTGGGGGCTGAAAGGACCTTAGTCCCGACGGCCCTCTGTGTGGATCTTTGAGGCGGAGCGGCAGGGCAGGTTGAGACCGCCTAGGAGAGAGGTGGGCCTGGCCCTGTTCGGCGTTCGCGGATATTTAACGAGCTTAACGAGATCTTGGTATTTGATCTGAGTTGGCTACGAGCCTATACGCACTAACCATCTACGTGGGAGTAGTTATGGGTATCCCGACGTCGTGGTATCAGCCGAAGCACTTCAGACGTCAGCGACGGAGCGGCGCGCGCCGGATTGGAACGTAAGCCTGCTCTTGTATTAAGGGGGCTAGTTCTGCTTCCGGCCGCCCTCGCAACGTGCAGGTGTGCTATGGGCGATGGGCCCAGACCCCTGTGCTCTTAGGTTTAGACCGGCGTGCTGGCCTCTCTGTTTTGCCTAGGTGGGGCTGCGACGTGTTGATCTTCCGCGGCCGGGCATGACCCAGGAAAGTGTGTCCGGCCAAATGGGATCAAGCGTGTTGGGTAAGTTGGTGCACCCCTGCAGGGAAGTTAATCTATTCGAATAGCCGTGATCTTCGGTAACAGGGCGACTTGGAGTTGTACCTTGACCTTGTGACAACTAGAACCAGATACTTAATAAAACACACCCTTCCAAGTGCCAGATACAACCGGTGGTCGCTCTACCTCAGGGATATGAGGAGGGGATCGCCGGATAGGATTATGCTATGAGATGCTATTTGGAGATGTTACTTGGAGATGCTACTTGGAGGACTTCAATCTACTCTCTTCTGCTTGATGCAAGACGGTGGTTGCGAGAAGCGTAGTCTTCGACAGGATTAGCTATCCCCCTCTTATTCTGGCATTCTGCAGTTCAGTCCACTGATATGGCCTCCTTACACATATACCCATGCATATGTAGTGTAGTTCCTTGCTTGCGAGTACTTTGGATGAGTACTCACGGTTGCTTTCTTCCCCTTTTTCTCCCCTTTCCTTTCTTTCTGGTTGTCGCAACCAGAGGCTGGAGTCCAGGAGCCAGACGCCACCATCGACGACGACCCCTACTACACTGGAGGTGCCTACTACTACGTGCTGCCCGCTGATGACGACCGGGAGTAGTTTAGGAGGATCCCAGGCAGGAGGCCTGCGCCTCTTTCGATCTGTATCCCAGTTTGTGCTAGCCTTCTTAAGGCAAACTTGTTTAACTTATGTCTGTACTCAGATATTGTTGCTTCCGCTGACTCGTCTATGATCGAGCACTTGTATTCGAGCCCTCGAGGCCCCTGGCTTGTATTATGATGCTTGTATGACTTATTTTATTTGTAGAGTTGTGTTGTGATATCTTCCCGTGAGTCCCTGATTTTGATCGTACATATTTGCGTGCATGATTAGTGTACGATTGAATCGGGGGCGTCACAAGTTGGTATCAGAGCCGACTGCCTGTAGGAATCCCCCTTTCCAACTCCTTGGCCGAAGTTGAGTCTAGTCATTGCAAAACTTTTACTAACTTGGCTGTGTGCCTTACGGGCCCACGTCGCCATTGGGTGGTAGTAGGATCTTTTATTCCTCGACCTATGCTCTGGGACTCTGACATCTCTTCTATTCGGGTTAAACGATTTTTACTAAAATCTGACTTTAGGTTCTCGAAAATACTTTCTCCCGGAGAGCCCCTTCAGTCCAGGTGATCGCCGGTTGCACCAGAAGATTTCGAAGTTACTCGTCGAAACTCTTTTGAGACTTTGTGCCCGTTGCCTTTGCAATTCCCTACCATCGAAATATCCCTATGGATAAATACATACACTTGACGTTCTTACTTTTATTCCCAGTTGATCTTGTTATTACAAGATACCCCGAAATTCTCTCTATTGATCCGAGTATATCTTGTGCCTACTGTCTTGCAATTCCTTGTCACCTGAATACCCCTATGGATAATTCTCGCACTTGTCGAGTATCCGCTTATCCCCAGTTGTTCATGTGTTTCACAAAAGTCTTCAAAATAATATTCGATCTTCCGAAAATCCTCTGGAGCCTTTGGCTCTTGAAATTCTTGCTTGCTTGCATTATGGTTAATCCCATAAGTCTCGTAGTCTTAATGACATTCCTTGTCATTATCATTTTAAGTCTGTTGACTTAATATTCTGCGAATACACGCAATCATCATTGATCCTTATAAATTACCTTTCCGGCTGAGCTTCCATTCTTTTAACTGGAATTGGTTCTCGACCAATCCAATTGTCGTTGATTGTACCCTAAGGCTATTCAACTTATCCATCCTTAATCAGAGCATTGCTTCTGATCCCTTGATTTGGAAATCATAATTCCTTTGCATTTGACAATTGAGTTAGTCAGTTGTTTCTATAATCTGATCTCCTTGCATTCTTCTTCCTCTAGTTGAGTACCGATACTCGTATCAGATCCTTTGTGGACCATCAAGTCCTTTGTTGGATTGTTATCCGACAGTGTCCTTCACATTTGATCACCTTGTGAGTTCTTCCCCTGATACATAATGCCTTTGTTAAGTTGTATCCTCTACTTGGCCAACCATGCTCTGCTTTCGGGCTTGTGTTATTTACTCTTGAAACTTGTGGTATATGTTTCTAAGAAGCCCCTATGGGTTGAACATATGCCTTCTCTAAACCATGTGAACCCGAAAGTTTTCACGAGTCATACTCTTCTGGTGCTTCACCAGATAAAATTTCAACACTACAACTTCATCGAACGTGAGAAGTGAATGAAAGGTTATGCATTGGAGAAGTGGGAGTCGACCTTGAACTTGTGTTCATGCCCATGGACACGATGTAGATCTTATCATTAAAGCTTCTCTTAAATAAATTATTCCTTTGGTATAAGTTCATCTTATATCTAGGATCTGGCCTTTTGCAACCGTGGTTCCGACCATGATTGTTCTTCTTTGATCTCATTTCTCGGACAAGTTAAAACAATTGTCTTCTATGGATCAATACACCAGTCCAACCTTTACTTTGATCTTGTGTCGAGTATTACCCCCCTGGTATCTCGAGATTATCATGGAACTGCATAACTTTTTATGAGTTCTTCATCAAGTGCTACCTTCCCACCGATTCCAATTTTTCGCGGGCTCTGAGTTATTGAACACTGAAAGACACCGATAACTGAACCGAGTCCGCTCTTCGGTTCAACAACTCTTCAGTAAGCTTCTATAAGTACGAGTTTGTACCCGACCACGCCATTCCTAGCCTGTTTGTCTATATCATTGTCGTGACGATTCTAACTGTGCTACCTGGTCCTTATTCTCGGAGCACCAATTTTCGACGATGAACTAACCTTACGTCGATCCTCATCGTCATATCATTTCGCCTTGAACAACAAGCTTGGTTTCGAGTTTGTGTCGTACCCTTGGTTCCAATAACCTTTCACTTCATCATTACTTGACTTGATGTCGTTACCGATCGATTACATCTTCATGAACTCTCGCGACAAAGGTGTCGTGATCATCAACATTCTGAGCTCATCCAGGATATCAATTGAATTCATGATGAGACGTACCATCCTTGCCCTCGATGAATTGTATTATCGTCGACCACTTTATTGCCCTCCCACCAACACAAGCTTGTTCATGTTTAGTGTTATACCTTGAGTTCCTTGCTATCCAGCAATTGTTCTTCTTTACCTTGGAGTATTACCATCCTTTATGTCAAGAATGTTCTGAGATTTGTTTCACCTCTTGAGAATTCTTGACATAGAAATACTTCTCACCATCACCATCCTATCTTGGTCCCCGTGTTAATTCCAACAAGTGAACGGTGTTGTTTGGGATTCTTCCTTCTAGCAATCCTATTTTTTTTTGAAGTTAATGTTCGAAAGTTCATTCTTAGGCTATTGACTATTGAATCACCATTCTGACATTGGTCGTGCAACCCAACCCATATTTCGGGTACACCTTTCAACCAATGTTTAATTGTGTATGTTTTTCTCGAACATACATCATTATATCATTTGATCTGACAATTGATATCTCCTTGTACACATAATTGTGGAAATCCATCTTTTGAAAATCTCGGTGAATTGTCGCTGAGTTCATCATCTACCTCCTCTTCCTCTCCTTGATTTAATGATGAGCTTTTGTTTCGGAACTCGCTTCCGTAGTAAATTTCCCGAGAATCTTACAATGTCATCTCGTCATTTGTGTTGCACCTTTTCTTCTCTGGCCTCCTAAGTCAGAGGTATCCTGACACCAATCGGATCTGAACCTCGGTCAGATATGATGGCTGGGACATTTCCAAGAGTTATAACATTGGTCTTTTATGACCCGGTAAGGTGATGGCATGTCCAGCACACCTGGCCGGAGGACCTACTGCTATAATTTCTTTTTGCAAGGTTAACCATTCTTTCATGAGGAAATCATAGGACTTATTCTATGAGTTGTTCATGATGGATGCCTTGTGTGTCCAAAGTCCGAACTTTGCTTAAAGACCATGTCAATGCTATTACGAAGCATGTATGTGGTACTCCTATCATCAATAAGAACACTTGAAGCACAATGCTAAATTTTCTTACTCAAATTATCCAAAGATCATTGTATGGGTAATGTCATGAAATTTCTCTCCCCTTCCCTAACGGGTTTTCTACTTATTATCCTGTCATGGTTATCATGCTCTGCTTGTCCTTGGGAAGGATATACCCCTGAAATATGTGTTTAAACACATTTTCCTTTCCATTGTTTTGTTTAACCTTTCTTGTAATCTGACTTAACTGAGCAGTGATACCCCCCTGCTTAGGTAAGCATCTCATTGTACAACCGTGTCAGTAAGACCCTGTTTCTTTTGTTGATAGCATTCCGGTAACCACCGATGGACGAGAACTTTGCCTATTGGTCCGCCTCGTTCAACGAGCAGGAAAATGGTTCTCTTTGTCCCTCGCCCTTGGTACCGACACTGTTGCCAACATAAATGGCAAGCTACCCTCTAACATACCTTACTATCGTGACCGTGCAAGATGTCAGCACCCTTGCTACTTTTAACCCACATGGTGGGCCCATAACCCACAGTTCCACAGGATCGAAACCTGACTCTCCTGTCCACCCTAGATTTCCAAAGCTATGCCTCACGCGTGGCCTCATATATAATTCACGAGCCACCTCCCGAGAGATCATCAATTCTGGTATCAGACACAATACTTATTACCGTTGCTCTGGACCCGTTTCACACTTTGTTTCAGGCATCGAACGATTGCCTACCCGCTCGAAACATCTCATGGTACTTACTTACTCTACTCTCGATATTGTCTCAAGTTTCCATTCGAGAGTTACTTTCCGCCACCATCCCCGAGGTTATCAACCAGATAGTCGACCTTTCAGAGGTCCGTTTTTTCGCAGTTACCCCTTGTCCTTCATACGTACAATGAAGACTCCGAAGAAAGGACGACAACTTCATCGTGATGCATTGATGCATAGGAATGAAGACATCAATGCTATGGATCGTCCTCTTCGAGAAGAGCTACCAAGACCAAGAAGATTCGCTAGAATTTCGTAACCAAATCTTTCCCCCTTAGACCCCTCTTAAATCTCGGGACGAGATTTCTTATAGTGGAGGAGAATTGTGACGCCCGGATAATTAGGCTACAGTAAAACTCTGCTAATGATGCCACGTCACCACTCTTACTGTTGTAAACCTCACGATGATTCAATCCCGTCTGAATTCAAAAATTCAAAATCAAGGCAAACAATAAAAGTTTTCAAACATTAAAACTAAAATGTTCTATATGTGCCAAATATTGCATAAATAATTATGGTGGAGAATCCACATTTTTATAAAGTATTTAATGGCACTGAAATAAATAAAACAGTAATAAAAACTAATAATTAAATGCCTTTACTAATTAGTAAATTATCAAACTAAATTAATTGGGGACTAGACATTTTGTGACGGTGGACTAAACTGAGATACTAAATTAGATGCTATGTATATATTTTACAGAAACTAAAATAAAAGGTGACTAAAGTAAAACAGGAAAGAATAAATAAAAAGAAAAGAAATAAAATAGAAAAACAAACTAACAGAAAACTAAACTAAAACAAAAGAGAACCCCTCCTCCCCACTGGACCCCTTGGCCCAACTGGGCCATGGCCCAGCCGGCCGCCCCTTGGCCTATAGGCCACCCCACACCCCAGAAACCCTAATCCCCTCCCTCACAATCCCCAGATCCGCCTCGCACCTGAACGCTACCGTTGTCGCTCCGTCATCACGGCCGGCGTGGCCATCGGTCACCCCTCGCCGCCTCTCTGTGTCGAGAGACTCCGGCCGCCTCGCCCTCGCTCTCCTTCGCTGCGGAACGGAGCCGGGAAGCTCCTCCAATGACGCCTGCACTGAAAGCTCACCATCCTCATCTTCTTCTACCTTCGGCCGCTGCAACGCTGTCGTCGATCCGCTCGCCTCCGGTCCTCTCCGACTACAACGAGCACGCCAAGCACCCCGCTGTGAGGCCCTTCCCCGATTTCCCCCGTTTTCACTTCAATCCATTCATATGCGGCCGTCCCCGTGCTCGTTCGTGGCTGCCATGGCCGGAGCCTGTGCTCCCATGTCGCTTGCCATGGCCCTTTCCCCTTCACCCCGCGCCCTCCTGGCCTCGCCTCGGCTGTGCACACCCGTGTGTGTGCCTGCGCTGGGCCGCGGCCACCTTAGTCGCCCACACGCCCGTAGCCGCCCGCTACCGTGGCCCGCTCCTGCTGCTGAAGCTGCATCGCCCCGCCCGCGCCCCTCGGTGTTGCGCTACTGCCGCTGCTGCTTCTGCTTATTGAAACTGCTACTAGCGCTGCTGCTATCTACCTTTTACTGTCGCTCCTACTGACTGCTAGCTACAGTAACATTCAGTTACTGTAGCTGCAGCTAGCTTCGGCAAACTCACATTGAGTAGCCCCTTTGACAGCCAATAATCATCCACAAAACAAGTTCTTATGTGGATAAAAATAATTTGGGCAGAGAGTATACTTGACAAACTCCATTTTATTCCACTGGACCAAATCCTTTCGATGCCTGGATTAAATCCTATCAAAATCGCAAAATGCCTTGTTTTGTTAAAAGGAAACAGAAGTAACTCCTAGCTACGTGCACTGTGTTTGTGCGTGTGTGTGTGGCCGATGTGCCATGTGTGTGGGGCTGCCCCAAAATTAGTTTAGGTCTGATTTAATTAGATGGATTAGTTTTAGGATTATTTTTGCCCCTTAGCTAGTTTTATTAGTGCTAAGTTACTTTAGTAGTAGATGACATGTGGGTCCTCATTTAGATAAGTTAGGTTTATTTATTTGTTTAGGAAAATAGTCTATGACATGTGGGCCACACACGCCCTTTTGACTAGTCAAATTGACTTGGTCAATTCGGATTAAACTAAATATAATAAATCCAGAAATTTCAGAAAATACTTAAAACATTGGAAAATCATAGAAAATTAATCATAACTTCGATGAAAAAACTTTGTACATGAAAGTTGCTCAGAACGACGAGACGAATGCAGATACGCAGCCCGTTCGTCTGCCACTCGTCCCTAGCATAGTGAACCTGCAACATTTCACCTCCGGTTCATCTGTCCGAAAACACGGAACACCGGGGATACTTTCCCGGATGTTTCCCCCCTTCACCGGTATCACCTCATACCGCGTTAGAACACGTCTACTCTGCTTGTTGTCCTGTTATGCACTTGCTTGCTATGTATTTATTGTTTCTCCCCCCCTCTTCTCTCCGGTAGACCCCGTGACGATGCTGATGCCCCCGTGGTCGACTACGTCACCGACGACCCCTCCTTCTTGTCTGAGCAACCAGGCAAGCCCCCCCCCCCT
>NC_041385.1:83630094-83640709 GCF_002162155.2 Triticum dicoccoides
TTTCCTTTCTTTCTGGTTGTCGCAACCAGAGGCTGGAGTCCAGGAGCCAGACGCCACCGTCGACGACGACCCCTACTACACTGGAGGTGCCTACTACTACGTGTTGCCCGCTGATGACGACCGGGAGTAGTTTAGGAGGATCCCAGGCAGGAGGCCTGCGCCTCTTTCGATCTGTATCCCAGTTTGTGCTAGCCTTCTTAAGGCAAACTTGTTTAACTTATGTCTGTACTCAGATATTGTTGCTTCCGCTGACTCGTCTATGATCGAGCACTTGTATTCGAGCCCTCGAGGCCCCTGGCTTGTATTATGATGCTTGTATGACTTATTTTATTTGTAGAGTTGTGTTGTGATATCTTCCCGTGAGTCCCTGATTTTGATCGTACACATTTGCGTGCATGATTAGTGTACGATTGAATCGGGGGCGTCACAATGGCACCGTCCAAGCCCTCCGCCCAGACACGCCGCGTGCTGGACGCGATGACGGAGACGACGGACAAGCTTCAAACCCTGCTCGAGTCCGTCATCCTCTGCCTCGACGCCAATCAGAAGATGGCGGACGAGCGCCACCAAGCCCAAGTCGCCTACAACGATCAGGTCTCCAACGAGCTCAAGCACCTGGCCAAGCAGATAGATCTGACGCAGGCAGATGTGGACGAGGCCCGCAAGTCCCCTCCATCGCTCGACCCAAGCACATCCACGATGGGAACGACGTCGGCCTCTGGATCCGTCAGTCAAGCGCCGCCCCCTCCACCACCAACGACTCAACCACCACCACCTCCACCGCTCTACACAGAGGGCGCCGCACAGCTTCCGTTCGGCCGCCTCGTCAACCACGGTCCTCCGCTCCTGCTCCAACACTCACCACCCGCGTACGAGCAATATCGCGGGAATGACCACTACACTAAGCCGCCCATGCATGATTTTCCTTGTTTCGACGGCGATGCGCCGCGCATCTGGCTCGAGCGGTGCACCTCTTATTATGAGCTGTACCGAGTGCCACAGCACAATTGGGTCACAACAGCGGGGCTGTATATGGATGGAATCACTGCGATGTGGCTACAAGCATATCGCCAGACACATCCTGCTCTGTCCTGGGCAGCTTTCAGAACCGTTGTCGAAGCAGAATTTGGCCCAGAAGAGTTCGAGGCGCAGATGCATCACCTAGTTCAACTGCGTCAGACTGGCAGCGTTCAGGAGTACCGTCAGCAGTTCGAAACCTCAATGTATCATCTGCTTTCCTTGGATCCAACACTGAGCACCCAATTCTTCATATCACAGTTCCTGTTGGGACTGAAGGATGAACTGCGGTTGGGCGTCAGGTTACAAGCCCCAACCAGCATCACCAGAGCTGCTGTGTTTGCACGCATTTAAGAGGAAGAGCTGGAAAAACAAAGAGCACCACGCAGCCGCATCGTTCCTGTCGGGCGACCGCCTCCAGCAGCAACCGCAGCAGCTCCACAGGCTCGCGCAGCCGCTCAACCTCGTCCAGGGGGCGATGAGTACGCTCGAGAACAGCAACTCAAAGAATTTTGAAGAGCCAACGGTCTCTGTTTCCGCTGTGGGGACAAGTACTCCCGCGAGCATCAGTGCAAGCGCACTGGCCAAATTCTGATGATCGAAGTAGGGGATTTTGGAGAGATTCTATCGGATGACACAGTCCATACTCTGCAACTCTTGGAACCGCCTGTCGCCAACGAACCTGAATGTTGTGCAATCTCGCATCATGCAGTTTTCGAAGAAGAAGCTCCATCTACCATCCGCCTGCGCGCACAAGTGGGAGATCAGTACATGTTGTTGTTAGTGGATTCGGGAAGTTCGCACAGTTTCATCAGCGACTCTTTTATGCAGCACGTGTCAGCAAAAATAGCGGCCTTACCACCAGTGTCAGTTCGAGTGGCCAATGGACAGCGACTGCACTGCAACAAGATCATTCGACAACTTGGATGGCAGGTGTCAGGGCACACGTTTCACACAGATTTCAGAGTACTGCCACTGGGAGCATACGATGGAGTTCTCGGCATGGATTGGTTAGCATCTCACAGCCCCATGAATTGCCATTGGCAACTGAAGACGATCACATTCCAAACAGAGGAGAAGACAGTACAGCTTCAGGGCGTCAGAACCTCAGATCTTCCTCCGATTACAGCTTTGGATGCATACGAACTTCATCGCATGGAAGTGGCAAATGACATCTGGACTGCAGCCCTGGTTACAGTTGAGCGGACAGACAAGGCAATCCCAAAACCAATTCCACCAAATATTCAGAAAGTGTTGTCTGAATACCAGGATGTATTTGCTGAACTCACCACGTTACCACCTCATCGTCAGTATGACCATGGTATTCACCTTGAACCAGGCACTGTTCCTATCAATACAAAGCCATATCGCTACTCTCCTACTCAGAAGGACGAGATTGAGAAGCAGGTGCAAGAAATGCTGAAAATGGGTGTCATTGCACACAACATGAGCCCCTACGTTGCACCGGTTCTGCTGGTAAAAAAAGACGGGAGCTGGAGATTTTGCATTGATTTCAGACGACTGAATACTGCAACTGTCAAAAACAAATTTCCTCTGTCGGTCGTGGATGAGCTGCTGGACGAACTGGCAGGTGCCACCTATTTCTCCAAGATCGATCTACGTGCGGGATATCATCAGATCTGTATGCGCGAGGAGGATGAAGAGAAGACCGCTTTCAAAACTCACCACGGGCACTACCACTTCAGAGTGATGCCTTTTGGCCTGTGCAACGCCCCTGCAACTTTTCAGTGGCTCATGAACATGGTCTTCGGGCGCTACGTTCGTAAGTTTATCATCATATTCCTCGATGATATTCTCGTCTTCAGCACTGACTTGCAGGAACATGAGGAGCACATGTGGCTCATGTTGCAATTGCTTCGCGAACATCAGCTTTTCGCCAAGGAATCCAAATGCTCGTTTGCGCAAACTAGCATCGAGTACTTGGGGCACGTGATCTCCAAGAACGGGGTCGCAACCGATGCAATCAAGACCAGCGCCATGCAGGCCTGGCCCGTGCCCACGACGGCCACCGAGCTCCGGGGCTTCCTCGGCCTGACGAGCTATTACCGCAAATTCATCCCCCACTACGGCATCATCACGAAGCCGCTGACCCAGCTCCTGACGAAGAAAGGGTTCGCTTGGAACGACAAGGCACAGCAAGCGTTCGAGCTACTGAAGCAGGCCATGGTGAGCACGCCCGTGCTGGCACTCCCCGACTTCGCCAAGCCGTTCGCGATCGAGACCGATGCGTGCGACACCGGCGTGGGGGCGGTGCTCACACAGAACGGCCACCCAGTCGCATACCTCAGCAAGGCGTTGGGCGTCAAGAACCAAAAGTTGTCCACTTACGAAAAGGAGTTCTTGGCAGTGATGATGGTGATCGACAAGTGGCGGCCATACTTGCAGCGCGCCCCGTTCGAGATCGTCACCGACCACAAGAGCTTGTGTGCACTTACAGATCAGCAGCTGGCTACGGACCTCCAGCGGAAAGCCATGTCGAAGCTGGTGGGTCTACAGTTCTCCTTCCGCTACAAGAAAGGCGTCGACAATGGCGCAGCGGACGCACTGTCCCGCATCGGCCATCTTCTCGCGCTCGACGCTCTCTCTTTGTGCCAGCCCCAATGGCTCCAGGAGGTGGCCAACTCCTACGAAACTGATCCTGACGCACAAGAGGTGCTAGCAAAGCTCGCGGTCACCACCACCGACGACCAAGGGCGCGCATTGCAGGCCGGCATCATCAAGCAGCGCGGCCGGCTCTAGATTGGCGCAAACTCGGCGTTGCAGACAAGACTCATCGCCGGGCTCCATCACAGTGTCGTGGGGGGTCACTCCGGCGCCACGGCCACCTACCACCGCGTCCGCAAGCTGTTCGCCTGGAACGGGCTGAAGCGTGCCGTGGAAGATTTTGTCCGGCAGTGCGCCGTGTGCCAGCACACCAAGCACGACTACACGCACCCTACTGGCAAGCTCCAACCCCTTCCAATCCCCACGGAACCATGGTAGGAGCTGACCATGGATTTTGTGGAGGGGTTGCCGAAGTCTGAAGGCGCCAACGCAATCATGGCCGTAGTCGATCGGCTGACCAAGTACGCGCACTTCATGTCGCTTCGTCATCCCTTCACCGCCGTTCAGGTCGCGCGCGCCTTCTGGGAGCACATCATCAAGCTCCACGGCGTTCCCCATTCGATCGTCTCCGACCGCGACAAGATCTTCACGAGCGCGATGTGGCGCGAATTGCTCGTCGCCGCGGGAACCAAGCTACTCTACTCCACCGCGTACCACCCCCAGACGGATGGCCAAACCGAGTGCGTCAATCAGTGCTTGGAGATGTACCTGCGGTGTGTAGTCCACGACACGCCACGACAATGGCGCAAGTGGCTACCGGCGGCGGAGTTCTGGTACAATTCAGCGCATCATGCCTCCCTGAATTGCTCTCCCTTCAAGGCGTTGTATGGCAGAGAGCCCAATCTGGAGGGATTACCTCACCTGAGCACCGCGCTCCCCGGCGACGCGGCGTCCGGCGATCCGGACTGGGCTGCCCACACTAACCTGCTGCGTGCACAGCTGGCGCGCGCCCAAGCTCGCTTCAAGAAACAAGCAGATCGACACCGAGCGGAACGAGCCTTCGACGTTGGCGAACAGGTCCTTCTCAAGCTGCAGCCGTATGCACAATCCTCTGTCGCCAATCGCCCATGCAAGAAACTCGCCTACAAGTTCTTCGGTCCATTCTTGGTGACAGAACGCATCGGCACGCTGGCATATCGACTGCAACCTCCCCCAAACAGCAGCATCCACCTGGTATTCCATGTCTCTCAATTGAAGCCGTTTACTCCTGACTATACTCCGGTGTTCTCTGAACTGCCACGAGTACCGGACCTCGCCGGAGAGCAAACCGAACCAGTGGCAATCCTACAGCGGCGTATGATGAAGAAAGGAGATGCTCCAGTGGTGCAGCTGCAAGTTCAGTGGGCAAACATGCCATCATCGGCTACAAACTGGGAAGACTACGACGTCCTTCGTCATCGGTACCCATTAGCAAGCATCTGGGAAGAGTCTGCATCGCAAGAGGGAGGCAATGTCACGCCTGCAGATGCTGCTACTGCACCTGCAGCGTACTAACAAGTGCAGTTCAGTTATCTGAACCTGCAACCCACGGTTGGGCTGGTTCGAGTGCGTATGTGGGTTGTGATTGGGCTGTGACCTTGTAAGGGTGGCCCAGTGGGGCAGCTACATATATACGACTCTCAGGACGAAAGAAGCAGCGAGTGATTGATCGAGTCTTTCTTTCCCCTTCTCCACGCCTCTCACCTACTCTGCTTTCTCCTTCCTCACCCCAATTCTAGATCGAGATCCGCCTGGGCATTACACTTTAGTGTGCTTATAAAATCTAGTATCGCAGAGAAATAGTGTTGTTAGACAAGTAGAGAAGTAGCATTAAGAAACAAGCTACCCTTCTCAAGCCTTTACATCTCAAAATTCAACCAAGTCGAGCCTACATCGAACTGCTTTCTCCAGGCTGTAAAAATAGAAAGTCCATGGTTAATTGTATCATTCATTGGGCATAATAGTTGTATCTGTAACTAGATTTACGATGAAGATGTTCTTTCTACAAAAGAAACTATAGTCTTCCTGGTGTATATTCATTAGCAAGTCCATTATCAACAAACATAGTTGTTACAGACTGGATAAATTGCTGAGGAAGGGAAAAACAAGGGTAAATGGAAATTTATAACTTACTCCCTCTGTTCCTAAATATAGTCTTTGTAGAGATTCCACTAGGTGGACTACATACGGAGCAAAATGAATGAATCTAAACTTAGAATGCATCTATATACATCTGTATGCGGTTTATAGTGGAATCTCTACAAAGACTTACATTTAGGAACGGAGGGAGTATTTATTATGTAATTAGTGCACTCACCTTTGTAAAAACAATGGGCAACTCCTTGCTCTCTGCAAGATCGTTGAAATGATTGATGTCGCTAACTTTGATACTTTCAGTCACAATTCCATTCCACGCACTAACCATGTCTTTGCACAGCATGTCTCCCGACTCTCTTTCCTTTGATATCCTTTTTACTCTTATTTCCTGTGTATTTGCAGTGTAGCTCGCCGAATTGCCATGGTGGGCCAATATATGGAAACCCACACAATAATCTGTAACATTGACTATTTTAAGTAAGCACACCATGGGTGCCTTCTTGTTTGGAAAGAAGGGGTAGCGTAGTTGGGGAGGATCAAACTGGATTAACTCGTCTGAGGTGCATAAGTTTGTCTGCGAGAAAAAGGGAAAATAATGCTGCTGTGGATTAATTGGTACCAGAGAAACACCAGTGTCGATGAAGTAAACTGACCACCACTGATCAACTTTCTACCATGTAATGTCTCTACAAATACACTTCGAAACTTTGCAACGTGTTATGGTACGATTGGCCCGTTAGCCAGCCATACGGTTGGCACCACATCAGTGAAATGAGATTGCCATGCCATTTCAGACTAGCTGACTGATGGGCTCAGAGCTAGCTGATGATGCTCAATTTAAAAAACAAAAAATATGTTAATTTGAACTATTGCAATAAGTCTTATTCTTTAGGATTGGGAAGAAACGACAAGTTGAAATGAGAGTGAGTAGCAGGACAAGGTAGCAACGCTAAGAATATGACCCAAAAAAAGATGTTCGGCCACGAGTTCTCAGTAAGTTTTAAAGGTATGGACTATGGAGTTCCAAAGGATCATCATCACATGATAATAATTATTGGAATGTAATGTCTTAAATCTTCTTTTAGGCGGTTCAGTATGGAACAATTGTAAATAAAACTTTAAACTTATATATGCATCACATAATAAGGGAACTTACCATGTGAAGAACAATGCGCAATTCCTTACTAAAAGTGGTCAAATCCCCATCCATGTCACCAATGATGTCACTTGGTTCAGCATCTTCGCTCACAATCCTGTTACACAAAAACAACTTGTCTTGGCACTGCATGTCTCCTAGTTCCTTTTCCTTTGCTGTCCTTTTTAGAACAAGTCTTTGAGTGGTCTTTGGTGGCATAATCCTTTCAGACGGTTTTACATACCAGGCCACTTTGCTGTTTGGCAAACCTGTACTAAAAGCCACGTAGTAATCTGTACTGTTGACTACATTAACTGAGAACACGCACACCTTGTTTGGCAGGACGTGGAAGTTGAGCTCAGGCGGGTCAAATTGGATCAGCTCATTTGAGGCACATGGACTACTTTCCTGCCAAAATGAAAACATCGGCTCATTAATTTGGTCCAGTGAAAATCATCATCAGTTCATGTTTACTGATTTTTATCACAGATCAAAGCGGGGTGCTCACAGTTAGCAAAGATGTACTGTTACATGACCCGACCACAATTATCACACAAACATGGAGTACTCTGATTATTTGAGTAAATGATGGTTCAGCCATCCTGTGGTAAGTCACTAATAATAAGGGAATATTTTTGCTCTTGCACTAACCGAGGATGTAAAAACTGTAAAATGCCACTTTGGGGGTTGGTTAGGGGCGTTACTCTTCCACTTAAGTAGGATATGTTAGAGTACTATATATAGCCATGCAGCCTTTTGTATTTACCTCATTGTATAAGGGTTTTTCTGCATATTTCATGCACCTGTACTTGTATATATACTGGCCTATGGCCTAATGGGAATACAAGTTGCATATTTCCTAACATGGTATTAGAGCTCAGGTCTTTTAAGCATGCGCAACTCGTGCTTGATCCTCTATTCACGCCGTCGGCGTCTCGTTACCAGCCATCGCTGCTCTCTCTACCCCGCCCCGTCTCATCACTGCTTCGACTGCTATTGTCCATGCCCTCTTCGCTACTTTCTTGGGATCGAGGTCCCTTCTACCTTTGAGGGCTTTTTTATTTCCCGGGAAAAGTATATCCAGAATTTTCTTGCTCGTCAGCACTTACTGATGACCGCACCATTGAGACTCCCATGGAGCTCAATGTTCACCTCTGTGATACTGATGGTGACCCTTGTCTGATCTGAGCGTAATCGTCATCTTGTTGGGAGTCTTGTCTATCTGGCTATCACTCGTCCGGATATCTCTTATCCAATCCATATTCTGAGTCAATTTGTCTCTGCTCCCACTTTGGTTCACTACAGTCACCTCCTTGGTGTTCTCTGATATCTTCGTGACACGATCTCTCACCGTGTGTTCTTTCCTCACTCTAGTTCATTATAGCTTCATGCCTATTCAGATGCTATATGGCCTAACAATCCCTCGGATGGTCATTCACTTTCTGCTTACTTGTGTTTTTCTTGGTGGTTCTCTCATTGCTTGGAAGACAAAGAAACAGACTGCAGTTTCCCGTTTGTTGTTATGGTGGTTGCTCCAGGACATTGGTGTTGCTGTCACTAAACCTACTGTTCTACTGTTTGACAATACATGTGCTATTAGAATTGCGCGGGACCACGTGAAGCATGAACTCACCAAGCATATTGGTGTTGATGCTTTTTATGTGCACGCTGATGTGCATGACCAGGTTATTGCTCTTCAGTATGTGCCTTTCGAGTTATAATTGACGGATTTCTTTACCAAGGCCCAAGGCCCAGACTAGAGCACAACATGGCTTCTAGCTCTCCAAACTCAGTGTTGTTTATCCACCATGAGTTTGAGAGGAGAGGTGTTAGAGTACTATATATATAGCCATGTAGCATTTTGTATTTACCCCATTTGTATAAGGGGTTTTCTGCATATTTCCTACACATGTACTCGTATATATACTGCCCTATGGCCTCATGAGAATACAAGTTGCATATTTTCTAACAGGATATATGTATAGTGCCACTTTTCCTTGCTGCTAGTACTCACGTCAACCAATTACTTGTTAATTTCACAAAATACCTTTTGTTTGAAAATTATCACAAATCTATACTTTTAAGAAACTAATTCATATAACCATATTTTGTAGCATGATCTGAACAGAGACATCCATTTCGTTGATGGATAGTCTATTCTGCACTAAAAGTGGTATATATACCAAAGAACTATTGGGTAGAAGTCTAGTAGAGAAGTATAGTCTCGTGATGTTTTTTTATAATTCAGCAAGAAACACGAATACCTTCTAAGCTAAGCAGCCGTCACATGTATATGTATCATTTCATTCATATATATTTGCAAATATACAATGATTTTCTATAAGTATAATGTTTTCTGTCAGATAAAAGAGATGATCATATTTCATGAGAAGTGTTCTTTCATAGTATAGCAATTTTATATGTTTAATGTGAAATAATCATGAAATCTGCAGACAAATTGGAGACGTGTTATAATAGAGTAGTGAGATAGTAGTGTTGTTGTGTTAGAAACAACTGTAACGGGTACGTGCTTGACCAGGGTACGTAAATGCAATGTCTGCATGTGTACAGCAGCCCTACCGGTTGGGCCCGTCATACTAAAAGGTGATTGTATACAAGGATTTTAAATAGGTTCGACCATCCACACCTGATCAGTTTAGTCCTATCAAGGGTGACATTAGTAGGTAATGATCTTACTAGGCTTCCTTTTGGAACCCCTAATCACTAGGTCAAGTTGGGTCCAACTTTGGGAATTGGGACCCCTTAACTCTAGGTCAAGGAAGGCTACCATTTAGGTTGCCCTAGAGCACCCTTGCAAGTTTGCTCTAAACCTCACCTCTTGGAAAATCTTATTCCAAATGAGAGATGTATGTATAGGTGGAAGGAGGTATCCAATTAAATCGCACCTACCCTGAGTGAATAACCTTCTGGGTTTGGCTTGCCACTCGTGATCGTTGCTGGATGGCGGATCGCCTCGAACGCCTTGGCGTCGAGCACAAACCCACCTGGGTGTTCTGTGATCAGACGTTGGAGATGATGCAGTACCTGCTTGTGGACTGCCTCTTTGCCCATGAGCTTTGGTTGTGGATGCTTTCCTGGTTCACGCCACCTACTGTCGCTGGCAATGGGATCCCTGCTGCACAACTGGTGGCTGATCGTTGTGCTTCTGACTTCCTGGCAACTTTGGAAGCACCGCAATGTGCACCTTTAACAACGTGTTGCCGAATCTCCCTTTGCTGTGGATTGCATCAAGGACGCAGCATTCCTACGCCTGGTCTAGTAGAGCTCACGGTGCTCTGGGAGATCAAACTCCCCCTTAAGATCCGCATATTCTTATGGCAATGGGTTAGAGGACGCCTCCCCTCGGGCACTGAGGTCCGTAAGCGTAATGGACCCGGGGATGGGCTTTGCCCCATTTGTCTGGTTCCGGAAGACTGCAACCACATCTTCTTTCGGTGCCCAACGGCGCAGTTTTTATGGAGCTGCTTTCGGGAGGTAGTCGGAGGCTCATGGTGCCATGACAACCTCCCGGATTTGTTCGGGGAGACCCTCCGGCTCCCCGGGTCTAGGCGCGCCCCTATTTGGGTCGCGCTCGGCACTCTTGCCTGGTCCCTTTGATGTACCCGTAATAAATTAGTCATCGAACGAGTGATTCCGTCCCGTGTGACTGATGTGATCTACAAAATGTGTGGCTTCTTGCAGCTTTGGAGACCGCTTAGCAAGCGGAGTGACCGAGTCATCGACAGCATCATGGCGGGTCTT
>NC_041385.1:83641025-83659365 GCF_002162155.2 Triticum dicoccoides
TGCCCCCAGCATGTTCGTTGACTTTTTGTACTTGTACCTTAATGTTGGATGCTTGATGTTGGACGCTTGGTGGTATGTTTTATAATATAAAGCGGGGGGAAACCCTTTTTCGTTAAGGGGCTTAAGAATTATTCTCCCACCCCTGTGGATGTTGTTTAATTAGCACATTCTTTTTTCCTACTACTTTGTACTCTACCCTTTTGTGCATGAACCTATTCTCCTACCCTTTCAATGCAATGAAGCCCAAGATTTTTGCGCTTTCTCAAAAAAAAAATGAGTTATGAGTAGTCCATAATCCATATAGAGGCAACGGGGTTTCTGCAAGTGGCTATGTAGCATTAACCTCTTTCTTTGTGGATTGCATGAGCTCTAAATATGATTACAATCACTTTTATGCAATGGATCATGAGCTTTAGGTATCCTTTGTAGACGTAGTAATAGAAAGGGTAATACAAATAAAAAACAATGCATTGCATAATTTAGAATCTCACCTTGTGAAAAAAAATGGGCAATTCTTTACTCTCTTCCTCACTCATATAACCAATGATGTCTCTAGCTTCGACACCTTCAGTCACAAGACGGCTCCAAAAAAATATCTTGTCTTCTAACTCGTACTCCTTGCCTCCTGGTCCCATTTCCTTCAATTGCCATACCATCGTGCTTTCTCTAGTGGATCTTGGTGGCAGAATTCCTTCCATAAATGATTCTTTACGTCTTGCTGCATTCTTTACCACGCTATATACATTGAAAGCAACATTGAAATCTGTAATGTTGATTATATCAAACGTGAACGGAAATATCTCCTGCGGCGAAAAGGGGAAGTGGAGCTCAGCGGGATCAAATTGGATCAACTCATTTGAGGTTAATGAGCTTATCTGCAAAATAAAGACAATTATGAAGCTATGTACTGATCGGACACGGAGAAATATGCAATGAGAAAACTTCTTTCTCAGTTCGTTTATGCTGAAGTAACTAAAGTGATCTAAGACTAGTATCAATTTTTTTAATGGTAACCCGGCGACCGGCGGTGTGGTTGGATTTAAGGAGGAAGCCCCTGAAGTTGATCGGTTCAGGGAAGGAATATGGCAGAGGGCAGGGCACCGGCGATCCAGTGCTCTATTCAATTGCCATGCCGCTCGTTTTCCATCTGCTCCTGCCATCTTGTCCATAGACTACAGCCCAAAGAAGCGTGGAAGGCATTAGAGTAGCCATGACTCATAGGCCACGTCGGAGCCTGCACCAGAGCTGAGAATAGACTTTGAAGCTCAGTGGTCTGCGGCAGTTGGTTCAGGCCGAGGCAGTGATGCAGTCTACACAGCTCATTGGGCTCTAATGAATCGTCACCACTTACCAAAAGAGGATCCTACAATTTTTCTGACGGTGCTACGGCGGGCTGACGCCGGCATGAACTATTTTCATTATAAATAAGAGTGGCATACAGCATGATGGGTACAACAGATACACCTGACACACACAACAAGGAACAAGGAACAACAACACCCGACACGGAAACAAGGAGCAACAGAAGGACAACCAGAAGCGAGTTATAACAAGCAGCCAACACAAAGAACTTTGCAATCATCACCACGAGCGGACCAAGAAGAGAGGGAGCTAGCTTTGTTGGGTCAGTCAAAGGGAGATCCGCCACCGAGAAGACATAGAGAAGAAGTCACCTGTTGTGCGATCACTCTGCACCTTGAAGAGCTAGGAAGTTGCAACCATCGTCGAAGGGCATCCCACTGCCTAGGAACGTCGCGACAGAAAGAGCCGTGCCGAAGGGAAATATTCCGCCAAGACAGTCCTACACCTCCTCTGGGCCACACCATGGCCACCATCACAATTAGAGAGAACCAGAGCACTATGCGAGGCCACCAAACCTCAGACGCCGTCAAAGGAAATCGAACACCGAGACCTCACTGCCGCCACGAGCCACCAAAAAGAGAGGTCAACCATCAGCATAGGATGACCAAGGCATTGGTCGCCACCACAGAGCACCTCCACCGCCACCGCCCTATAATCCAACAAACTAAGCCAACGCTCCAACCCAGACATCAATCAACCAACCATGGATCCCTGGCTCCTAAAACAACGCCCCCAAGGGGGAAAACGACATTAAAGATGTCATCATCGTCTGGTCTCGCCTGGAGCACCGGAAAATAGCGGGCAATGGTAGCTCCCCAATGACATCTTCATGAAGGGAAAAAACGCCCGGGGGAGTCGCTATCATTGTTGCCGATGAGGTTGGCACTAGGCTTTCATCTGAAGCATCCCGGCCCGGCCGACTCTGCAAACGCCGGCCACCGAGTCCGGCAGCTCAAACCTTCCCCCTCCCACCAGTCCACGGCCACCGTCCCTGCTAGGTCCAGCAAGAGACTTCGGCTATCGCATCCGCTCACCTTGAGCATTTGCGCACAGAGTTGGATCGGCCTCAGTTGCCACCCGCACCCATTCCCTCGCCGTCAGCCACACCACCCTACCACCACACGCCTACCCCACCAACAACAGCCACTACCGACCCCCAGACGCAGCCATGGTCACTGATGGCCGTGCAAGCTGGATCTGGGCATAGAGAGCCCCTAGACTGCGCACGGCAGCTCACCACAGTCACCACGTCGCATGAGCCAACATGCCGCGCTGACCACCATCTCCGCCATGCGCCACCAGGCCCCGATCACGGGCGTGGGGACCGCCGATAAATGGAGCAAGCCGCTGTCCAAAGGGAGCTAGATCTAGGGCTGGAGCTCCTCATGACAGAGCGGTGTTGGATCTCCCGGTTGACCGAGCAGTCCGAGACTCTGCACGACACGGCGCCACCACTGCCGATGCGTGCCCTTGTTCACACGTGAGTTTCCGGCGCCACGTCTGGACAAGAGGAGGGAGAGCCGTCCCCGGCGACACCCTCCGGCGGCAGTGGGAGGAGTAAGAGGGAGGTGGGGTGGGTGTGGGCGGCGGCTGGGGTTTCTCCCGAGCTGCCCGCGGGAGCGACACGGGCAAGAGGATCCTACAGTTGCAACCTCGTGATTCTGTTTGGGTCCTTGGGGTTGATTGTTGGGATATTTTAGACATTTTATTTGGGTATCAGAGAGTGAAAAACTAAATGGGAACGATTTTTCAAAACAAAAATCAATAATAATTGCATAACCAGTGAACTTGCCTTGCTAAGGACAATAGGCAACTCCTTGCTCTCTTTTTCAACCATATAATCACCAAGGTCGCTGTCTTTGACACCTTCGGTCACAATGCTGTTCCACACAAAGTACTTGTCATTGACCTGCATATGTTCTGATGCCTCTTCCTTTCGTTCCCTTGTTACCATAAGTTTTTGTGTGGACTGTGGTGGCAGGATTCCTCTTGCTGGCTCTGTGTGACACCATGCCGCATTTGTTGGCCTGCTATATGTATTGAAACCAACATTGTAATCTGTAATGTTGACTATCTTAATTGAGGACAGCACCTTCTTGTTTGGTAAGATGGGGAAGAAAAGTTCGGGTGGATCAAAATGGATCAGCTCGTATGAGGCCGGTGAACTTGTCTGCAAAACAGAACAAACACATGGATTAAGCGTATGCTACTTCTATAAATGTAACCACTAAGCATCAAAAGCTGTAGTGTTCCAATTCTGTACTCATTGGCACTTCGTTTGATTCACTGTTCTTTTCGTATGCTCTCAAGTATATACATCTCCTATTATTCTTGAATGTTTACCAGTGTTTGTTGTTTGTCTTAATTCGTATTTAAGAAGAGAAGAATAATCTAAATAAGCAAGTCAAAAAGTGTTCTGAACTGAAGAGGGTACAAGGAGCTCACTAGCTTAAAATTTGCCTAACGTAACAGGTTCGGGAGCTCCAAAGGTTCAGTATGCAAATGAGTTTGGGGGTAATTAACTAATGGGTATTTAGATCTTTCTAGGGGTCAAGAGGAAAAATACAAGGGTAAACAAAAACATAAAACAGAGTAACTCACCTCTGTAAGAACAATGGGCAACTCGGTAATCTTTATCTCAGACATGCTATCAATGACATGAAGGGGAGCCTTGGCGCAGTGGTAAAGCTGCTGCCTTGTGACCATGAGGTCATGGGTTCAAGTCCTGGAAACAGCCTCTTACAGAAATGTAGGGAAAGGCTGCGTACTATAGACCCAAAGTGGTCGGACCCTTCCCTGGACCCTGCGCAAGCGGGAGCTACATGCACCAGGTTGCCCTTTTTTTTTTATGCTATCAATGACATCACTGACATCTTCACTCACAATGCCATTCCAGACCATATATTTGTCTTTGCAATGCATGTCTGTCAGTTCCTTTTCCTCTGTTATGCTTGTTACCATAAGTAATTGTGTGGACCGTGGTGGCAGAATTCCTTCTGACGGATTTGTGAAATACTTTGCTGAATTGCTTTTCTTGGTGCATATACTGAAACCGATGAAGTGATCTGTACGGTTGACTATGTTCACTGAGGACAACACACTCTTGTTTGGAACCAAGGGGAGAAAGAGCTCAGGAGGATCAAACTGAATCAACTCATTTGAGTTTGTCTGAAAGAAAAAGAAATAGCTGTGGATCAATTGGTCCCATAAGAATATTTAAGTAGAGTACATTATCTTCCCGTGTAAACTACACAATCATTATCCTTCGACTTGAGTAACCCAAGCATCATTGACCAAGATTCCAAGCAACATTGCAACAATACATTATTTGTTTCTGACATAACAACCATGACAAGCTAATGGGTAACATTTAATAGTTGGCGCTCCTAACAGTCCCCCACCTCTACGCATGCCTTGTCATTAAAAACGTTCTGGAATGATTTGATGAACGTAGAGTGTCGGGTTCTCGAAGTGGAGGATGCATATGTTGACTATTTTTTGGACTTATTCTGAAGTAGAGTTGAATTCCAACTTGTGGGAACTTTATATCAAAATATTTAATTCAGAATAAGTATAAAAAATAAGAAATCTGAATTGATTTTTTTGGTAAAGGAACATTTCTTTTCTGAAAGATTTGTATGAAAAGATGGTTTGAACTTTTGGACTAGCTAGTGGGTAGCATGGTAATAACGAGTGTTTAAAAAAAAAGTAATAACGGGTGTTCTTAACATTGTAATGCCACTAGGTTCAAACATGGAACAATTTCATATGATTAACTACTTCCTCAAAGAATTCAAAAGAAAAATATAATATTTGGACTATGGCAAGAAGTCTTATTCTCGAGAAATTTAGAGGCAATGACAGTACATATTGCAAAGGTAGTCATTAGTAAATGTTCTGCAAGCAGTCCTCATTGAGCTGCAAAAGCTGAAAAGGTACAAGGAGCCCACTAGCAAAAATAATGTACTACCTCCGTTCCAAAATATAAGATGTTTTGATAGGCTATTTTAGTCTATTTTGAAACAGATTAAGTACATAGAACTACTGAGATCACTAAAAGGACATTGACAAAGGGTTCCAGTAACCACAATATTTTTTAATGAAAGTAACCACAGAATTTCAGATGGCATCAATTCGCATGCTTTAGATCTTAGTTTTAGTTGGAGAGGGAGGCAGGACCGCAGGAGTATATAAAATTAAAATTGACACATTACATTATTAGGGAAGTTACCTCCATGAAAACTATTGGTAACTCTTTACTCTCCTTCTCAGATGTGCATCCTTTCAGGTCGACAGTGTTAACACCTTCATTCACAAAGCTGCTCCACACAATGTACTTGTCTTTGCACTGCGTTTCTTCGAGTGCATCTCCCTTTTGTATCCTTGTTACCACAAGTTCTTGTGTGGACTGTGGGGACAGGATTCCACACGGTGGCTCAGTATTGTACAATGCCGCATTATTTTCCTTTCCAAATGTATTGAAACCGATGTAGTAATCTGTAATGTTGACAATCTTTATTAAAGACAACAGATTCTTTTTTGGCGAGAAGGGGAAGCATAACTCGGGGGGTACAATCTGTATCAGCTCATTTGAGGTAGATGGATTTATCTGTAGAAAAGAACATAGCTGTAGATTAACTGGTACTCCCTCCGTTCCAAAATAGATGACTCAACTTTGTATAAAATTAATACAAAGTTGAGTCATCTATTTTGGAACGGAGGGGGTATAAACGAATCATGCAATAGGAGAACATCATCTTGCAGTGTGAACTACTCCCTCCGTAAACAAATATAAGAGTGTTTAGATCACTAAAGTAGTGATCTAAATGCTCTTATATTTCTTTACGGATGGAGTACATCATTCCGCTTTTTTCTAGTAGGGTAAAGTAATATTTGATGACCAAAGTGGGACTCTCCCATGCATTAGCAAGAAGACGCGGCAATATCAAGAATCTGAAGGTAGACAATAACGATTTGACTGCGGTGATGTTCTGCCACCTCTGCGACTCGTCGTCAACAAAGCCTTGGAATTGCCTCGCTGGATAGAGTCTTCGGTTTTAATTGTTGGGCTCATGTCCATGTATCTTGACATGCTTTGGGGTTAAATCTAGTATGGACTAAAACTACATTTTAGTATTGATTCCTATCTCGAAATTAAACTTGTAATAAGTAAACATATTTTCATGGGACCATATTTTGTAAAATGTCAAGTTTTTGTAAGTCACTTTAAAATTTTGCTACACGAATAGAACCCGCTAGTCTGCATTACAATTGGCATATACCCCCTTCTATTCAAATAAAGAGGATTGTATAAAACTCAGACCAAATGAGAGAGGAGTAAGAAAAAGGAGGGAGTAGTAACTTATATATAGTTCCAAGGTTTATTAACTCTCTTAATTACTTGGATGACCTCACAAACGGTGATCACTAATTACCAATCTAATCTTTATGGCTGAGTGGAGAGAGATGTCCTTTTTTTGATACTATGATTACAATGACTATTAATGAAAAAATGATGGTCCAGATACTCTACAATGCCCCATAATTTGGGTAAAATTTCTGGCCTGGGATGCCCTAAAGTACTCATGTAAAATAAATTTCACATTGTTAAAACTTTGGATGAAAATTTTAAAATTTAGAATATGCAATATAGACTGAAAAGGCCAATGGTGAATAAAAAACGATTTTTTTCGTGACGAACTATTATTATTATTATTTTGAAATCATTATTAAGAAAATTATTAGGAATAATGAGAGCTTTAACCTTCTAATCAAACCAGTGTTGAACACAGAACCACTTTGCTTGTTTGGAAAAGCCAAAAATCATATTGATGTTTTAAAAGAAAAGAAACGGTTTAAATAATTATGAGAAGTCTAAGGATTTGGAAGAAATTACAAGTCGGCATGACAGTGAGGAATAACATTGTAGGCCTAGACACTAAAGAACATATTGGGTGGCGGTCTAGTGAACCATCACTGATTACAGTGTTGTGTGAACCTTAGATATGCAGAGGCGGGAGTGATCTCAGTATGGTTGTATCATCTTGATGTAATTGTCTGAGTTCAATAAAAGCTTCCATTATCTAAAAAATATAGTGATGTGTTTTCACTGTGTTGCAAACATATCCATCATCTAAAGTAGGAACTCACTCATCCTCCATTCTTAAATAGTTGGAACTCACTACCTATTTTTTTTCTCTTCATGCAACTATGCCACATCATCAAGTCACATGCATGTGGTGATAAGTTACAATTTGTGCACTAATCTATTAATGCAACCATGCCACCTCAGCAAGCATGCATGTCAATTTGTTTCACTAAATGTTACACGCTACATTTTTGTACTTGGAGCAAATATATGTAGGTCATGTTACACATTTTTTATTATTAAAAATGGCACCCCGTTTGACTTCAACCCAATAAATTTGTTCTTTTATACAACATTTTATCATTGCTTCATATACTTCATTGTCTTCACAATATATTCCGAGAGCATTCCCAAATTTGTTTCTGCAATAGTTTTAGTTTTTTAGCATCTATTTATGCATTTGCTTTACCAACATTCCCGCAGCAACACTCGGGGCATCATCTAGTAAAAAGAAAGGTAAGGTGCTTGGAGCTAGCTCACTATCTTGTATTCTAAAATCTTAGTTTAAGATTCGGAGGCCAAATACACAGGGTAACAAAAAGTAAAACTAATGCATTCAAAAATTAGGGAGCTCGCCTTGGCAAGAACAATGGGCAACTCTGTAATCTCTTCGTTGGCAACATGACAAGTACGGCTGTGGTAGACGGGAAACTCTGTACCATCTTTATTCTCCACAACGCAATCACAGAGGTTGTCAATGGGCAACTCCGTACCTTCTTCATTCAACAAAAGGAGATCACTGGCTTTGACATCTTGAGTAAGAATGAAATTGTGCAGGAAGCACTTGTCTTTGCTCTCGCTATCTTCTAGTTCATTCTCCATTGTTTCTCTTTTCACCACAAGTCTTTGAGTAGACCGTGGTGGCACAATTCCATTTCTTGGTTCTGTGTCGTACCACGCCTTATTTTTTTTCCAGACATAGTTCTTAAAATAGATGGAGTAATCTGTCATGTTGACCATATTAACCGAGGACAGCGATGTCTTGTTGGGCAAGAATGGGAAGTAGAGTTCAGGAGGATCAAATCGGATCAGCTCGTCTGAAGCACATGGGCTTATCTGCAAAAATTAACAGAACTGTGGATAAGGCACGGAAAACGAATTCTTGATTTTTTTCTTGAAAAAATGACACGGAAAATGATGCAATGTGAACATCGCCATCAGTTCATTTCTACTGAAACAAATCAATCATCGTTGACCTATTCATGATTTCACATGGAAGCGATCTAAGTGTGAAACGCCTTCAGCGTACAAGATATAATTTTTGGAGCAATTCAGGTTTACTAATGGGTGAAGTAGCTCTAAAGCACATCACAAGTCGAGATGACAGTGAGGAGTGAGGAATTAAATTGGCTGCCATTGATATTTTGCAACATATTTCCATTGTGTTTGCAAAGATATTTATCATGTAAAGAAAACATGGGTCAAAGGGTTAATTGTCACCACAAGGATCATTCCATTGGAATGGAGACCTCATGATTCTACTAGATGGTATGGGAGGCCAGAGATAAGGGTAACAAAAAGCAAAACTATTGCATTGCATAATTAGAGAACTCACCTTCTGAAGATTTATGGGCAACTCCTTAGGCACTTCTTCAGTGATGAAAGGAATGAGGTTGTCAGCTGCGACACCTTCAGCCACAATCATGTTCCACACAAAGAACTTGTTCTCCCACTTCATATCTTCTATTTCTGTTTCTTTTTTCTTTGCTACCCTTTTTATAAGGATTCTTTGAGTGGACCGTGGTGGTAGAATTCCTCGACCCGATCTTGGGACCACATTTCTTGTCAACGAAGATGTAGTTTCTAGAGTCAACAAAGATGCAATGAAACCAACATAGTAATCTGTAATATTTTCTATGTTAAGCCATGCCATTGAAGCCTTGTTTGGCCAGCAGGGGATTCTGAGCTCAGGTGGATCAAACTGGATCAGATCATTTGAGGTACATGGGGTCATCTGCCGAAATGAACACAGATATGGGTTAATATTAATCTGAGAAACATGCAAGCAGAGAACATTACTTGTTCGTTTCATATTGAAATAAATTGATCATCATTCACAAAGTTGGGACGTTGTGCCACCAGCAACAATATTCCCAATGAGATGATATTGTATAGTTTTTTGTTTTTAAAAAACCATGAGCGCTGCTTTCAATCATTAGAAATCGCCAAGGCAACCCGAAGAAAACAAACACGAAAATCATAGAGTCCCAAACGCAAACTGAAAAGAGAAAGAAAACAAAGATTATACAACTACAAAAAAAAAAAAAACATGCCCACTCCGTTAACCAGTTACGACCGGGATCCGCTGGAACAGACCCTTAGCGCCCGCCCTTCCCCACAGCAAGGCCTCGTCTTTAATCATCCGGTCTATCATCCGGTCTAATTCCTCCGTGGAACACGATGTCTTTCGAAAGACTGTTCTGTTTTGCTCCTTCCAAAGTTCCCATAGTAACAACATTGCCATAGTTGCCGATGTTTTCTTGCCCTCTTTGCCCAAAAGGATTTTAGAGGTTTTGATTCTGTTTGACCACCACTGTTGGAGGGAATCGTCGCCCCTCCAGCTGTCCAGAATGAAAGCCAATAGGTTTGTCCAAGCGTCGACCTTTCGCCAAATGGTCCTAGCAAAAGCACGATCCGTGAAGATGTGTGTTGCATTTTCATGCCTCGTCGGTTTGGAGGATTTTTACAGGAAAAACATAGAAACAAGGATTCCAAAGGAAATTTTCCTATAGGTGCATTCGGTTTGTAGGAAACACATACAAGAATTTCATAGGAATACAATTCATTTCCTCTGTTTTTGGAGAATTCTACACATCCACTCAAAGCCTCATTTTTTGCATAGGAACGAGGCAAGACAAATCCTTAGGATGGCAAGTGTCATCCTAACAAATTCATATACTACTCCTAAATCCTACGTTTTTTTTTCCTCCAAACCGAACAAGCCCTCATATTTGATGAAACAGAAAGGGCACCAAAATGTTGGCCGTTGGATGGGTGGAGCAGAGGGCCTCGCGGAAGGAGGGCGGCGTCCGACGCGAGGAGCTGGCTTCTACCGAGGAGGGGCTGTGCTCCTGCCAACCCAAGGCGCGGGGGAGGCCATGGAGGCTGGTTGGGTGGGCGACGGGGCCGGACTGGCCATTGGCAAGAGGGGGGCATGGGCGGAGTGGCTCAAGAGTGGAGTGTCGTCTTCTTTCAGTCGGTTCCTTCCTTCCGCATCATAGCGACTGGCCGCCATGGCTCCCTGCAGACGGCAAGGCACCCTCTAACTAGAGACTATCGTGCTCCTCCTTCCGCCGCGGCAGCACCCCAAATGTCGGACAAGTTGTGACTATGCGCACACTCTGCCTAGTGTATTTGTATCAACGCACTCTCAGTTTATCTTCGGTGAGGACCCGTATGGGCAGCGTGCTCATATCGAGGGAGGCGACAATTTGTCTTTGTTCTTTGCGAAAGTTGGGCCCCAGGCGCCGGCCGTGCAGATCTTGCCCCGCCCAGCGCGCACGAGATCCTTGCGGCCGGACGAACACATCTGGGCAGAGGAAGGTGCACAGAGAAAAACGTCGGGACAGGCGGGACACCACACAAAGCGGGTAGGAGGTAGTTTAGGAGCGCCGGTGCCGGGGCCACAGCTGGCGAGGAATAGTTGAGGGAGGGGCTGCCGCTAGCGGGAGAGGGGAGGAGCCGGAAGTTTATGGCAAGCATGATTCTCCTATGTCTGTCGGTTGCGGCCCGGATAGGCCCGGGAGAAAATTGATTATTTGCCCTGCATTACTTCTAACTTGGATAATCCCCCCCCCCCCTTAAGATTGACGGGTGGGCCGGACCCACTAGCCATTGAGAGAGCCCTGGGGAAAATCATCAAACCCCATATAAAATGGGGCAAATGATCCAAATCCCCGGCCTGATCACCCCTACATCTGGTCCTCTACAATTACATACCACAAAATTACAATCTCAAACCCTTTACAACCTCAAACCCATCCTACCAACAAACCAACTTGTGGTGGGCTGGTTAGGAGGACAGTGGTATTCCCAACCCACCGGAGTTCAATTCCTAGACTTGAACATGTCCTCACACATTTCTGTATTTATTTCAGGCCTTCCGGCTATGTGCGTTCAGTGGTAGCTAGGGGTGAGTGTATTACATATGTATAAGCGTATGTGTCTGTACTATTTTAAAGAAAACCGTACTACCCTTGCAAACACAAAATAACCCACATACTACTACATAGAGATATGAACTAGCCTATTAACACTACTCATCGTCGGAGATGTACACGACGTCTGTGTGGGCGATCCCAGATGGATCGACCTCCTACTCGTTGGCCGCCTCATCTACGACCACGAAGAGTTCGTCGCGCTCCATGGACGTGTGTTTGAGGAAGCGGTGGATGGCCTCCACCTTGAGCTCCGACCGTATGAAATCGAGGACGGCTTGCTACTCAGCCGCCTCTTCCACTTGGGCGACATCGAACTCCGTCAACACTTTGTCCTTGGCAAAGCCTGCAGCTGAATCCACCTCACATGCATCCTCTTCCTTCTCCAGATTTATGTCCTCCATGGCCGGGTCCGGCCCGTCCTCCTCCTCTGACTCCGGCGATTCTGGAGGCAGTCCGACTACAATCAGAGCTTTGCGCTGATGGAACAGAAATTGTTAGTACACTCGGTAGGGTGCCTGGCGAGGTCGGAAGTACCAGGATGGAACCCACATGCACAAGCTACCCAGGTTCAGGCCTCCCGAGGGTAATACCCTACGTCCTACTCTTTGTTGCTATCCATGGTGGGGATACCTCATGCGAGGGATTACAATGGTGTAGATGTGATTGCTACCTAGAGTTGTTCTACGAGAGAGAGAATAATTTTAATTATTTAATGACTTCTTATGTTGTGTTGTGGCCTACCTTGTTTGAAAATTTATTTTAAATAACTCATCTTATTTAGCTCGAGATCGACTCGAGATCATAACAAGCTGAGCATGAGCCATTTTCTACAGCTCGACCTTGAGCTTCGCTCGATTTGAGATCGCCCAAATTTTAGTATAAGTTAAGTTGAGCCTAATCCAACTCGAACGAACTCGACTCATTTGCAACCCTGATTACGGGCTGCATATGCGTCATTTGACCCCGAGTGGATTACTGCATCTAGCCTGCTATGTGACCCTCTGTGAGTGCTTTCTTGGGGTCCTCCCTCACTTTGGCCTCTGGAAGCACTTCTTTGAGTTCGTGTCGCGTTTGATGAAAGGCAATATTCTGGCCTATGGAGGAGCAGCCATCTGGCCTGGCCTTGGCTCCCGATATTTTGAGCTCACATCACCTCCTGAGGCAAAGGAATGTGAGTAGTATTTGTTCTATGCACCAGACATAGTGGGGCATTACACGAAGGTCGGACTGCCCCGTTTGCTAATGTGCCCTCATGGCAGAAGCCAGAGTGGGGCTCAGTGCTAGAGGTCTCCTTGGAGACCGCCACACTGATAGAGGTAGTCCATCATCTTCCAGATATAGGGTTGTAGGGCGTCCACATCCTGAAGACCTAGATGGAGAGGAACATCCAGTCCCCGGGATGGAGGGAATTTCCTATGTTTGACTACAAAGGTCTTAAGGACCCAATCACCTTCTCGACTGGGAGATCACGGAGGCAGACATGGAGCTCCATATGCATTTGGTTACTGGTCTCCTCCTAGGTGAGATCTGCTTGGGGGTCGCCATGGAGCCCTATCACCAGGGCAATCCTTGCCCCGAGGTAACTCATGGTGACCTGCTTTGATGCCTTTTTATATTTGAAACTTGCCTTTTGCTTGTGTTGGTGTTGCTTGCTTGTTCTTAGACCTTCCAGGATTTCATCTTGATCCCTCCTCAGCCCCGTTGTGCTGATGCGGCTATGTATTGTGTCAAGGCTTCGTGGCCGCCTCCTTGGTGTACTCCGAGGGTGCGGTGCATGCACAAGCGGACCCGTCGCCAGGGAGGTCACAGAAGAGGTCGAGAAGATGACTATCGCCCTTCCATTGGCGAGAGTCATGTGGTCTTGAACCACGCCGTCTGCAAGCCTAGCTGTCGAGAGTGCTGGGACCCACAAGCTACATGTGAGTTCGTCGGTCTCGGCTTCAAGCGAACAAGAGCCCCAGGAGACCTCCGTTTTGTGCACCTTGACAGAGACTGGCAAGGGTATGGCTGGAACACCGAATCTTGACACCGAAAGAGAGCCGCCGCATCAATCAAGTGAGGTGGACTCCCCAAGTGTGGAGGCCGCTAGATCGTCCAGCCCACCCAAAGTGATGACATCGCATGCTGTCGTGCCTGAAGTGATCCCCCGTCATAGGCCCAAGGTTGGTGCTCGAAAACCCTTATCCAAGTATTGTTTTTCCTCCATCCGTGATTTTTGCTCGATTGTTTTCCTTTGTTCTTTATGCGACTTCATAATCCTGTAGAGCCACACACCTTAGGAAGAAACTTGCAGGCCACCGCTTGAACTCGAGTCCTCATCCTTCTGTTATTTTGTTGCCTTTTGGAGAGTGGCCCTATGGCGACCCAGCCCCTTCAGCTGTTGCAGGCCAGGACCAGCTAGAGTTGAGATGCTTTGCGAAGCCCCCATCGGTCCAGGGTTGTGACAAAGTTGTGGATCCGGATCGTGGGTCTGTGTTGGGCACTGATTCTATGAGTTGTTCCATGCGGGCTCCTGCTTCTACCTCGGATGATCTTGAAGGCTCGGATATGTCGAAGGAAATGAAGTCTGCACTTCAGGAGAGCAGTGTGCTTGCTCGTGCACGCATGCCGCGTGACGAAGCTCGCAACAAAGGTATGTCGAAGTGTCAAAGAGTCTGTCACCCTCCTAGTAGCCCCCGAGCCCTGAGTGCACTGTGGTTTGCCATAATGGGCTCGAGGTTTCTTCCTTGAACTGTTATGTTGCATTGAGTGAAACTATACTTTTCGCAGGTCTTGACGGAGCGTTGAGCCGCTCTTGTTTCGAGAGTGGAGGAGCTACACCATTTGTTGGATGATGAGAACCGTCGGGTTGTGGCACTTGAGAGCTCTGTTGCGGACTGTATCTGTGACTCTTCTTTCTTTTTAAAGAACTTGTGTCTGAGGATTCTCAGTTTGTTTGCTGACGGCTCCTTATTGTGTTGGTTAAGCAGCCGAGGAGCAATTTCATGAGATATGGTGTCGCCTTGGCTTGGTTCGAAAGGAGACCGATCGTTGCCGAAGTGAGGTGCTTCCTTCGCTTTGGCTGTGTGCTTACCCTTCCACTTGAGATGAAATTATCCACCTTTCCATTCAGTAGTCAAGTTCAAATTTTCTTATCCCCTTCGCGAGTGACACACGAATCATGGGTTGACCCACAACGCGTTACCGCTCCTCCATTGCCGGGCAACCACAAGAGGAGGCAATGGATCGGCCACCGCTGCATCTTGGCATCGACAACAACGGGGTTGGGCATGGAGCAGCGTCCTCCTATCCTGTGTCTCCTCCTAGCGCATGGATCTGACTGTGGCCTGTTGCTCGACCTTAGTGGCAACAACGTCGAGGGGATAGTGCCGCTGGACCTAGCAAACGTTGTAGTGTTAGGGCTGTTGTCCACCGATGGAGGCTGGCTCGGTTTAGTCCCACCTCGCCTACGGGAGGAGGCGATGACCAGCTTCTAAGGAAGAGTATCCCTCCTCCATTCAGTCCAGGATTTTGGGATGGAGCAGGCTCTCCACTGAATGTTGGCCCATGTGTGCATAAACGTTCAGAACATGGGTGAATGTGGGCTAGGCCGAGTTGGACACTAACATCTGGTATCAGAGCCAACACCACCATGCCTTCCGGAGGGGCTTCTTAGGGGGATGGGTTGTTAGGGCTGATGTCCACCGGTGAAGACTGGCTCTGTTTAGTCCCACCTCGCCTACGGGAGGAGGCCATGACCATCTTATAAGGAAGAGTATCCCTCCTCCTTTCAGTCCGGGCATTTGGGATGCAGTGGTCTCCCCGCTGAATGTTGGCACACGTGGGTGAATGTGGGCTAGGTCGTGTTGGACGCTAACATGTAGGGGCTTCATGTGTTCAACCTTCGCGGGGAGGAGCACGAGGAGTAGTTGCGGTAGAGCAAGCCTCCTCACCTCCGCGACCGATCCACTCTAGGGAGGCCTCGTCTCCCGGTTCCTTCCCCAGCTCGCGAGTACTAGCCACCACCATGAAGATGAGTTGTGGTGGAGCAAGATCTCAAAGGGAGGAGAGGTGGCAGCGCACTAGGATGGTGGTGGGGTTGGGTTGGTGCTCGTTCGACTTTGAAGGAGAAGGATCCGATTGCTTTTCTTTTCTACGATGTGTGAGGGGCTTTCTTGCAAAATAATGGGGACCCTTTTGTAATTAATGAGAAATTGATGCCACATCAGCGTATGAAAGTGGGCTTTTGTGGGATCAATTTCTATGGCAGGTTTAGATTGCTTGTGAATTTTGTGATGAGTTCTAATACCACACTGTTGTATTGATCCATAAAAAGATCCTACTCTTTCCCATGTCAAAGTATCATCTTGGTCATAAGAGTCAGATAATTATTTTATTATGTTTTTATTAGTGCTCTAAATCAACATGTAATATCTTATTATCATTAAACAACGTGCAAGCAATCTCTCAACTCTTAGGTACTTCAGATATTTACAACTAGTTTGCCCAATGGCCTACAACTTTCTCACAATATATTTTGGCAACTCCTTTTCCCCAATAAATTTTTCCCTGTTGCTTTCAGAAATCCACAGCCCAACCAAACACCACGAGAGCGTAAAAAAAAGAGAAGTGCACATGCTCTATCACGCAAGCCAAACATCGTCAAAAACTTCAAAGAAGACAAAGAAAGGCTGAAGTTGGATGCTTTCGCCTCTCGTAACCTCCACTTTTACCAACAGAGACAAAAGCAGTAGCGTCGCCAACTTCGTAAGAACATCTATAGTCGGGCTCTTCAAACCCTTCCTATACGCCCAGGCGGACCGTTCGGTGAAAAAAAAAAGACTAGACCGAGTCCTCGGCACGCCTCATATCTAACCCAGATCTAGGGCAGATATGGGAAGGCCTGGGCGTGTCTGCCATGTCGGATCGGGCCCACGCTGGCTCACCCCGACCCCACATATATTCGTTTCCATCCACTCCCCGAACCAAACCTTCTGAGGGGACGGCGGGGCCTCGAGTCCCATGTCCTACTCTTCCCTCGCCGGCGACCACACCTTCCTTCCGAGGGGCTCAGCCGGCCGCCATACATGGGCACAACTGTGACGTTGCCGTAGATTTAAATTATGTTATATGTTACTCCCTCCGTCCCATAATATAAGAATGTTTTTGACACAACACTAGTGTCAAAAACGTTCTTATATTATGGGACAGAGGGAGTACATGTAATTGTATGAATTTGAGGATTCATAACTGAGGTATCTGATTGTGGAAATGAAAATTTGAGGTGTTACCGGTCACTGTCCACGGGTGTTTGAGAGTCCGGATTTGGCGTATCCGGTTGTAAATGCTCTATGCTAGGATGGAGTAAGGATTTGGAATTCAGGACTAGTTCTAGGGTAGAAGACGAGCCCACCCACCAACCAGATTAATTACTGTCTGTCCTAAACTCTATAATTGATTCCTGCCCAAAATTAATAATCACGCTGAAGCCACTAATCAACCAGCTCAGCAGACAGCGTGGCAAAACAAGCCTATGTGGCATAGCTTGCACCCACCTATCAACTTAGGGTACCAATTTGCACCATTTGCAACATGATGTACGGATATGCATCCAGCTGACAACTTCTTGTAGCACATGTGCGGTTTACTCTTTTACTAAATCTGTTTTGAATCATTGCTAAAAAGAAAGAAACGAGATGGCGCTTGTTGGCTCTGGTGACTCTGGCGATGGCGCCGGTGCCCACCCGCCGTCCGTAGCCTCCTCCGCCTCCGCCCCTTCCGCGCCGTCCGGCGGGTGCCCCGTCCCTGCACTGTCGGCTCCGCCCCGCCCTCCCCCCCTCCGGCCTCGCTCTCGTTGCCCGTGGCCGCCGCCCCCATCACGCCGCGTGTCCGGTGGGCGGATTTTGCCGATGACGAACCCTTCCTTCCCCCCGCTGACCCCTCCGCCTTTCTCGCCGCCGTTCCTCGTCGCGCTGCGCTGCCTCGTCGGGCTGGTGGCTCAGCCCCCCACGTGCGGGGTTTTGCCGCCGCCCCGCGAACGCCGCGGCCGCTGACGACACCCTCGAGCTCGTCTCGGGCGGATGGGTGCAAAGGCGCGGGTTTGGCTGGTGGGTCGGTTCTTCGCCGGCGCATGCGAGCCTGGGGCGTGGTTGGCCGCTCCGACAGGGGGGCCGCCCGCTCCTCCTGGTGCCGCCCGGCGGTGGGGGACTGGCCTGCGACATCCCCGTCCCCCCCGACGGCTCCTTCCACACGATCGCCATCGCTCCCGTTCGTGCGCGCCTCCCCCTTCAGGCCCTTCATTGCGGCTTTTGGTTCGTCGAGCTTGCGATTCCTCTCGTCCAGTCGGGGCTCCGTGGCCATGGCTGCCTGCGCCGAAGCTCCGCCACCGGCGGCGACGACGCTCGCCTTTAAGGGGGAAACCCTTCGGGCGCCTGTGTTGCCCCGCCTCCTGGGCCGTGCCGATGCTGCGCCTGGGCTCCTGGGCCCCGGCCCACCCCGGTTGCTTGGCCCTTCGGTTGGCCAGCTCCCCCTGGGCCGTCCCACTGCTGATGGGCCGATGGTGTGCCCTAGGCCCAGGGCGCCAGCCCCATCGATTTGGCTCCCCTGCGGCCTCCCTCGTCCCCCTGTCCCCATCCCCACCGCCTCCATTTGCCCCTGATCCGGCTCGCACCCCCCCTCCGCTGCCTCGTCG
>NC_041385.1:83659892-83683298 GCF_002162155.2 Triticum dicoccoides
GACGGGATGGCTCGGTCCAAGCACAGGGCGGAGGATCGCCATGACAGCTCTCGTCCTTCTCCCGATGCTCTTCGACACGAAGAGGAGCCCCACACCGCCGGCCCCTGCCTCTCGCCGCTACGTGCCACCCCACGCTGATGTGCCCGCGGCCACGACCTTGGTTTCAGCCGCGGGCGGTGGCGTCACGCGCGGACGTTCGGGGCCGGCCAAGAAGAAGAAGCGCAGGGGTGCCCGCGGCGCTCCGCCCGTGCCTCCCTCGGCGGCCCCGGGTTCTTCCATCACGCCCGGACCCGTCTCCGGCCTCCCTCACCCTTCCTGCTTCAATTGCGGGGTGGGGGGACACTCGCAAGTCAACTGTGTCAACCCCCAATGCTGCTATCTCTGCAAGGATCCGGGCCACCCCGCCCTCCTGTGCCTGGATAGACCGGTGGTGTCGGAGCTCATGATATACGGCCACGGTACCGAGGGGCTGGGCTTCTTCCACCTCGAGGTCCCTGACGTACCGCCACCCTCACCCACCCTCCAGGCGGTCGTCACCGTGGTTGACGGGGTGGCATCCCCGGAGATGATTGAGGCCGAGCTCAACCACCTCTACCGTCGCCAGTGGGACTGGGTGGTCACCCCCACTGCTGGTCACATCTTCACCGTCGTCTTCCCCGACTCCGTCAGCTACGGCTACGTGACGCGCAGTGGCCGGATCACGCTCGCTCTCAACCAGCTGGTTGTCGACATCTTTGAGCCGATCCTCGATGCTCACGCCGTGGCCGTCCTTGACACCGCTTGGATCCTTGTCGCCGGCCTTCCTGATATTGCGCGGTCTGAGCTCGTCATCCGCCAGATGTCCCGTCTCTTGGGCAAGGTGGTCGTGGTCGATGAGCTCTCTCTGCGCAAAGAGGAGGAGGTCCGGGTCAAGGTCAAGTGCCTCGACTCCTCCAAGCTCCGCACCACCGTTAGAGTTTTCTTCAACGACCAGGGCTTCGACCTTAGGATCACCCCCGAGCCTCCCAGCCACGTCAGCCACCCCCGCTCCTTCGACGCCGGCCTCCCCGGCGGCAGCCCGGGCACCGATGGGGACTACCACGGACGTCACCGTGCCCGCTCCCACCACTCAGATGAGGAGGGGGGCTCGGAGGACTCTCGCTCCCCTTCCCCCTCGCCCCTCCTCCTGCCGCTGAGGGCAAGGGCCGCCAGGCCGCTCCCAGCCAGACCCTCGGCGGTCCCTCGGACTCTGCGGCGGCATCCTCCGAGGCGAGCGACATCTCCAGCGTTGGTTTGGTCGTCTGCCCGGCTTCTTCCCCGCGCTCTCCTTCCTCGGCTGCTCCCGTCGTGCTGGACTTGGAGTTGGTCCTCCCCACAGCGGCTACTCCGGGTCCTAGTCTGCTCCTGGCGGATCAGGTGGTCTCCCCAGAGGTGGTTGAACCCCCGGTGGCTAACGCGCCCCCTCCGGCGTCGCCTCCCGCGACCGCTCAGCCCACCCCTCCCGAGGCACCACCGTCTCTGCTGCTCTCATCCCCGACTCCGACCCCGGCTCCGCTCCTCCTCAGCTGCTCCGTGTCCGCTCCTCAGGCTTCACCCACGGGGGCCCTGACCACGGATGGGGAGGCTCGGGTGACCATCCCCATGGCCGCCCAGCCCCCCCCCTCCACGGTCTGCCGCCTACTCTCGTCGCGGCCGGTCAGCCTCCTCCTCGGTGATTGCGTCTCGTCGGAGTGCTCGGCTGGATGCTGCTCACCCCGAGGGCAGTCCGGCTCTGCCCATCACCGAGCGGGCGGAGATCCGTGCTGCTGCTCGGAACCTGGAGCCAGGTATGCCTGTCGTTCCCCCTTCGGCTTCGTCTTGTTCCTTCTCTGCTCTTGAGTCGATTCCTCTTGGAAACCTCGCAAAGGTGGCCTCTGACTCGGCGATCATATTTAGGGGGAAAGTTGGTCCCCCCTTAGTCCAGATTGCGGCTATTAGAGCCCGCGAGATCCTTGATGGGAGGCTCGCGGAGGCCCGTGCGGCTTTCCTTCTGCCTCCTGTTCCGCCCACGGCCAGTGAGACCCCTCTCCCGGTGGTGTTGAGGCAGATAGGTGCCCCCCTCCCGGTGGGGAGGTCAAAATCCGTGGTCGCACTCGCTCCTGCACCGCGGCCTTCCATGCTCAAAGTGCCTCTCATGTCCTGGGGTCAAGCAGCCCCCCCCCCCAATGGCGCCTTAATGCGTGCCCTGTTCTGGAACATCCGCGGTTTCGGCCATGATGGCCGACACCGCCAACTCGTAGAGTACATGCGTGAGGAACACATTGACATTGTTGCTATCCAATAAACCATCGTCTTGAATTCTTGCTCCCTGAGCTTGACCGTCTGAGCTCCTACCTCTTTGTGTGGCATTGGCACCCTTCTAGTGGGAGCGCCGGCCACTCGGGTGGCATCCTTTTAGGCATGAAGGATGCCACATTTGAGGTGGGAAGCATGATCGGGGGGAATTTTTTGTGAGCATGGAACTGTTCGAGAGGTCTCTCAACTTCAAGTGGGAGGTCATCATCGTCTACGGGCCTGCAGACCATAGTCGGTCTGCCGCCTTCCTCGAGGAGCTCCACCGAAAGATCTCCGCAGCCTCCCTTCCAGTGGTGGCGGGGGGCGATTTTAACCTCCTTCGCGTTGCGGAAGACAAGAGCAATGCTAATGTCTGCTTTGCGCGGATGCAAATGTTCAATGACTTCATTGCTGACCTTGGTCTCCGCGAGATTGATAGGATTGGTGCCAGGTTCACCTGGACCAGCCGGCAGGCCGCCCCGACCCAGTCCGTCCTGGACCGGGTCCTAGTGTCCCTGGATAGGGACCTCCGCTGCCCCTTAGCCTCCCTTCGCGCCATCACCCGGATTGGCTCAGATCATGTCCCCCTTCTCCTCTCCTCTGCTGACGAGCGTCCACCAGTCACCCCTCGATTCCGGTTTGAGACCTTCTGGCTCTCCCAAACCGGGTTCATTGACGCGGTTGGCGCTCGGTGGATCGAGGCTCGCACCCACCCCCACCCCCGCCCCCCTCGGCCATTGACTCGTGGCACTTCTGCGCGAAGCGCGGACGGCAGTTCATGAAGGGGTGGGGTGCTAACCTGGGTCGTGACCTCCGTGAGCGCAAGAAGGAGCTGCTATCCGCGATCCAGGCCCTTGACCTGCGGGCTGATACGTTGGGTCTCTCTCCGGACGAGTGGCTTTCCCGGTATGACCTGGAAGACCAGCTCTCCGTGATTTACACCGATGAGGAGGCCTATTGGCGCCTCCATGGTGCCCAGAAATGGGTCTTGAAGGGCGACGCGAATACGGCATACTTCCAGGCTATCGCCAACGGTCGCCGTAGACGCAACACCATCCCTCTCTTGTGGGATGGTGAGACTCTCCTTCAAGACCCTCGCGTCATCCGGTCCCACGTAGACGGATTCTATAGATCCTTATTCTCTGTCGCCCCTAGAAGCGGCCTCTCTCTTGCCCCCGATTGCTGGTCTGGTCCCCAGTTGGTGTCTGAGTCGGAGAACGCGACCCTTACGGCCCCCTTTTCCGAGCAGGAGGTCTGGGATGCCATCAAGGGCATGAACCCAACCTCGGCGCCGGGACCGGATGGCCTCCCGGTTAAATTCTTCCAGACCTTCTGGAACGTGATTAAACCGGAGGTCATGGCTATCTTCGACGAGTTCTACGTAGGCGCCATTGATCTCGGGCGCCTCAACTACAGGATCATTTCTCTCATCCCAAAGGTCCCTGGGGCGTCCGACATTCGTCAATTTCGCCCGATCACAGTCATTAACGTGATCTTTCGGATCCTGGCCAAAGGGTACGCCAATAGGGTGACCCTGCTGGCAGACCGTGTGACGCATCCCAACCAGTCGACCTTCATTAAGGGTCGTTACATCCTGGATGGGGTCCTAGTCCTTCATGAAGTCCTCCATGAGGTTCGCATCAAACACCTCAAGGCGGTTTTTCTGAAGATTGACTTCCATAAGGCCTATGATACGGTTAGCTGGCCCTTCCTTCGGGAAGTCCTTCTTCGGAAGGGTTTCGACGACCGATGGATCACTAGAGTCGTGCAAATGGTCTCTTGCGGGCGCACGGCCGTGAACATAAACAGTGAGGTCGGCCCTTTCTTCCCCACCCTCTGTGGGGTTTGACAAGGCGACCCCTTCTCCCCGTTCTTGTTCAATATGGCCGTGGACGTGCTTGCCTCCATCCTAGATAAGGCGAAAGCCGCTGGCCATATCCGTGGGATTACTCCCCACCTCGCCGGTGGCTCCGGGATCTCCATCCTCCAAGTATGCTGACGACACTATAATCATGGTTGAAGTCTCGGAGACGGACATCTCCAACCTCAAGTTCCTCCTCCTCTGCTTGCAACAAATGTCAGGCCTCAAGATCAACTTCGACAAGAGTGATGTTATGGTGATGGGATACTCCCTCGCGGAGTCTTTGGCCATTGCCAACAGACTTAATTGCCTCCTGTGCTCCTTCCCCACAACCTACCTGGGCACGCCCATTAGTGACTCCAGGCTCACCGTCACAGACCTGCGGCCCTCCGTGGCCAAGCTCCAAACGCGCGTCGAGCCCTGGCAGGGGAGGTGGTTGTCTAAGGCAACCCGTACCATTCTCATCAACTCTTCCCTCTCTAGTCTCCTCTTGTTTCTCATGAGCTTCTACAGTCTCCACAAGACCCTGCACCATGAGATCGCCAAGGTCCAATCCCGCTTCTACTGGGCGGGCGACAATGACAAGCAGAAGTATCATATGGTCAGCTGGACGGACATTTGCAAGCCCCAGGAGCAGGGTGGCCTAGGCATTATGTGCTCTAAACGGATGAATATCGCCCTTCTCTCCCGCTGGCTTTGGCGCATCTCGCAAGGGCATGGTGGCCTATGGCTTGACATCATTCGAAACAAATACTTGCGCGGTCAGCCCCTCGCCTTCTGCCAGAAGTCTGGCGGATCTCACTTCTGGCAATCGATTGTCCAGCTTCTCCCGGTCCTTCGCATCGGGACCTCCATCTCGGTCGGCTTCGGGGCGGCGACGCTGTTCTGGTTTGATCGCTGGGCCGAGGACACCCCCTTTGCGGCTCGCTTCCCTGGCCTCTTCTTCATCTCCGTGGACCCCGTGATATCTGTAGAAAGGGCCCTTCTTGACCTAGGGCGCCTTGCTTTCCGGCGGGCCTTTGGCCCCTTGGAATCCGCCGCCTGGCGTGTGTTGCTTGACTGTGTTGCTCTCCATGAACCGGTTGTGGACGGTGGCCCTGACCTGGTGCGCTGGCGACTCGACCCTTCAGGCCAATTTTCCACCAAGTCGCTTTACCTGGCCATCGCCCCCTCCTCCGCCCCCTCCCCCTATTGACAGTGTGGTCCATCCGCCTGCCCCTGAAGATCTGTATCTTCATGTGGCAATGGATTCGCGGTCAGGTCCCGTCCGGGGTGGAGGTGCGTAAGCGAAATGGCCCGGGTACTGGCATTTTCCCACTTTGTGGGGTCCCCGAAGACTTGAACCACATCTTCTTCGCCTGCGTGTCCGCTCAGTTCCTCTGGAGCTGCTTTCACGAAGCGGTCGGTGGAAATTGGTGCCACACCAACTTCCCGGACTTATTTGCCGAACTCCAGATGTCCCCCTTGTCTTCTCGCCACATTAGGTGGCTTGAGATTGGGGTCCTCGCCTGGACCCTCTGGATGATGCGCAATAAGCTTGTGATTCAACGCACTCCTCTTCGACGGGCTACTGACGCGATCTTCAAACTTTCGGGTTTCTTGCAGCTTTGGTGGCCGCTTAGCCGTCCTCCCGACCGCGACGCCATCTCCGCCTTCATCGCCGACCTCCGTTCGATGGCTGTCCGTCTGTCGCCACCGCCCCCGCCGCCGGAACCAGACTAGTCGCTCCTTCCTTCCGGCTTTTTCTGGTTTTTTATTTCTGGGCTTGTTGAGCTGTGCCCTCAGCAGAACCTTTGTACCTTGTTGTGAGACTTGGGTGTGTGTGTGTGGACTTGACTCTGTATGTGTGCTCTATGGCGGTTTGCTTTATCTATAAAGCGGGGCGAAAGCCTTTTTTGGTAAATCTGTTTTTTTAAGCAATTTTGTACTCCCTCCGTCCCATAATATAAGAGCGTTTTTTACACTAGTGTAGTGTCAAAAACGCTCTTATATTATGGAATGGAGGGAGTATGTTTGAAGGACTCTCGGATTCTTATAAAAAAAAGAGGTAATTCACCCATTTTAAAATATAAGATGTTTTGGTATGTCTATGTTGATGTATAAATGTATTGTCTACTCTCTTTCATTAGATCGGTCTTTTGGTTGTGTTGACTAGTGCATGCACTTCTACATGGTATCGGGGCCAAGAGGTCTAGTCTCTTTCATCAGATCGGTCTTTTGGTTGCACTGGCTAGAGCATGCACTTCTACAGCCTACAAAACATCTTACATTTTGAAACTTAGTAGTAACTTACGTACTGCTTTGTGTACAAAGTCTTCCAAAATTTTGTGAAGCTAAACGTGGATGTCTCGTTTCATGAAAATGGCTTGGGTGCAGCAGGGGTGATTCTGAGATATGATCATGGTGCTTGTTTAGGTGCTATTGCCTGGCGCCTTAATAACATTAGGAATGTTCCTACGGCTAAAGCTTTAGCAATGCAAAAATATTTGGAACTTGCTCATAGTGTGGGTTGCTGCAGGGTAAATGCTGAATCTGATTCTTCTGTTATGATAGATGATAAGTGCAATTTAAAATACTACTGAGCTGTTGGAGTCCTTGTACAACTATTCTGGCTCACTCTTTTCAGATTGCTGGTCAAATAGCGAAAATACAAAGGTTAACATGGTTCCATGTACACCGCATGAATAGTAAATTCAAAAAAATAGAAAAATTCAAACAAATTCTGCAATTTTGGGTATCAAACTTGGTCGACCATTGTACTCATGTATGATGTTTGGTGACCAAATGACAACCGTGGTATTCTTAGTGAAGAAATACAATCCAGGCCTTACTATTCGTCAAGCAATATTTTTTTAATATAGTTTCATTTTTTTTCATTTTTTGTTGGGACAATGATCTCCTAGATTTGTGTTATCAAATCTTTGTAATGATAGGCATGTTGTTTGGTGATTTTTAAAGCGTGCTGAGTGGCATCTACAAAAAAGACGGTAAATTAAAATTATGCAAACTTAATTGAGTAACTATTTGTGGGTGCTCGGGTGGAAATCAAGATATTGTTGTTGCCAAGTTTCCAGTCTAGACCCTGGCCTATTCAGAAGCATTGGGAGTGGATACTCCTCCCTTGATTTGTGCGCCTGACTGAGTACAAATATAGAAAAATGAAGGGACTTGCAAACTTCTGCTCCAAATAGTGAACTTACCTCCGTAAGAACGATTGACAACTCCTCGCTCTCTTCACTATCCATGTGATCACTAAGGTCGATATCATGTCTCACATCTTCGGCCATAATACCATTCCACACAAAATACTTGTCATTGAACTGCATGTCTATTAGTGCATCCTCCCTTAAGTTCCCTCTTACGGTAAGTACTTGAGTGGACCGTGGTGGCACGATTCCATAAGATGTGGTGTACAACGCCACGTTTCTTTCCAGGAAATATGTATTGAAACCGACATAGCAATCTGTAATGTTAACTATCTTAACTGAGGAGAGCACTGTCTTGTTTGACAACAAGGGGAAGCAGAGTTCTGGGGGATCAAACCGGATCAGGCCGTTTGAGAAAGATGAACTTATCTGAAAAATAAGAATGTAGACATGGATTAATCGGGCTAGTGGGAAGTTGCAACTACTCCCTCCGTTCCTAAATATAAGTCTTTTAAGAGATCCCACTATAGACTACTCCCTCCACCCGAGAAAGCTTGTCCCAAGCTTGTCTCTCAAATGGATGTATCTAGCACTTGCTAGATACATCCATTTGAGGGACAAGCTTTTTCGGACGGAGGGAGTACATATGGAGCAAAATGAATGAACTTATACTCTAAAAAGCATCTATATACATCCGAATGTAGCCTCTATAGTGGAATCTCTAAAAAGACATATTTAGGAATGGAGGGAGTAGATAACAATAGAGTTTGATACTTAACTACTACGGAAATTACAGCTTCCAAGTTTACTATAGTACAGTACTATTTTAAGAGCTCCGCACCATTATTTCGTTCATATGCCTCTCTAGTGAACTACTCCAAGCTTGGAAAACGATCTTATATTGTGGGACGGAGGGAGTACTACTTTTTCATGATAGTACGATGCACTCTAGCCTTTTCAAAATTATGGAAGTATAGTGCATTCTTGGTTCTCAATGTCCTTTCGCCATCATTGAAATTCTATGCCATGATTATCTTTTTTTTTCTGCACTATTCCACGTATCAAATCTTTTTGAGTGGGCAGCGAGTCCATCTTATTCTCAATGCACTTTTGCACAAGAATCTTATTTAAAGGGACATTGTGAAGACTCCATATTTTGTTTAAAAATTCTAAAATACACTCTATTGTAAAAAGGAGGGAGTGCTTCCGTTGTTATTTATTACTGTAGAAAAGAGTACGCACCATTAACCAAATGTAACAAGTAATCCCACTTTTTCTACACGCGCTTAGGTTGAAGCGCTAATTGTTAAAACATCATACTTTTAACACAAGACCAGTAAAAATCATCATCGACCAAAGCGGGACTCTCACCTTAGAACAACAGTTCAATATTTATTTCTTGAAAATCAATGATCAGACTAATTGATAATGCATACCATTTGGATTTTTGTGCTCAAATGCAAACATTGTTTTATTCTTAACAGTGACGTAAATGACAGAATTGTTAATAATGCAAGAGAAAGAAATGAATATTATCCAAACCAAACAACATAATGAGGAGTATATTATTTATTATGTAAAAAAGAATTCGACATCTATGATATACGTACACAACTTTTAGTCCAAGTAAGTTCTCAGAATTTTCTGCTATTATGTTTCCACTTACCACCACCTCCACTTTTAGGATGAATAGTAATGTGACAGGAAATTAGCTTATAAAGTGCATTATGTACACATATATACATAAAAAATAATACCATTGCAACCAAGGATTAGCACTCAGTGGCATTATATATTAAAAAACCTGAGTGTGCATCCACCTTAGCCAAACTTATTACAAGCAAAGACAAGTTAGCAATTTCCTTTATTAAAGAGTGAGCGAGCACTTTTCCGGTGTAGAACACTAGAACTTTGGGCTAGCAGATTTTGTACGACTCTAGAGTTTCAATAGCTTATCAACAGAACTATAGAATGCAGCTTACAAGGCAAACACGATTATGATGTTCACCAGGAAACCAAAGTGGCAAATATTTGGACTGCTCAATTATAAATTATATTTAAAATTGCAAAAAACTCATAGTGACATAGTCAAATGAAGGAAATTACAATTATGATTATACTGTTCTCGTAGCCAGAATACCAAAATGGTTGGATGCTTGGGATTGTTTTTTGTCGATGTTATAGTTATATCCCAGCATAATTGTCGACTGGATCTAAATACTTCGAAAAATATAGCTTCTGTTATGGAAGGTAGGTAATTCTTTGAAAGTTTAATTACCGTCGATTCAGTCTCTGCTGATGGCACATTGGATTTCTCTGTACTGTTCAGATTTTTTGTACCTGAAATTGTTAGCGACTCGAGCAGAAGATCCACATGGGGCTCGAAAGGCTCATCATGTACAACCGTGAGAGTCACCTCATCAACCACTTTACCCTCCTCCAAATTGAACATATCTTCAGTTATATCCTCAGATGTAAGACACTCGCTGACTTTGGTGCTTCGGATGATGAAATTGTCAGAGTACTGCTTACCTTCTGGTACCTTGTCTAGTGGTTGCAATGTTATGTTGACACTACACTTGGATTGTGGTGGCACAATGACTTTGTTTGCCTTTATGCAGTATGGCAGGGGGCTCATCGTTTCTATGTTGAAGGCAATATAAGAATTTGTCCCGTTGGTTACCTCAAGTGTGCATGATATCTCCTTGTTAAGCACAAATGGAAAACGTAGCTCGAGTGGCTTCACCCCAAGCATGTCATCCTCCCAGTATGGGCTTATCTGCAAGAATAAAGCAATATGCATTATCATAGATATCCTAATTTCTATTTTCATTAAGATAGAAGCTTCTAGATTTTAAGGAGTTGCCAAAGGATAACAAATGCTTTTTTCCTTTTGATTTACCGTTTTAATTAACATGTATGAAAACTAAACATTGGTTCGTGCCAATATATAGGCGCATGCTCTGGCCTGTATAATGCCACTTGCTCTTAAAAGAGCGGGAATAATTCAGCAATATTATCAATGTAAGAGTCCTCTCTTGCAAATGCAGGATCCTCTTTCTTACGTTTTTCGCTTGTGCTTATCTACATGTAAGACAGCACGAGCACGGAAGGCAAGTCTTTCTACAGTTGTATATTTTTTGTATTTTTCATATTAGCTATTTGTATAAGGGATTGCATTTTTACTTTCTAGTGGGCCAGACAGGAAGATATAGCTTCCCATAGCAGATGGCCCAGCCTTTAATGTGAAACTAACGGTTATTTGAACTTTTGCACATTCCTTTTCTTTCATGATGCTTGAAATTTCAAACATATCTCATAGTTTGATGCAAATAATTAACGGAAATGTTATCTGGTTGGCGTTCCCTGGGAGGGGGATGGCAAACGAACGCATTTTGCTGGCAATTTTAGTTGCGACGCGAGATCGAACGGTGGCAGTTTTTAGAAGAAAATACCTTCCTCTCAAGAAACTGCCATGCCATTCTCAAGAAATTGTCATCCCTCGCAACTAAAACTGCCAGCGAAATCATTCGGAAATGCCACCACTCCTGGCGAACGTTCGCCAGCTAACGCAGTCCATAATTAAGGGACTAGCAAATTTTTGTTTCTGTCTTTTGTTGAATCTTTTTCATGGCTCGATAGAGAATTTGATAAGCCAATGGTTTTTTTCCATCTTTCATAATACGGTTAACCACCATGTTAACTAATCGATTACGAAAAATTGGATCGGATTTTGCAGTTCTTTTTTCTGCAGTATATGCACAACAATAAGGACAAATACATGCACAATGAATAGCGCTAACTAAAATTGCGAAGAAGTCAACGCTAGTGTACAATAATGAGAAGCAATCATGTTATTGGAAAAATTATTACATTATGCAGATGGAAAATTATCACATTCCAACTGTTGGAAACCATATTTTGGTACTGCTTCCTTCGTTCCTGAAACTAAGATGTTCTGACAGTTTAAATTGAATTGAACTGCCAAAATGTTTTGTATTTTAAAACCGAGGTGGTACTTAACATCATCACTAGCAATAAACAGTTTGACGCCCAGCACATAGCCTAGGCGAGGACTTCTAGATACATGCTTGATAATGTGGACATCAAAAGACTTGGTAAGTGGACCGCTGGGATTTACACCAGGATCTAGTCTCTTATTCAATTTTTAGTGTCATCTAAAGAACAAGTGGGGAAGCAATCTAGTAGTACTAGTCTAAAGCCGAATGGGTCTTTCGAAGTTATGGGGGAGCACATAAGCTTACCTTCCCTGCTCTAGATTCGTTCGTGTTACTGATTTCCCTATCCGTGCTTTCCAGTTCTTTAATATCACGGATTATCTCTGATATAAAAGGCCTCTTATAGGGGTCATCTTCCTGGCAGCGTAATCCTATCTCAACCAATTTAGCTATTTGTTGGTATCTGAATGGTGTTCCATTCGCTGATTTACCCCATCTGTGCCTCCATCTTCTAAGTACCTGCCATTTGACAATGCAAATTTAAAATAATGATGAAATATTTAGTGCAACTTGTATATGTGTATATACATAGGGCAACAACGTCAGCTCAGATCTAAAATCGATACATCTCTTTTCAAATGTAGCACCCTGAAATATTCGATATGCCATCCACTACTTTGGTATGAAAACTAAGCAGAAGTATGTTCAGCAGAAGTACAAGAATTGCTGGGGTGATCATTTACTATCAAATCTTTTACTAAAGTAATAGAAATTCTACCGTTCAGAATTTTCAAAATTTAATGTAAGATCAAGATTTAATGTACTAAAGTTACAAAGAGCACTTATGATTTAATCCACATGTACTATTGGACAAGTGGGATAGAAGAATATGGAGTTTGATTTGAATTCAACTCTCCCAACATGCCAAAAAAGAAGCTGGTCCGCAACCATAGATAGAGTTTGTGTGTATGTAGTATGTACTAGCCACTCCCTCCGTTCCATAATTCTTGTCGTGGTTTTAGTTTAGACAAAAAATATGGAACCGAGGGAGTACATGTCAACACATGGTTTGAAACTGGTGATCAACGTACTCAGATCAATGACTATTATGTGTTCAACTTTCAACTAGCTGGAAGGAAGTTGGAGCAGAATCTACACAATAAATTTTAAGAAAGTCAGAACTTATAGGTGACTTCTTCAGTTTTGAGAAATATCAAAGAGAAAGAAACATTGATTTCCTAGTGCTACAGCTCAGAGTTAGGTTGCTATTGTCCTCTTCAGCATTGCACAATTCATGTCTTTTAAGTGATCGGATTACAACCTCAAATAAACCCATCAAAAACCATAAGCATTGGCAAGTGATCATATCATTCTATTGTATCCTAGTATTTAAGAAGCAACTCTTAAATATTACTCTCGCCATAATATAAAATGTTGGAGCAGAGACTAGCTAAGCCTGCCAAAACGTCTTATATTATGGCACAAAGAAAGTATTATTATAGTTATATAATATCTATTGCGTGGGTCACCCAGCTAGATTACCCTAATAATAACAGCAAACAACCTGAATTTGTAGGCACAAGTCCATAAAAGGAGCCATCCATGTGCAAGGTGATATGAAGCACACTTACATTATTGATGTCTGGAGTGCCCCTACGTCCCATCACGAGTTCGATGATTATGACCCCTAAACTATACACATCAGATTTGACTGACATCCTCCCACCAAGTAGGTATTCTGGAGCACAATATCCCCTGCATCAAGATAAAAAAATATTGTTGCATCATAGCATACAGAAAACATAATCTAGTGAAAGTCACAAAAACAAACGGTCAGTTTTGTTCATTGCTTACAGTGTGAAAACCTGGTTTGTAGTGTGTGAATTCCCATCCATTCTTGCTAGACCAAAGTCAGTAATTTTGGCCACCATATGATTATCCAATAGAACATTAGCCGGTTTCAAGTCCATATGAATGATATGCTTTTTCATGTGAAGATATTCCAAACCGTCACATATTCCTTTGATTATATTATAGCGTGTATCCCACTCAAGTCCTCTTAATTCATCTGAAAAATATAAAAAAGCAGAGCATGGGATCTTCTAACATTTGATTTGTGTATGTTAAATTGAATAGTGCCATATATTATATTGTCGTTTGTTAGTCGACCACTTGCGACTAGTTGAAATTGTAGTATGTACATCTAAGTGGAAAAAATATGTAAGTAAAAAAGAAGAGTTGCAATCCCATTCCACATAGTGGTACCTGTTATATATTTATCTAAGCTGCCATTGCTGATGTACTCGAAACACAGTATTCGCTCTCTAGCCTCAGCGTAAATGTATCCTCCTGGTACTCCATGTTGGATCCTTTTATGCTCTGTATTAGAACAAAAGCCAATAAACCGAACTATATTTTGATGGTTGACCTCCATCATGCTGTCAACTTCCTGACGAAATAGGTTCTCATCATTTGTCTGGACGTTCTTAATAATCCTCTTCACAGCAACTTCCGCATTTGGGAGGGCACCCTACTTAAACTTGGATCACATCAATAAGGAAATATTTGAACATGCAGTGCGGCAACTTATCAGAAAACTTGGTCTGCATACAACTTAACGTTGGTAGCATACCACCCAAACAATTTGGCTTGTCAGTAAAGCACAGAAACATATTACTGTAGTAGTTTGACAAAAATCTGCATCTATTGATGGAACATTCTTCTACTAGTAATATTTTGCTCTTTTGTCAAAACAAAGAAAGGGAGGTCATGGGTTCAAGTCCTGGAAACAGCCTCTTACAGAAATGTAGGGAAAGGCTGCGTACTATAGACCCAAAGTGGTCGGACCCTTCCCTGGACCCTGCGCAAGCGGGAGCTACATGCACCAGGTTGCCCTTTTTTTTAAAGAAAGGGAGGTTTTTCTAAATTTGAGATATTTCTTGTATAAAACTCAAATAATTAGGTGGTGTAACACTAATTTTCTCTGAAAAGTGAAGTTTACCCTGTAGACTATTCCGACTCCACCCTCACCAATTTTCCTCTTTTCGGAGAAATTGCCTGTAATGTTCTTCAGAAGTGACAACGGTAGATCCCTTGGTTTCATGCTTCCGTCAAGTATATGCTCCAGTAGGTCATGTTCCATGTCCGAGTCGTCCATCCTAAGTACACAGTGCGCTTTCAAAATTAGGAGGTAAAAGTTAATTTTACTAAGTTCGACATACTTACAGAGATCCATAGCAACAACTGCGCATCTAAACAAGGAGTTGCATACCTAGAGGAGAATTGGGCTGAGCCCTGTAGGTGGTCAACGGGGCACAAACTGGGAACTGCGTATGCAGAGCTCCAATGATGTGATGAAACAAACCCTGAATCAAAGAAGATGCAGACTAAAATTTGTTATGAAAAGAAATAAACTCCTTTTGTGCAACGTAGATGGAATGGAAAGCGATGCAAATCAAACCAAAATACTGAGCAATGTAAATTGATTAGTGAATACTTGGCGTACCTCTTAGCAATGGAGTGCGCTGGTTGGGGAAGAAATGACCAAATAAAGCTAGCGTGATATATATGCAGTGGAACCTACCCTAAAGTGTTCCCTTTCTTTATAAATAGCTTTGGAAGATATGGCAGAGTCACATGGCTATGTCTTAGCCTCCCGGCATGCTCGAAACACGGAACTGCATACTTGCGGAGACTTGGGCTGAGCCCTGTTGGTGGTCAACGGAGCACAAACGGGAATTGCCTATGCAGATGTCGAATCATGTCATTAAATAAACTCTGCATTAAAAAGAAGATGCAAAATCTGTATTGTGTTGTTGAACAAAATATTTGATAAATAGAAATAAACTCCCAAAGAGCACCATAGATGGAATTGGAATTGATGCAAATCAAACTAAAATACAGAACGATGAAAATCGATGCCAGATCTATACATAATCAGTGGGGATTTTGGCAGATCTTAAACAGTAACAAAACATGGGCAGAACGAAGCAAAATAAAAACTTGCACACACCTGTTAGCAATGGAGCTTGCTGCGCTGTTTGGGGAAGGCATGACTGGATCTTGATATGGGCAATGAAACCTACCGTAATTAATTTTGTGTATAGTGGTTAGAGTGTTGCCATCGATTGGATGGCTAAACCGACGAAGAAAATGACATATCGCCATCTGTTTGGTTACTCAACTGGTGGAGAAATTTAGCGGTCACTATCGGTTATGGACCACAAGAATAAGTCCTATCACCCTGAGATAAAAAAACTGATGTGAGAACTGGGCTGTAGCCCAGTGGCAAGGGAAATGATGCTACTAAGTTTGACTTGGAACAAAATTACAACACCTTATATTTCAGAACGCAGGAAGTGGAATTTTGGGGGTTGGATCTTAGTTCCTAGCCTAGCCTGGCAAGGCTTTGCATCTGGAACCAAGAAAAAAATGTAGCTTTCGGGGGCAAACTAGCCTCACGTGGCTAGGAAAAGCTAGCTGACCAAGGAGAGCCAAATTGGCTAGCTCTCGTTGGAAGAACGATGCATGGAAATAATGGCAGCGTCAACTGACAACCAAAATCGTGGAACTCTAATGCATGAGCAACAACCAAAATCGTGGGACCCTATCATGGAGCAATCTAGAATGAGCTAGGTTTACTTTGCCATGCTAGGCAAGCCGAGCCACAGAAAGAAACGCACCCTAGCCGCCTGGTGGAGCAAGGTTGTCAAAAGGCAGTGTGAGGAAGAGAAGGTCGTCCTGTTAGGGTTGGACTAATTTGGACAGATCATGTTATCTTAACAGCTGAAAGGATGATCTCGGCTGAAAACAGACGGGCTTAACAATGTGTAACACAAATAGATTTAAAAACTATATGACATCTCTATATCAAGCAAAAAAACTAGCTCTCTCTGTTGTGTTGATAAGGTACTCACCAAGCTAGTCTGGAAACAACATAGTGAGCCTTGCCTTGAGCATGTGGGTTGCTGCAGATAGAATATCTTCACCACTGGCAACCACTGCAATCCACCGAGATCTAAGACAACCAACAATCTTCTTGCTGAAGACACGAGCAAACGGACTGGGGACTTTGCATAACAATAATCTTTCCAGAAAATACAAATAAGAGTATCTAGAAATCATATAGATCAAGTAGATTTTGAGGTTCTAATGGCTATTTTGCACAGGTGATTGAAATTGCTCTGTTTTTTTTCTTCTACTTCTCACACAAATTTCTTGCCAGAGCTGTGTTTCTTTGCACCGGTATCAATAAAACCCCAATATTCCACAATAGCACAATAGCAATTGTCATACCATAATACCATATACACAACTTACTTCAATTCAACAGCAGTCAGAAATATAATGTTGACAGTTCTTTCTTTACGAACCCAGTACAGCTGCAACCATAAATTATTCTTCAGGCAAATCAGTAGACTAGAATTCAGATGGACAGAAAACATTGTAGACAAAAACAGTCAACGGTACATAATAGAAACAGAGATTACCAATAGTTCAAGTTGATTTTTTTTTCTTACTGAAAAGGTAAAGCACCTGCCTGTTCTGCAATAAACTAACAGAAAAAAAGGATTGGTCCCGGAAGTCATGCATCATAAGTTACTTAATTACTCCAGTCGCAATCAGATAAGGCGTGCCATTTCCTTCAGCAAATTTAAGCCAGAGAAGGATGGTGCAAAAGTGATTACAACATACTAGGTCCATCCTCTGTGTACCAGTCCCTTGCAGAGCCTGTTGCTGAGAAGGAAAACAGAGCTTGTGCAGAAACCGAATTTTGCGCTCAAGTTTCTTCTCCCCATGCGGTGCAAGACTGAGCCAATGGACTCCACCTACTGCTGTCGCTCTCTTGCAGATGAAGACTGGTTGACAACTCTTGGAAATATCTGCACCTGGGAGATTTAAATATGCAAAGAGAGGACTAAATCACGCTTTGAAAAAGTCATCCAACTAAAGGAAGCAAGACCAATAAATCACTGAAGAAGTAAGACAAAGCGTGTTGCTCCCAACTTGATGAAGTGAACAGAGAAGATGAAGACATATGGAAGCACTACAAGACCAAGTTGTATATTATGCAATTAGGCGGCACTAAGGCAACAGAGCAACACACGCTGCATGCTCGGCACGAAGCTGTGGCCTGTGGTCATCATGTCGGCACTGCCCAGCTTTGCGCTCCTCCGGCTCGCTAGCTTGATTGCCATGCTGGTGCAACAAGCTCGTTTGCTCCCAGTGGCTGTGGCGCGGACCAATCTGACTGCGGGGGATACCTTGAGGCCGCCCGACTGCATCACCAGCCCGTCCGGCGGGTTTGCCTTCGGTTTCCGTGCCCACGACTCCGATCCGACCAAGTTCCTCCTCGCCACATGGTTCCGCTTCGGTGAAGGCAACTCTTCCCCACAGTCGGTGGTGTGGTTTGCAAAAGCGTCCTCCATGGGCGCCACGCCCAACGCCAGGGCGCGGTCCGTCCTCAGCATCCCGGCCGATGGCCAGCTCACGCTCACCGATGGCAGCGTAGAGCTGTGGAAGGCCCTGACCCCCAGCATGAAGCGTGGATTCGTCCTCGTGCTAAGAGACTCCGGAAATGTCCAGTTCCTCGGAGATGGCGGCATGCTCTGGGAGAGCTTTGGATTCCCGACAGACACGCTCCTGTCGGGGCAATCTTTGCAGGGGTTTCTCTTCTCCAAGCGCGCGGACACAGAGTTCACCACTGGTCGGTTCAGCCTGGCTGCCCAAAACGACGGTAACGTCGTGCTCTGCGTCGACCTCTTCACCGGTGACATATTGGAAAACGCATACTGGGATACGCGCACCAACGGCCCCAATGGCAACACAACTATCACCTTCGACGAGCGTGGCAACCTCAGCTACACACTCTACGATGGCACCGTCCACAGCTTGATTTCTCCCGTCGCCGCCGACAGGAACTACTTCCAGTTCGTCAGGATGGACCCCGACGGCATCGTCCGTGCCTACGTCCGCCCTAAGAACGGTGACGGCCGCGAGAACACAACATCTTGGACCATGTCGGGCACGCTCCCCAGTGAAGGGGGCTGCAAGATGAAGACGACCAGGATGCAAGGCATGTGCGGCCCCGGGTCTTACTGTGTGGAGACCAAAGAACGGCTCAAGTGCCTGAGCCCGAGCGGGTACACTTATATCGACGCGCAGCACAGCGACAGCGGCTGCACGCCAGAGTTGGAGCCGCAGAGCTGTGGCGAGCAGAACAACCCCGACAAGTTCTCGCTCGTAGAGCTGCCAAACACCACTTGGGAGGTGTCAATATACTACAAGAAGTTCCCGTCAGTCTCGGAGGAGCAATGCCGGGATTACTGCCTCAGCGACTGCTTCTGCGTGGCCGCGCTGATGATCGGTGGGTCCGACTGTGCAGAGTTGGGGGCACTCGCGTATGGACAGCAGGGAAACAACCTGACGACAAAGGCGCTGATCAAGGTATGGACAAGGAATTCGCAGGTGATTACGTCAGCAAGAATGAGAAATGTACTGGCCTACAAGGTTGTGGCCATTTGCTTGGGCATTCTTTTGTTGATCACAGTCGGTGGCCACCGACTTCTGGCACATCATTACCTCGTCAGAAACAGAGATAGCCAGAGGTTGTTGAGCTCGAGCGTAAGAGCATTCAGCTGGAAGGAGCTTTACCAAGCCACCAATGGCTTCGAGAAACTGCTGGGCAAAGGGAGCTTCGGGGAGGTCTACAAAGGAACGATAAGATCACCGCAGCCGCATCTCATCGCAGTGAAGAAGCTCATCGACTCAAACGAGTATAGCGAGCAGGAGTTCACAAACGAGGTACAGTCCATCGGGCAGATCCACCACCGGAACTTGGTCCGTATGATCGGCTACTGCAAAGAAGGCAAGCACCGGATGCTGGTTTTCGAGTTCATGCCAGGCGGGTCGCTCCGTGGCGTCCTCTTCAACCCAGAGAGGCGGCCTTCGTGGCGCTGGCGTGCTGTAGCCGCCCTTGCCATCGCCCGGGGGCTTGAGTACCTCCACGATGGCTGCAGCGCACCGATCATCCATTGCGACATCAAGCCCGACAACATCCTGCTGGACGACCGTGGAGTCCCGAGGATCACCGACTTTGGGATCTCCAAGCTACTGGGGAGCCAGCAGGTGCACACAACAGTGACCCACATCAGGGGCACCAGAGGGTACATTGCGCCCGAGTGGCTCCGCAGCGACGCGCGCGTGGATACCAAGGCGGATGTGTACAGCTTCGGCGTCGTGCTGCTGGAGATGATCTGCTGCCGGAGGTGTCAGGAGCCGGTGTCTCATCCTGACTTGCCACAGGGTGAGGAGGAGGATGATGAGACGGTCACGCTGTTCGGTTGGGCAGCGCAGCTGGTGGCCACGCAGAGGACAGAGCTGATGCTGCACGGCAATGCTGACGTAGACACTGTTGAGGACATGGAGAGGGTGGAGCGGTTCACGCGCGTGGCGCTCTGGTGCATCGAGCCAAACCCGCTGCTGCGGCCAACCATGCACCAGGTGGTGCAGATGCTGGAGACCAATGACCCGGCTCAGCTTCAGGCACTGCCGCACCACCCTCCAGACTGTTATATGGAATCCTCGCCTTTAATTCCTCAGCTCAAGATGGCATGTTAGTGATTCATCAGACTGCATGTAAGCCCCTCCATGTGCTAGTACAATACCTAATAAGTTGCATTATATGTTTCACGCTTAATACTAGTACAAGACAAGATGATCTCCAACAATTCCTGAGTGCAAGTGAGTAACACTCCTTCAGAATTGTTCTTAGATATCCAACCTATTCTAGTCTAGTATGAAAATCCGACCAGAATAGAGAAAAGGGGTAATCAATAAATAATTCCCAAGAAATTATATTATATGTGTAAAAATGAACCAATATCCACCCTATTGTAGTCTAGTCTGAAATCATGCGACTCAGAATGTATCTGCACGGGCTAAACACTCCGGTCTCCATGACCCCACCTCGTAACAGGAACAAACAAATATGTAATCCCTTTCAAAGGTTGATCAGTAGAGATGGCAAGTTATCAAATCTGTAAGTTGTAACAGTAGTGTAGCCTGAAGAACTTAAGAACAGCTACACCTGGACTCAAGGGCCCTAAACCAAGAACCAAGCTGGAAAAAATTGCTCCCCAGCAAAGGGTGAAATTTGCTTTTCACTTCAGAAAAATGCAACATCCATAGCTTGCATCACAAATGGTACCGCCATTATGTGACATGCGAAAGATAAAAAAAAAGGTACTGCCATCATGTGACATGTGAAAGATCAAGCATTTGACGGCTATAGAATGGAGTAAAAGCCCAACTATGTGTTCATAATGAATCTTCTAAATGCCTTCGATGGACCTCAAAATTTCCACCTAATTATCAAATTAAAATGAATTTCAGTGGTTGCCCACAGGATAAAACAAAGACATCTTTCTCAACTTAGAGACTGGTTAGGCAGCTGGTAGTGTGGGTGTTTGTTGGCCCTTTATTTGTTTGCCCTTGTTTCTTTTCTTCCAAATATAGTTCTCATGTACATTTTATTTTCTGCTTGTAGCCTTGTAATCTTAATTTAAATAAATATAACAGGGGGGGTGGGGCTTTGCCCTACTGCACAACTCAAAACAAATGAACTGAATCGCATGAACATAAGGCATAAGATAAATTTATCCCCATGGAAATAGAAAACATTTTGAAAAAATCACCAATTGCGCAGACCATTACAGTTGTATCAACATCACAAGTAAACAACAATTTGTTTCTGTATTTTGAGCTGTGGACACTGAGTTCTAATACATGAATAAAAAGTGGTATATTATATTTCACAAAGTTTCCGGAACTTGTTGAGAAGAAATCATGCACAGGGAGTGACATATATTACCACTAAAAATGACTAAATATATACTAATCAGCCAGCTTAACTGGCAGGATTTTCCCCAATTTTTTTGACAGAGCAGACACGAACACTAAAACAGTAGAGTGGCATTTATCTATGATCAACAGATCCGCCAAAGAGCATAACAAATTTCTATATACATTTAACATAATCAATCATTCGAACTTGATTCTAACGATTTAAGTTCAATCGAAGGTCGCATGACAATTCACAGAGGGGTTGGGGGATCGAGGGAGCAGAGACGGGTGCTGAACCTCTCGGCCGGAGTCGCTGTCGTCGGCCAGCCTCGTAGTTCGTGCGCCATGAACTGGATCTGGAGGCGCGCTTGGACTGGCGGCTGCGCACCTTGTTGTGGAAGAGGCGGTCCACCGGCGAGATCGAGCCCCTCCGACGGCGGAATCGGGTGCGGCCTGCTCCGTTGAGGACTTGCCACGGGTTGGTGGGAAGCCCTATCCAGCTACTGATGGGATTCGGGCCGGCCGCACGGCGCAGCCCGCCGGCGGCAGACGCGCTCCCTCGCTCCGGCGCGCGTGTGTTCCAGTGACTGAGGTAGACAACGAGTTCTTCCAGGCCGAGCTGGCACTTGTTGGGCCAGTATGGGCCGGGGCAGAGGATCTATCAGGCTTTAATTGTGGGGAGTGTAAAAAAACGTGTGATGTCTAAAAAAACAATTATGGTGCAAGCAGTGCACCGAATGCCATAATACATTTCAAAATATCAGAAAAACATTGACACAACATCAATGTATTTTGTCAAAAATATTCATATCAAAATTTGATACATTTCTTGAGATAAAAAATGACAAATTTGACATTAGTGTGATATTGGGCCAAATCTAAAGCCCAACTTACGTTATGTACTATTCAGTTTTGAATTTGCCAAAAAAAAATTATTTTGAGCTATGTTTCAAATTTTATGACAGCCTGCATTTATGTTGTGTGAATTTGCTAAAATAAATTAAAAAATTTGAACAAGTTAAAATATGCACCAGTAGCACCACAAGCACTGGTGCACCAGATATTCTGCCTTTAGTTGTGCACGTAGTATCCAGGTACGACAAAAAATAGCCTAAAAAGATGGTACGGTGAAAAAACATGAGTGCACTTAATTGTGCTTTTTCAAGAGTGCGCTAATCTTAACTCAAAAGACGCCCACTTAATTTTCTAGTTTTTTACAAAAAAAACTAAAATATTATTTTCCTTTTTGCTCCAAAGAAAATTTACATATCTTGCTTGTTCCCCTAAAAAACTTAAATTGCTTGCTTTTTATTTTTCTCAAAAAAGAAACTTAAATTTCTATTATTGATCATCGTAATATAGTACTATCTTTTGTTCTCTATTTTCTTGAAAAGGACACTGATCTGTTATCAAAAAATGTCAAAAGTACAAAACATTTAAAATATAATAAAAAAATACATCAAAGCATCTGGACCATGGAACGACCATTGCTGCCATCAGAACGAGCCAATGACGTGTCGTTGTCACCGCTTCCGTATTGAAGTCAAACTCGCCTAATTGATGACACTCGGGACTTTGTGCAGCTTCCCCTATGGATTGTCACCCCAAAACCATAGTTTTCGTTGTTGAACCCTTGAATTGATCCGAAAAACCTCACACAAAAATCTTGCCCTTGTGTGCGTATGGCGAGGAATCCTAACCTCGTCGTCCTGGAACCGAAAGGAATCCATGTCGTGGTTACGTCGACTTCAACAAGGCGGACAAACTTAAGGAGGATCGGTGCCCAGAAGACTGAATCGGAGAAGAAGCGGGGTTATCCGCCCAAGTGCTGCTCCTACGAGGACTAAAAGCCTAACATATCGACTAGTCGAAGTCGAGGCATCAGGATTCCCCTCCCCGCCATATATCGTCGAAGTGGTCGTGAAAAGGATGGCGAATCCATGGACTTGTAGGTGATGATCGAGGGGAGGGAAGCCTTGACCCTAGTAGCCTTGCGAAGGCGAAAGAAAGAGTCGTAGCACCAATGGCCCTTAGAGCATCTCCAATAGACGATCCATATGTAAAAATAACTAACTTTTGGAGCTTCTAGAGCAAAAAGTGCTGCTCCAACAGACGGTCCATATGTTAAAAAATTGGATAACCGGCTCCTGAAGATGTAAAATTGAAAACTTCATGATGCAAATTTACATCACGAGATACAAGTGACGTAAAACCGCTGCCGCCCCTGAAGCGACCAACCGCCAGTTCCTTTGCCTTCCCGCTCTCGCCCGCCCACCCGCGGCCCGCCCGATCGCCCCCTCCCCCC